>NC_056727.1:1082909655-1083249655 GCF_019279795.1 Protopterus annectens | reverse complement strand
AATCCTTCTAGCTGAAGTGACTGCTAAAAGGAAAGCTGTTTTCCAGGAGAGAAATTTTAAGTCTGCAGTAGCAGCTGGCTCGAAAGGAGGGAGAGTGAGTTTTTCCAATACAAAATTGAGGTCCCAGGCAGGGGTTGGAGCTCTCCTGGGTGGTCTTAAGTTTTTGGCCCCTCTGAGATGCTGCTTTAGCAGAGGATGAGAGAAGAGGGGAGGTTCTGTGTTGTAATGAGCTGAAATGGCTGAAGCATGGATTTTTATGGTAGAAAAGGACAGGCTCTTGTGAAGCATCTCAGTTTAGTATTGTAAAATCTGAGGAATATTGGGCACTGCTGTGCATATCCTTTGTGACTGATTCTAGGCACAGAATCTTTTCCATTTGTCAGCATAAGATTTTCTAGTACTAGGCCTTTTAGCCTCCAAAATGACATCCATCACAGGTTTGCTGAGGGATGCTAGGGGTGAATTTAGGTGATTAGCCACGCTGCAAGATTCAAAGTTTGGAGCAGAGTGTGCAGAATTTGGTTGTTCTGCTGAGACGGTAAGTAAGGTGTCTGAGGCAGGTGCCATGGTGGAAGGTGCGACACATTGCGCAGGAGTGGGTACCAGTGATGGCGGGGCCAGTCTGGAACAATCAAAATAATTTTTGGTTTGTCCTGTTTGACTTTTAGTAAAACTTTGGAGAGCAGAGGCAAAGGGGGAAAGGCACAGACTGATAGTTTTTTCCAGCTGAAGGATAGAGCATCCACTTTCCAGGCTTTTTTGTGATGCGTTCTTGTGCAGAATTTGTCAACTGATAGTTCTGGGGTGAGGCAAAAAGATCTAGGTCTGGACTCCTCCATTTGCGTGTCAATATGTTGAAAATCCGTGGTTCCAGTTTCCATTTGTGTGGGTCCATGAGATTTCTACTTAGTTCATCTTCCAGAGTATTCAGCTTTCCTGGCAGGAATTGTGCTTGTAGTTGTATTTGATACGTCAAGGCTGTGTTCCACAATGCCATGGCTAGTCTGCAAAGGGGGCAGCAGTGTGTACCCCCCGCTTGTTTATGTACCACATAACCATGGTGTTGTCTCTGTCTTTATCATTAATTGTCCTGGATGAAGATAGTCCTTGAAGGCTGTTAGTGCATTCTGTACAGCTAGCATTTCTTTTTGATTGATATGAAGGTGCATTTGAATTGGGCTCCATTTACCCTGAATGCACTTCCCTGCCAGATGTGCCCCCCAAGCATAGTCTGATGACTCTGTAGTTAGGGTTTGGGCAGCAGGGGGTGTGTGAATGGCAGTCCCTTGTTTTGGTGGCAGGCCTCTGCCCACCATAAGAACTCTAGTTGCAGGCAAGGTAAGATAGGAATCATCGTTTCCAGGCTGTGACAATGCTAACTCCATAGACTTTTCAAGTACCACTGAAGTTTCCTCATATGCAGTCTTGCATATGGAATTAGAAGAATGCAGGAGGCCATGAACCCCAAGGCTTGCAGTATTTGCCTTGCAGAAAGCAGGGTTTCAGGGTTTTTGTGGCCACCTGTTTGAAGTAAGTCTCCAAATGAATTTGTTTCCCTGGCATAAGGAAAGCCATCTGGGCAGTTGTATTCAAGCTTGCACCCAGGAATGTAATTTTTTGAGAGGGTACCACAGTTGTGATTTCTTTTCGTTTATAGTGTACCCCAGACAAGTTAGAACCCTTTTTACAAATGCCAGATGGTTTAGAAGACTGTCCTTGTTTTCTACCTGAATTAGGCAATCGTCCAGGTATGGATATATCTGAATATCTCTTTGTCTGCAAAAAGCAATTACTGGAGCCAGGCACTTTGTAAAGACCCTGGGCGCAGTAGATAGCCCAAAGGGCAGTGCAGAGAACTGGCAATGCAAGTAGCCTTTTTTGAAGCAGAGGCATCTTCTGGCAAGATTCCCTGATTGGGATATGCAGGTAAGCCTCTTTTAAATCTAGAGTTGCCAACCAGGCATCTTTGCCTAGCATAGAAAGTAACTGGTGAAGAGTCAGCATCTTGAATTTTGGAATGTCCAGAAACGTGTTTAGAGTTGATAAGTCCAGAATTGGACGCCATGATTTGCCTTTTCTGGGTACCAGGAAAAGTCTTGAATAGAAACCTTGTCCCTTTTCCTCTTCTGGTACTGGTTGAATAGCCCCCATGTTCATGACGGACAGTACTTGTTTCTGGGCCTCTGCCCACTGATTTGGGGGCAGGTCTGGCCATCCGTTTGGAAATGGCAACATGTGGAAATGAAATCTGTATCCCTGGGATACTATACTTAAAACCCATTTGTCCTGGGTGATAAGTTGCCAGTTTCCCCCCCCAAAGGGGCGGCTAAAAGGTAAGTGCAAAGGGAAGTCATGGAGACTGCTTACCATAGATAGGTGCCTTGTTGTTTCCAGATTTGGAGGAGGAGGCACCCCATTGCTTTGTTCTAGAAGTCCCTTGTGACTGAAACCTGGAGCCTGTGGAATGTCTGGGTTTGACTTGAGTGGCTCTTGAAGGAACTGGGAAGGACCAGTTCTTAGTAGGCCAGTGTCTACTAAATCTTGGAGGTTGCACTTGTAAGAAAGCTTTCACAGTTTGCATAGATTTAGCTTTATCTTCCATCTTTTTTAAAACTTCTTCAGCCTTATTACCAAAGAGACGGTCCTGTTGTAAAGGAGCATCCAACAATTTTGCTTAACATGATCAGGCAGATTTTGCTCTTTGAGTCAAGCATGCCTTCTTAACACAGACCCAGTTACAGCAGCCCTGCAAGAGGCCTCCAAAGAATCAAAACTACATTGCAAAGTATGTTTTCCAACTTGTTCAGCTGAATGCAATAAATCCTGTAAATCTTTATTTTCCACACAGTCAGAAATTAACATAATTTTCTGTTTAAGCAGTCCCATGACATGCTGTTGATATTTTAGCATATGAAATTGACAGTTTAAAGCCCTGATTGCCAAGGTTGCAAAAGTGTAAACCTTCTTATCCCATCTATCCAGCGCCCTGGAATCTATATCAGAAGGGGTAGGATTTTTGCAGCAGAAGCCTTAATGCCCTTGGGACCCTGAGAAATTGTTTCAGGATCTGCAATAGGATTTTTGTAAAGGAATTTGTGGGAGTCAGGAACCCTGTAGTATCTGTCTGTCTTAAAAGAGAAATCCTGACTTTCCCAGTGGAAATGTTCCCTTAAGGTATGTAAAGTTTCCCCAAAAGAAAAATCCTCAGGGGGAAAAGCAGAAGGAATGGAATCTTCTGCATCAGAGTCCTCATAAGTAGGTATAGACAATTCCTGTTCATTAGAAGAGTCAGAAGAAATAGAATCCTGTTCAGAAGATTCATAATCAATGTCTTGCCTAAGCCTCTTAGAAGGGGGGGGGGGGGTTGGCTACCCCTGATCAGAGTAATTAAATCTTCAGCCATTTTGATCATTTGTTTTTTTAGGCATAGGGGCCTGCACATGTGGCCCAGGAGTCGTTTTTTTAGGCATAGGTCTAGATTTTGGCCTTAGTTTTGAAGATGGCGTCGGTCTAATATACAAATCTGTAGGCCTGAAAACACCTTCAGAAGCCGGCGCCTGCACAGCGGCTTCAGACCCATCTAAGGTAGAGACATCCGCGGGTTCCATAACTGAAGCATCTCGCGGCATACCGGACTCTGAATGGGTCTCAGTAGAGGCCTGCAAATCAGAAGTAGTGGGTATCAGGGGCTGTGAAAGCACCTCACTGAGTACCAGCGAACTGGCGACTGGCTTAGGAGAAGCGTTGTCGGCAGTTTTGGACCTCAACGCCCTGTCTCTGTCTTTTTCTTTGCGTTTTTAGGTATTCCGGTAGTCGGATTGCTAACCGACAACATTTCTGGACAATTAAAGTGTGAGCGAAAATATTTAGAAGCAAAAATGTACCGACGTTTGATAGTGCGTTGATTAAATTTAGCACAAAACCGACAGCAAGGTACATTGTGGTCAAGGCCTAGGCAAGGAATACAGTACAAATGAAAATCCTTATGAGGTATTTGCTTCCCACAAGTAATGCAATTATTAACTTTTACTGACATCTGTAAGGAGCAAGAAAAAGTTCCCCCAACGGTGTACTTTGCTTTTTAGTTGAAGACTTCGGTTCTAAAACTCGAAAACGAAAATTTCAGGAGTCAGCCAACCAGCACTTGCGAACTGCTTCTTCTTCCGGCACCTCGCAGCAAGAAAGACTGATGTAATGGCGTCGGCTGCATGTTTTATACCCCTGACGACCTGACATCATGGAAGAAGGAACAGCAACCGACGCAGGACCCAAGACTTTGTTAATCAGGCCGACTGAGGGCAACCTGCCAGCAGATTACCCAAATGTAATGACTGCAACAGTGAAACACGAAGAACATCAATATCCCCCTTACTTCTTCTATCCTTAATATCACTCATGAACTGTGACACCAGGCCATCGGGGTAACCTCTCCTCTGAAACATATCCCCCATTTTTTCACATTCTATACCAAATTCACTCCAATCAGAAACCATAAGGGCCAACCGCATGTATTGCCCTTTGATTATTCCCACCTTTTGATGGTATGGGTAATTGCTTTGAAAGTGCAAAATACTATTACTATAGGTGGGTTTATGGTATATTGTACTGACCCACCTCTGGTTCACCACATCCTTATAGATAGTAACATCTAGATAGTTAATAGTACATGGGTCCACCTGATATGTAAATTTCAAGAAAAGGGTATAATTATTCAAAAAGGTAATAAAACCATCAATCTCTTCTACTGGTTTTTCCCACACCACAAAAACGTCATCCAGAAACCGGAGATATTAACTCCACGGTTTTATCCCAAACTGGGGAAAAAGAACGCGTCTCTCTCACTGTAAAGTACAGTTTTGTACCTACCATAAATGTAGATGTTCGAAGATCCACATTGCTGCAGTCCTTACACTTGGGTAGTCCGCTGTCCTCGGTCGGCCCGAATATCAAAGTATTAGGCTGACGTCGGTCAAGGCACTTAAGACTGACATCAGGACGTCAGGGTACAAATGCGCATGACCGACGTCATATCCTCAGTCTTTTCTTGCCCCAGATGTCAGAAGACCCTAAAAAGAAAGGCCAAAACCAAAAGACAGCAAAAAACAACCAACCACCCTTGCACTAATCATATGTACAATATATACAATATCCACAATATTCACAACCCAAACCACACAACCGCCTCTAACTACAGAGGGAAGGAGGGGTAAATTGGACTGCAGCAATGTGGATCTTGAACATCTACATTTATGGTAGGTACAAAACTGTACTATGTTCTTCATCTCACATTGCTGCAGTCCTTACACTTGGGTAGAATCCCAAAGCAGAGGTAAGGGAGGATGGCAAAACTATAAAGCAGTAGGGGCTGCCAAAATGCCCTGTAAAATTGCAGTGGCAAAACCAGCCCTAGATTTAGAGTACAGTGGAAGGTGGTAATGCTTAGAGAAAGTATGCACTGAACTCCAAGTAGCTGCCTCCAAAATATCTTTAGTTGCCACCCCGCTGTAGAAGTGGCAGTAGCCCTAGTGGAATGAGGCCTAATCCCAGCTGGAACCTCCTTACCATGATGGGAATAACAGAAAGCAATACAAAACCCAATCCACTTAGAAATAGTTTGTTTTGACACAGGCTTGCCCTGAGAACCCAAAGCAAATGAAACAAATAACTGCTGAGACTGCCTGAACCCTTTAGTTCTGCTCAAATAATATCGCAACTGCCTGTGTATATCCAAAGTGTGCAAAATCTTTTCCCCTTTATTTTGGGGTTTGCATAAAAAGTAGGCAAATGAATAGTTTGGTTTAAAGCCACACTAGAAACCACTTTAGGCATAAAGGAAGGATTAGTACGTAAAGATACCCTATCCTTATGGAAAATTAAGAAAGGCTCAACCGCCATAAGGGCCTGTAATTCAGAAACCCTTCTGCAGAGGTAATGGCCAACAAAAAAGCAGTCTTCCATGATAAATATTTCAACTCGGCAGTAGCTGCAGGCTCAAAAGGTTGTAGAGTGAGTTTCTCCAACACAAAATTGAGATCCCAAGCAGGAGTAGGAGCTCTCGTGGGGTCTTAAATTCTTTGCCCTCTAAGGAATTGCTTAAACAAAGGATGAGAAAACAATGGTGGGTCACAGTCATAGTGAGCAGAAATTGCTGCAGCATGAACCTTAATAGAAGAGAAGGACAAACCTTTGTCCAGTAACTCAGCAAGATATTGAAGAGCCACACCTAAATTAGGCTTAGAAACATCAAATTCCTTTGCTGTACTCCAAAATAAAAATCTCTTCCATTTATCTGCGTACACTTTCCTTGTACTAGGCCTTCTGGCCTCCAAAATAACATTCAAAACTTGCTGTGGAAGCTGAGACCCTCCAGGGTTCAAAACAGAATATGCCAGGCTGTTAGGTGAAGAGAGTGAAGTTTGACATTGAGTAAATGACTGTTCTCCTGAGACAGCAGGTGTGGAATCGAAGGCAAAGGCCATGGAGGCTCCCGTACCAGACTTCTCAGCAAGGGATACCAGTGCTGTCGAGGCCAATCTGGAGCTATTAAAATCATCTTTGGCTTGTCCTGTCTGACCTTTAGGAGTACCTTTGGAAGGAGAGGCAGAGGTGGAAAGGCATACACATGAAGATTGCTCCAATTGAATGAAAGAGCATCCACTTTCCAAGCTGTGGGATGAAACCTTTTTGTGCAAAACTTTGGCAGCTGGTAGTTCAGTGGAGAAGCGAACAGATCTATGTCTGGAGTTCCCCATAACACTGTCAATTTCTGAAATACATGAGGATCCAATTTCCACTCGTGGGGATCCATAATTTGTCTGCTCAACACATCTGCTAAGGAGTTCTGTGCTCCCGGCAGAAACCTTGCCTGAAGATTTAGCTGTAAACTGAGAGCAGTCTCTCACAAAATCATTGCTTGTCTGCATAGAGGATAAGAATGTGTTCCCCTTGCTTGTTGATGTACCACATGACAGTTGTGTTGTCTGTTAGAACCAACACCTGCCCTGGAAGAAGTAAATCCTTGAAAGCTATTAATGCAAATTGGACTGCTAACATCTCCTTCAAGTTGATATGTAGATGTTGTAGTCTGGCAGGCCACGTGTCTTGTATCCACTTTCCATTTAGATGAGCTCCCCAAGCTTTGTCTGAGGCATCTGTCGTTAGAATCTGACTCGCCTCTGGCGGGTCACAGAGAGTCCCTTGTTTAGGTGACATTCCTGAGCCCACCACAAAAATTCCTTTTGAATGCAAGGTATTATCTGAATGACAGTGTCCATATCTTGGCAGTGCTGTGTCCATACATTTTTGAGATACCATTGTAGCTTCCTCATATGCAGTTTGGCATTGGGAAGCACTAGAATACAAGATGCCATGAACCCCAAGGCTTGAAGGACTGTCCTTGCAGTCAGCCTGGACTGATGAGACAATTGATGGAAGTAAAGGGAAAGAGTCTTTTGTTTGTCCGGGGTCAAAAAGGCCATCTGAGATGCTGTATTCAGTCTCACACCCAGAAAGCACATGTCCTGAGAGGGTACTAGACTGGACTTTATTTTGTTCACAGAATACCCCAGGCATCTTAGCACTGCTATCACATATTGTAAATGATGAAGAAGTTCGTCCCTTCCTTGTGCCAGAATCAGGCAATCGTCCAAATAAGGATAGATCTGTATTCCTTTTAGCCTGAAGAAAGCTATCACTGGAGCCAGAACCTTCGTGAACACTCTGGGCGCAGTAGATAAGCCAAAGGGCAATGCAGAGAACTGATAATGAGAAGTCCCAGCCCAAAAGCAGATACTTCCTGCAACTTAGCCTGATAGGAACATGAAGGTAAGCCTCCTTGAGATCCAGAGTCACCATCCAGTGATCTTTGCCCAGCAGAGGTAAAAGCTGTTGTAATGTCAACATTTTGAACTTGGGAATGTCCAGATAAGTGTTGAGGATAGATAAATCCAAAATTGGTCTCCACGTGTTCCCCTTCTTTGGTACTAGGAACAGGCGAGAATAAAATCCTAGGCCCACTTCTGGCAGAGGGACCGGCTGTATGGCCCCTATTTGAAGCAGCAGAGAAATTTGTTTGTGAGCCTCTATTCTTTGCTGAGGAGGAACGTCTGGCATGCCTTTGAAAGGAGGCAAGGTATGGAAATAAAACTTGTAACCTTGGTGTATGATATCCAAAACCCATCTGTCTTGGGTAATTAAACTCCAATTTTCCTTGAAGAGTGCCAACCTTCCTCCCAAAGGTGCTGCCAGGCAAGAAGGATCTGGCAGCTGAAAAGGTAGGTCATTGGGCCTGTTTACGAAAGGACTGGCCCCTGCCCTCACTCGAAGACTGTGCAGGTGAACTCCCTGTTCTAGGTCTGAAAGAGCCCTGAACTCTGCCCCTACCACGTCTAGATCTACCCCTAGACTGTGAATCATAAGAAGGGTACGTCCACCCCTTAAGCAGGCCAATTCCTACTAAACTTCGGAGGCTGAACTTGCAAAAAATCTTTAACAGCCTGCATAGACTTAGCCTTGTCTTCCATTTTCTTTAAGACTGACTCCACAGGTGAACCAAACAACACATCAGACTGTAAAGGAGCATCCAAAATCCTTGCCTTAACATGGTCAGATAAATTCTGATCCCTCAGCCAGGCGTGCCTGCGAAGAACTGACCCAGTGGCAGCCACCCTAGACGAGGCCTGTACAGCATTAAAACCACATTGTAAAGAATGCTTACCCACCTGTTCAGAGACATGTACCAAATCTTGTAATTCTTTACACTCAATGCCTTCCGCCAGAGCATCTATCTTAGATTTCAATTGAGAAAGAAGATAGTTTTGATATTTCAACATGTGAAACTGGCAATTCAAAGCCCTCATAGCTAAGGTGGAAGAAGTATAGACTTTCTTTCCCCATCTATCCAAAGCTCTGGCCTCTTTATCTGGAGGAACCGGATTTTTTACAACAGAGGCCTTGACACCCTTAGGTCCCTGACTAACAGTTTCTGGGTCCGCCCTAGGACTCTTATAAAGATATTTATGAGCTTCAGGCACCCTGTAATACCTGTCCGGTTTAACAGGAGCAGGAGGCAAAGAATCAGGATTAAGTGAAGCCTCTGCAAACACATCTTCCACAACATCCAGAACAGGTGGTATAGCCAAAGGCCTATGCTGGGGTAAAAGCAAAAACTCCCTAAGCCTTTTCCTGGAATCAGAGAAGTCCTGACCTTCCCACTTAAAATGTTCCCTCATGGAATGAAGAGTCTCTGAAAAGA
Source organism: Protopterus annectens (assembly GCF_019279795.1). Taxonomy (NCBI): domain Eukaryota; kingdom Metazoa; phylum Chordata; order Ceratodontiformes; family Protopteridae; genus Protopterus; species Protopterus annectens. The sequence continues at coordinate 1,083,240,402 of NC_056727.1, read as the reverse complement.
AAAATCCTCTGGAGGAGAAGCAGAAGGAGTAGAATCATCCACATCAGAATCAGAATAAGGAGAATACTCCTGCAAGTCTTCAGCCGAAGACTCTGAAACATCCGAAGCCTGCTCAAAACTCCCCAACTCTGTTTCCACCCTAGGCCTCTTATCAGGAGGGGGCAAAGAACCTCTAATCAAAGTAATTAAATCTTCTGCCATTTTAAGCATGTGCTTCTTGGGCACAGATCCTGATGAACTAGGAGTGACACCAACAGAAGCTAAACCTGGCCTGCCTCTGGGAGAAGCCTTGGAAACAGAAGGAGAGGGCCTAACCACCCTAGGAAGGGAGGGGAGTACAGAAACCTGAGAAGCCCCTTCAGCCTGACCTGCCTCCTGAGAGGCCACATCCTGCAATATCAATGTCTCCCCCTGGGACTCCAGAGAAGCCTCCGGCGGAACCACCTGTTCCACTGACGCCTCTAATGAACCGGCGTCCGGGACGGACGACTCTTCCTGCCTGGGTTTAGCTGCTTTGTCTTTGCGCTTCTTCGAAGAAGCGGGCGTCGGAGCATCCGACGGCATATTATAATTGCACCGCTTCCCGAAGACCAACCTGGCACAATCTAACCTTCGCTTAATAGTGCGCTTATTGAACCTAGCACAAAAGCGACACCCAACAACGTCGTGCTCAGGCCCCAAACAAGGAATACACAAAGTATGATAGTCCCTATGCGGTATCTGTTTCCCACAAGAAATACAGTTATTCACTTTTTCTGACATCCGGTAAACCACTGAGGCAAGAAAAAACTAAAATATTCCCCAACGGGTACTTAGCCAACTTTGACTCGGTCTGAAACTCAATTGAAAAATTCCAGAACGCCGAACGGCACTTGCAACGCTGCTTCTGCATCGGACCATGCGGCAAAAAAGACTGAGGATATGACGTCGGTCATGCGCATTTGTACCCTGACATCCTGATGTCAGTCTTAAGCGCCTTGACCGACGTCAGCCTAATACTTTGATATTCGGGCCGACAGAGGACAGCGGACTACCCAAGTGTAAGGACTGCAGCAATGTGAGATGAAGAACATCAAAATGTTTGCAAACATGGGGGATACAGGCCGCCCCCATCGCTACACCCTTCTTTTGCCTGAAATATTGTCCATCAAGCAAAACAAAATTATATTTAAAGGACCAACTCCATACATAAAACCAACACATTTATGGTATTACTATCCAATGTTGTACATTCACAAAGAAAATCATGGAACCATTCTAAACCCACTTCATGGGGAATAACATTGTACAGTTCCACTACATCAATAGTCATAAAAGTACATTTTTCCGAAAATTCTACCAACTTCATTTTGTTTAAAAAGTTAAAAGAATCTCTGCATACATGCTCAAATGAAACTATACAGTTTTTCAAAACACAGTCAACATATTTACCAAGGGGGTGGATTTTAGATTTTGACCCACTAACAATTGGCCTCATAGGTGGATCCCTGATACACTTATGAATTTTGGGTATCCCAAAAATAACTGGCACAATAGGGTATTTAACTTGGAAAACCCCCAAAAGCTCATGTGAGATCTCCTGTTCTTCAAGCATGTCTTGTAAATAAAAATCAATACACTGAAAAGCCAGTCTGATAACATTCAATGATGTTTCCTCATATAATTCACTTTGGTTGACATGTAAAATCATTTTATTAGTGTAATATTTACCCATGACAACAATACCCCCTCTTGGGTTTCATAACCCTTAACTGTTTATTGTTGGATAATTCCCTCAAAAGAGCAGCTTCTTGGACACTCAAATTTTCATAAACAAATGACCTATTACATTTAGCATTCCTAAAATCAAACTAATTTTTCAAAAATAATACAGGGTAGTGGCAATTGGGGATTAAATGTGCTCCACAAAAGCACAAAGCACACAACAGTATTGAAACATCAACACCGTTCCAGGTATCAATAAAGGCTGTCCCCCCTTCAAAATCTTCTGTTCAGAAGAATATGAAACATATTGTCCACCAATAGGGTACACGAACCAGGCTTCCACGAAAAAGATTTACTCAAACACAAATAAAGATACTTATAAACCAGAAGGTAAAAACAAGACAGATTTAACAATTTCATCTCCAACCAGGAGACTTCATCACAATCTGCCACAGTACTCAAACACTAATTATAATAGCAGATTCAACTTCATTTGTCACCCAATTACTTCAATTAATTCAAAAGTTACATACATTAACCCTTCAAGGTCTGTATATTAGTCTCAACATATAAACTACTATAAAATATCCTATAAGTGCTTAAAATTGTAGTAATGTATATGTACTAACATAATATTAATGCATATATACACCTATCTATACCAATTAAAATATGTTCTAAATATAATCTAAATTCCATGTGTACAAACCAAATACATTCAAAAAATATATTCCAAGAAATACATTCTTCATTAATGCAGACCAAAAAATGAACACAACTGTACGAAAAACCTATCGATGTGATATAGTATAATATAAAATTAAATATATGCAATATAGAAAATAAAAAAATATATAAAAAATATAGTGTAATCTAATATTATTCCTGTTGGCAATAAGAAAGTGGACTGGGGGATCAATTAATTCACTGAGGGAAAAAAATAAGAAGTTATGTACTCACCATAACGTTCCATCTGAGTAGGTATCTTTATTTGTCTGCAACCTTTGGGATACGGATCCGAGCCGGCAACTTCTACCACAGCATAGATCCGAGCTCCTAGCTCCTCCCTTTACCCATAATCCCCTGCCAACCCTGACTGACCTCAGATCAAGTTTGCCCCATATAACAACTTGCTAGTGTGTCCCGGAAGGGACTCATGTAAGACAACTCCTACTTAGAATCATATTGGTCAGGGGGAAGGCGGGTGGGACGGTTGCAGACAAATGAAGATACCTACTCAGATGGAATGTTATGGTGAGTACATAACTTCTTAATCTGAAGTAGGCACTTCATTTGTCAGCAACCTTTGGGACAGAGTCCCCAGCTACCTGAATCTTGGGTGGCCTTCATGGAAGGATATTCCGGAGCACTGCAGAGCCAAAGGACGCCCTACCTCTGGAGACAACATCCAGTTTGTAATGGCTGATAAAAGTATGGGATGAAGCCCAAGTGGCTGCGGAACAAATATCATCCAAGGGAACCCTAGATCTAAAAGCGGCTGATGTAGCAACGGCCCTAGTAGAATGAGCGCGGACTCCCTGAGGTGCAGGCCGTCCCGAACTCTGATATGCTAAGAGAATACAGCTCGCTATCCATCGTGACAGTGTAACTTTAGAAACCGACTTGCCTAGGTTGGTTTTGGCAAAGGAGTCAAACAACTGATCGGATTGTCTATGACCAGCCATTCGATGAATATAAAAGTGCAGTTGTCTGGGCACGCACAAAGACTGCAGCTTATACTCTCCTTTGTTCTGATAGTTGGGGAAGAACACGGGAAGATTAATAGATTGATTAATGTTTGCATTGGAAGATACCTTGGGCAGAAAAGACGGATTGATCATGAGGTAAACTCTATCCTGATGGAAGGTCAAATACGGTGGTTTGACACAGAGAGCCTGAAGTTCAGAGACTCTTTTGGCCGAAGTAATGGCCACCAGAAAGGCCGTTTTCCAAGAGAGGTATTTGAGATCAACTGTGGCCGCCGGCTCGAAAGGGGGGCTAGTCAAGGCCTGCAGAACTAAAGCTAAATCCCATGGGGGTACTATCTTCCTGACAGGTCTGAGGAGGAAGGTACCCTTAAGGAAAGCTTTACAGAGCTTGGAGGTAATAAGAGGGCCAGGCTCATGCCCTACATGATAGTGCAAAATCGCTGCTAGTTGCACCTTGACTGTAGAACAGCTAGCCACCTGATGAAAAAGGGTAGACAGAAAATCCAAAACCGATGTTAAAGGCGCTGTAAAAGGATTTAAATGACGGTGCTCAGCCCGGATGGAAAAGCGTTTCCACTTACTCCGATAGACCTTTCTGGTGGATGGCTTGTGTGCTGTTACTAGAATGGCTTTGACTGGTGAGGAGATTCCGGGAGTCCTAATCAAGAGTGGAACTGGAGCACCCAAGCAGTCAGCTTGAGGTTGACCAGGTTGGGGGTCGGAAGACCCAGGGGGTGAGTAATGAGATCCGGAAGAGGATCCAAAATCCAGGTAGGATGAATCAGGTGAGACCATAGGTACGGGAACCACGTCTGATGAGGCCAGAATGGGGCAATTGCTCCCCAACCGACTGGCTTTCTGTAAAAGTTTTAGCATCAGGGGCAGTGGCGGGTAAGCGTAAAGGAGACCAGGAGATCAGGAGGCCAAGCATGTACTAGAGAGTCTCTCGGGGACTCCCCCAGAGGGGGGATTAGGGCGAAGTAACTGTTGCATTTGGTATTTGAGGGAGAGGCAAAAAGATCGCAACAGGGTTGTCCCCACTGGGCAAATATTCCCTCCGCTACTACAGGCTTGAGAGACCATTCGTATGGAGTCAGGATTGTATGACTGAGCCTGTCTGCTAGGATGTTGGACCATCCCGGAATGTGCGTTGCAATGAGAAAGCAGTTGGTGGATATCGCCCATTCCCACACTGTCATGGCCTCGCGACAAAGAGGATAAGACCTGGTTCCCCCCTGTTTGTTAATGTACCAGACCACTGACATGTTGTTCGTATGTACCGCAATCATCCCAATCGGAAGAAGGTCGTGAAGTGCCTGCAACGTCAAAAGCACCGCCCTCATCTCTAGGACACTGATATGCAAGGAAGTCTCTATGTCGTTCCACGTGCCTTGGACCGTTCTGCCTGAATAATGCCCCCCCCACCCCACCCCAGGCGAGAAGCATCCGTGGTCACTGTGGCGATGGGAGGAGGCATCGTGAATTGACGTCCCTTGTGGAGGCTCGGGGACTGGAGCCACCACACGAGCGACCTTCTGCAAGTCCTGTTTAGGGGAATGGGATGGTACAGAGGGTTGCGAGACAGGGACCATTGCACCTGAAGGGTCCACTGCAGGACCCTCATATTCAGATGGGCCAAGGGCGGCAGAGAAATTGCTGCCGCCATGGATCCTAGAGCCCTCAGGACCAATTCCGCTGGTGGAGCTTGAAGTTGGAGGATGGCCTGTACATGCAACCTCAGGTTCTGAAGCCGATCTGGAGTCAGAAAAGCAAGCATTAGTTTGGAATCCAGTCTCGCCCCTATGAAATCTATTACCTGTGTAGGAGCCAGAAAGGACTTGGCCATGTTGACTGTCAATCATAGACGTGGAGCAAGATTGAGGAAGTAATCCCTGCATGAACAGAGCAGATGCCTTGTAGGGGCGGTAAGGAGCCAGTCGTCCAGGTACGGAAAGACCTGAATTCCCTGGAGTCTCAGGTGGGCCGCTATTGCAGCTAAGACTTTGGTGAACACCCTGGGGGCTGAGGTGAGACCGAAGGGGAGGGCCCTGAACTGAAAATGACTGGCTCCCAGCCGGAAGTGGAGAAACCTCCTGGAGCGTCTGTCCACTAGAATGTGATAGTACGCATCCTTGAGGTCTATCGAGCACATCCAGTCATTCTCCTGTAACATGGGGAGAATAGATTGCAGTGTGACCATCTGAAACTTTTCTTTGGGTACTGCCAGGTTCAAGAGAGAGAGAGGTCGAGGATGGGCCTCAAGTCCCCCGTCTTTTTTGGCACCAGAAAGAACCTGGAGTAAAACCCTGATCTGAGCTGATCTGGGGGGACGGGTTGGATGGCTCTTTTTTGTAAAAGCTGCTGAATTTCTGTAGCAGCCGCCTCCCTCTGACTGGGTGGTATGTCGGGGAGGCTTCTGGTTTTGGGGGTTACAATAAAGGGAATTTGGTAACCTCTGGATATGATGCGAAGCACCCAGCAATCTGCTGTTATGGACTCCCACATTGCTAGGTGCCTCGCAAAACGCCCCCCCCGACTGCTTCCAGAGTGGAGCAGCAGGGCAACCCCTAAGGGGTTCTGCGTGGGCCTCTCAGAGAAGGGTTCTCTGGACCCAAAATTCCTGGGACCCCCTCTGCCTCTAGGGCGGCGTCCTCCCTGTCCTCCTCTGCCACGAGAGGACTGGTTATCCAGAGCAGACTGGGATTGATGCGATTTCCGGAACCACATCTTCTTCTGACCCTTTTGGTTCTTGGAAAAGGACCTGTGGGGAGCAGAGAAGCGGACTCCGACGGCAGACAATGTCTTCCCGTCTTTCTTGCTCTGGACTAAAGTGTCGCGAATGGTTTTGCCAAACAGAGCAGAGCCATCAAAGGGGGCATTCGCGAATGACGCCTTAAAAGGGTTCCGAGAAGTCACAATGTCGGAGCCAGGCTTGTCGCCTCATGACCAGGCTGACTCCGCCAGCTCTAGTAGCTCCCTCAGTGGCGTGAGACAAAAGCCGCATAGAGGTGTTAGAAATGGACCGTAGAGTGGACATTCGGGAGGAGTACAATTGTTTGTCCCCTTCCGACATGGACTCTGGGGGGGGGAGGCAGTGTATTCTTTGATCAGATCCCGCTGCATCCGGATGACGTGTGCCATATAGTTCAGCGCCCTCATCGAGAAGGTTGCTGAATGAAGGCCCGCTTCCCAAGGCGGTCCATTGCACGAGACTCCTTGCTCGGTGGGTGGACCGTGGGGCTCTCCTGAGCCAACTCTCTCTTGGTGGCCACCGCCACCAACATGGCATCCACAGGGGGACCTCTGCTCCAATAGGTTCTCTCTGTGGGGGCACTCAAGATCCTGTCCGGACGCTTGAGGACTGGCTCTACAGTGTCTGGCTCCCTCCAAGCCCTGGTGGCAATAAGGTCCACCAGGGGGTCGGGGGGGGGACGACGACACCCAAGAGGTAGATGGCCCTGCTTCGAATGCCTCTAGGAATACGGACTCATCGGAGGAAGACTTGGGGGCAGACCAACCCCCCCTGATCCTAAGCATTTCCATGATGTCTCCAAAGGAGACATCCTCAGGGGGTGACCTTGGGAAGCCTTCCCCTTCATCTAAGTCTGTATCTTCCGTAAGGGACTCGGGGGAGTCCACGTGCCTCCTCTTACACTTAGACTTGTGAGGAACCTCCTCAGGGGGGCTGTCCGAGGAAGTCTCACCAGCAATGTCATGTTCCGAAGGAACATCCCAAGGGGCTGAAGCAAGCTGCCCCAAAGGCCGGGTGATGGGAGCCTGGACCAGCTGAGAGAGAGTGCGGGGGGAGCCGAAGCCAGGAACGGAGGTCCGGATGCACTCAACAGTGCCCTCTCCACCGCAGCGAAAGCCGAGGGGGAGCCACCCTCGGTAGGATCCGAGAGTCGACTCCCACCCGGATCCGAAGCGGGGACCGGACCCAGGCCCGAGACCATCGGATCTGAAGGACCCGCGTGCTCCGACAGGGACGGAGCCGAATACACACCGAATCCGAAGCTCGGGCCACGGCTCCGAGAGGTCGGATCCGACAAACTCGAGGGAACAGTCGGAGCCGAAGTGCCCAGCACTGTCGGCTCCGACCCACCCCCAGATCCAACGCGGCTCGGCTCCGAACGCTCTGAACACGGAAAACGGGTCGGAGAAGGAGCGATTGGAGCAAAGAATGGGGTCGCACTCCCCCCCGGAGGGGGGGAGGTAAGAGCACTCCCATCTGTAGCTGGGCCTGGATGAACCTCCTCATCATCCGGTCCATGTCTGCATCCGACATGCTAAAAGTATACCTCGAAGAGACCACCGTGGCAGGCCTGGAGTGTCGCCTCGATGAGGACCGGGTCACCCCCTCCTCGGGTCCCGGAGAGAAGCAAGGGGATCGGATCCGAGGAGGAGGTGATCCAGAAGCCCTGGAGGGAGAAGCCCATTTGGCGGGCGGGGCCGAGGAGGAGTCCTCGGCCCACCGCTTATGGTGCTTCTCTCTCCGCTCGTCTTTCTTGGCCTCCCTCTCCTCCGAAGCCGAAGCAGGAGGCTGAGTCCCGACCGGAGGGAGGGGGGCAGGAGTGGCCGCCACCGAGGGCTGGATAGTGGCCACAGAAGTACCGGAGGCCGGAGCCTGATCTGGGGGCAAAAGGCCCGCCAGAATCAGCTTCGACCTCTGGTCCTTAAGTGCCCTGGGGTTGAACGCCGCGTAAATCGCGCATCCAGAGGAGAGGTATTCAACCCCAAGGCACCTAACGTACCGTGTGTGGCCATCCGCCGGTGAAAGCTTATGGCCACACTCGGTGCACTTAGAAAAAATGGCTTTAGGGGCCTCAGACGTTTTAAAAAGGAAAACACACTCACTAGGCCCCTAAACACACACACACACACACACACACACACTACGACCAGCGAGGAAGGGAGGAGAAAAGGATCACAAAAAAAATAAAATTTAGTTAGCTAAAAAGGGTTATAGGGTACCTAATCACTCACTCTCGCTCACAGCAACAGAAAAAAGGAAGAAATTTAACAATTTTTCTCTCACAAATTTTGATCCACCAGGAGCTCAGGAACTTAGCTTGTAGCTTGAAGCGTGGCAAACTAGATCTGAGGTCAGTCAGGGTTGGCAGGGGATTAAGGGTAAAGGGAGGAGCTAGGAGCTCGGATCTATGCTGTGGTAGAAGTTGCCTGCTCGGATCCGAGATCGGATTCGTATCCCAAAGGTTGCTGATAAATGAAGTGCCTACTTCAGATCAATAGCACCACATATTAGGCTTGATGCAATGTTACCATACTATCCAGAACTGTGAAATATTGTGTTGGACAGAATGAATTAAAAAATATACAATATGAAATATAATATGTATAAATAGAATTAAATATGTTAAAAATGTAAATATAAATATTAAATAGGTTGGAATACAACTTATGTTGCTAAAGTGGTGAACTGTTAGTTACAAAATATTTAATGTATAAATAACATTACGGTGTCTTGTGCTTATATTCTAATTTCTCACATCTTTTTGGGTCAGCTGAGAGTAATTTTAGAACAGGGGTGATGGAGACATGATCGTTCAGGCCAGGACTATTACATGCATCCAGTCTCAGTTACCAAATAATTTCTCGGAACTCTAATCGAGTCTCCCAGTCACCCTTCCTCAGTCACCCTCCTCTCTCATCATGTCCAACTTCCTTCAACACCCAAAATTTGTAATCTGCATCCTTACATGTCAGCAAATGCCTGTATAGAGCATTATTTTCATTCTCTTTGTTAATGTCGTCTATATGTACATATATACGTAATCTAAGGTTACGTTCTGTTTTTCCAACATAGTATGCCCAACAGACCTTACAATAAGCCAGGTATACTACTCCCTTTGTTTAGCAACTGGAATATGTTTTACCCTTGATTTTATAACTGATATAGGGTATGTCTAAATCTTTTGTTCCAGCTATAAACGGACACTGGGAACACCTCCCACATTTAAAAGTGCCAGGTTTTGGACATGTCCACCTCTCCATTTATCCTGTTTCTTCTCTAGTATGTTTTTTTAAATTTAAATTCCTTTTAAAACTGTACCTCAATGGTTTTTGGAACACATCCACTTTGGTGGGCATCCTACTAAACAAACCATAGACATTTCTTAATCCACCCTATTTCTGTATAATATGTTAATGTCAAATAGGGGAGTTGTTTTGTTATTTGTTGTATATTACCCATAATCTTACTTCCAATAACCTCACCACTGATCAACAAAGGTAAATAAGTTGTTCCCCATCCTTCCACCACACCTCTCTGAATAGAATTAATGAATTCATCAGGATACCCCCCCCTCACTGAACATTTTAAATACAATACCGATTTCATTTATGAAATCCATTTTGTCTGATGTCATTCTTGCTATTCTAACCATCTGTCCTTTAATGATATTATTTTTAAGATTATGTGAATGGTCACTCTCATAATGTAAATATGAGTTAGAATAGCATTCCTTCCTGTATATTCCAGATCTGTATCCCTTGTTTACATAGTCTTTCTGTAACTTCACATCCAAGTAGTGTGTTTCATCTACACTAACTTCATATGTAAATTGTAAAAAACTTGTACTATGATTTAAAATGTTAATAAAATCTGGTATCAATTCATCAGTCCCTTCCCATAGGATAAAAATATCATCCAAAAAACGGTAGTAGCCCATAATATATTGATGAAATATGGATTTAAATACAAATTCTTGTTCCCAGTATGTTGTTGTTGTGTCTTTCGGCTTTTCCCGGTTAGGGGTCGCCACAGCGGAACTCCGGTCCGCTAATGATTGGTAGTTGATTTTTACATGCCGAGTTACCAGCCCTGACACACAACCTTCAACAAAGGTACGCCCATTCACGCATGTCTCCATGCAGAAGATGCATTCCCGGTATAACTTTGTAATATTAGCATATATAGGAGCACAAGCCGAACCCATAGCCACCCCATCCGTTTGGTGGTACAGGTCCCCCTGAAAATAAATACAGTTATACCTCAATACCAGTTCCATATTTTCCAACACCAATTTAAACTCATCTGAGGTCAAAAAAATCAAATTCCTCAAGCATTTTTTCAAACCATGTTAAACCTTCCATGTGGGGTATTACCGAAAATAAGTCCTTAACATCTATAGTAAGAAAAATGTTATCTTTGAAGAGACTAGTACCAATTTTATTTAAAAAAAACCATGAGTCCACCAATATACGTGGATATCTCGAATAAAATTTCTTCAATTTTGTATCCACATATATAGCCAGTGGTTGGGTTTTTGATCCTTGTGAAGTGACTATAGGTCTCAGGAGTGGGTTATCAACTCCCTTATGTATCTTGGGAATGCCAAAGATAGCTGGAATTACTGGCTTATTTACCTTTAGGAAATTATATAAATGTATATCAGCCCTTGTATCAGACTGTCCTCTAGTATCAGGTCAATTATTTTATAAGAAATGTTTAATTCATTCCTTGATACAATAACATATCTGTTGTCCGTATTAAGTATATCCAGCATCTTGTCTGTGTACTCCCATTGACCATTAATACTACACCTCCCCCTTTGTCCGGTTTCATCACCCGGATCCTATCATTCTCACTTAGTTCCTTAAGTAATTTTCTCTCATTAGATGTTAAGTTGGAAATGGTTTCTTTTGTTTTTCCATACTCCCTCCTAATCATGCTTGTAACGCACATCTCAAAATTCTGAATGTCCTGGTGTAAAGGGGGGTTAAAAATACTTCTCCTTGTAAGTGTATTGGTCTGGGTGGGATGTAGACCATCCTTAAATATGTGAGCCAAATTTAATTTCCTAGTAAACAGTTTTATATCAAGCACTACATCTTCTATATTTGGCTTTTTTACTGGCACAAATGTAAAACCTTTTAAAAATAACTTAAAACAGTTATCATCAACTGTAACATCTGTATAGTTATAAATATTAAAATTATTTTGTGTGTAAACTACTACCTTCTTCTCATTCAACACTGCGTCATCTCCCTCATCTGGATTATGGCCAGGTTTTGTCCCATAACCATCTAGCCTCTCTGTATTATCTTGTATTAAAATTTCTTCCAGTAAACCATAATTTATCTCCTGTAGCCCCTCTTCCCTTGCTGTCGGGCGTAATAATTTCCAGTCACTTCCGCATAGGAGGGTTGTTGTACTAGGTTCCGAATTCTCTCGGACCTCCTTGACCCCCCCCCCCTTTAAAGGGCTACCCATTTCTTGATTACCATTCTCATATTCTTGAAAATGGTTAACATTATTGTACTGTGTTTTGTAAGTGTTTATATCCCTGGGTCCCTTATATTGACGGTCTTCCCAATATGTAGACTTGGGGGTATCCCTATGTCTACCAGCAAAATTCATTTTCATATTTTCACAACAGTAAGCCCTTCCTTGTTGAGATTCTTGAATGTCCCTCTCTAATTTAGATATCTTTCTTTTATGATTCTTAGTCATTAAATTATCAACATCCTGCAAAGTTCTCAAATATACTTTCTTATATTCGTCAATACTAAACAATAGGTCTGCATTAAATTACTTTGTTCAATTTCTCAATTAATTAAAAGTGCTGCTTCTCCTCAACACATACCCCATATCCTGAGCATCCTCTTTGAAAATAAGTTTAAAGTACATTTTTCCTAAGAAACAATTTCAAATCCACCAACAAACTTTCAATTTTAAAACTGGTGGCAGGAACAAACAATTCGCCCCTACTCAACAAATTAGCATGTTCAGTATAACATTTAAATTAACTATAATTGTACAGCTTAAAATCCCCTGTACAATTGTGAACTATTTCCATTGATGAATTCAAGGAATTAACAGAATAAGAGGGAAACCCCTCAGTCACAGTACCTTGTAAATAACTTTCTTCAGGGAAGGTTTCAAAAGAATTCACCAGTTCTTGTTGTGATGAAACTTCCCCTGCTGATAATGGCCTTGCTAAAAGTTCCTATTGTTGTATACTCCATTGTTTCCCCTGTTCCTCTGGTTTTCTAAGCATTTGGACCTCCGAGGCCTGTCTGCCTGGTTCCCCTCTAAAGGGATTTCTGCTTCCCCCAACAAACGGTTATCCCGTTCGGGAGAACCCTACCATTGACATAAATCAGCCTTCACCCCATTCTTATTGGCTGATGGTGGACTGGGATACGCCTTCCCTTCTGCGTACGCTACGTGGTCCCTTTCAAACTTTATTTTATTTTTCATCCTTTCAATGTACCCATCCACCTTCTTAAAAATAGAAAAATAGTCATGCTGGTATTCAGGGAACAGTAAGTCCTTATGAATGATATTATCAAGTCTTTCCGATTCTGCTATGAGCCCATCAATTTCCTTCTGATTAAATTAAATCAAACACTCTAGGAGCTCGCACCCATGACAGTCAAAAAGCTGCAGTAATTCTTCATGGAAAGGGATTCCAGTCTTGACCCTATTGGGGAACTTCCAGGTCCGAGGGACCATGGGTATCCTCCTCACTTTGATACACTCACGTAGGTAGGCATTATCCAGTTACAACCTCTTGCAACGAAAAATGGATTCCTCCAAAGAACCAATAGATTTAGTTAAAGACTGGGTCTCGGAATCTTGTCTCTGTTGTTCAAAGGCCATTGCCCCCAGAATAATAATGTCAAACAGTGGCCCAGCAGTGGAAGAGCGGTAGCCAACCATTGATCCATGAAAGTCCATAAGGGAGCTCTTTCTTTATCATCAGGATAGCTTTGAAGCACTTGACATCCAAACCTGAAAAATTTAAACAAACTGTATCTGAAGTACTGAATATTGTAAAGGAGATGAAACTGTGCTTTCACATGATCTAGCAAGGACTGGGTCCCTCAGTCAGGCATGTTGCTTAACAAATGAACCGACCCCATTGCTGCCATCCTGACATGATGTTTTTCATCCTAGGAAGTGAATATGAACGCCTACCACATTTTCTTCCAAACATGGTCAAGTCTATAAATCGGGTTCTTGGCTCCAGCCCCAGCAAATCTTTTTCTGAAATTGCTGATCATCACAGATGGCTCAGCAAAAGGATTCTTGCACAGGTACTCGCAGGATGCAACAACCCTGTAAAAGCAATCGGGTTTCTTGGGAGCAGAGAACAGGTGCCTGGCTCCACAGATGCAACAGCATATATATCTTCCAAGACTACAATCACCAGAGGGATGGTCAAGAACTTTTTCTCTGGCAAACCTAGAATTTCAATGTAATTTTTCTGGGCAACTAAAAGCTGCTTAGACTCCCATTTAAAGCACCCCTTCATTCTAATTTGAGTTTCACTGAATTAGACATCCTCTGTTGGAGAAGCAAAATGATGAGTCCTCAGTGTCTGACACATAACTAAGGGGAAAAGATATGTCAACATATTCCAGTTTTTCAGCTTCTGAGTAAGAGAAATCAGTTTCCATGGGGGGGGGGGTTCCCTTTTTCTTTTCCGAGTAGGGACCATGCTCTGTACATTTTTAAGAAATAATACAAAGCCCTGTGACAGTTTCATCAAATCTTGAGAGGGGTGGATGGGAGAAGGACTCGCCTAGCTCTTGCTGAGGCAAAACTGAGGACATCAAGACTTGGATGCCTTGGCCCTTTTTTTTTTTACAAGTGGTGCCCACCTTCAGTTCACAGGTCATAGGCAGGTGTTAAGGACCTCTACTTCAAATCCCCAGATGTCCTTGTGGATAGATCTCCCTTGGTTAGTAAAAAGGGGTGCCAGATTTAGAGGTGCAGAAGACGACATCCAGACTGATAAATAATTGAAGAGTTTCAACTCAGGAGGACATATAACCATCTGAGTGCATGGCAGCCTCTTGAGAGGCACTGTCAGAGATCTTTGCTCAAGAAGGTATCAGAGTAGGAGGCTGCAAAAGCACCTCGCTTGATGCAATGTTTTCAAGCTCCAAAAGTATTCTGTCCATCTCCTGGTATTCCTTCTCTCAGGGATGCATCTCCTTTCACTGTTTAAGCAGGGTGTCCATGGATGACTTGGCTGACATGGTTATTCCAGACTTTTCCGGGTGCAGTAACCTTGGAAAAATATGGCTCTATATTTGGTCTTCTCGATGAATTTAGAAAAAGGGTGACAGGAGGCAATGTCATGCTCCCTCTCCAGTTAAAGTAGATATTGTCAAAAGAAGTCAGTGTGACAGATTTCCTTCCTATACATAAATACTGACTCTATATTCTGACATCTATAGTCCCTGATGCCCAGATTCTCCACAGGCTTTAAACAAGCAAACATATAAAAAAAGAAGTTGTGTACTCAGTATAACATTCCATATGCGCTGTCCATCTTGCCTTTATTCTTCACTGGTTGGGTTTGGAACCGATCCTTGGTTCCAACTCGGCAGTTTACAAAAGCTCGAGGTCTTCCACTGGCTCGTGGCTGTATCCCTATCCCATCATGCCCTACAAGAGTTCCTCAGATCTCGTCTGCTAACAGTTTCACCATGAACTATTTTGAAACTTTAGAACAAAGAAGAAGATCAGAGAACACTATATACCAAATGTGACCACTCAATCCTCCAGAAGTCAAAGGCTGGGGGAAAGGTGTGTGGGATGTAGGAATGAAAACGAGATGGACAACACACATGGAACGTTATGGTGAGTACGTAATGTTGTTGCCCTATCTCACCTTCATTCTTCATTGGTTGGGACAGTTTCTCTAGCACCATATTTCTTGGGCGTTTCCCAGGGGAATATTCTTCAGAACAGTGGACCCAAAGGAGGCCCTGTTCCTGGAGGCAAAATCCACTTTGTAATGAGTGATAAAGGTATGAGGGCTTGCCCATGCAACACAAGAACAAATGGTATCAATTGGTAGTCTAGCACGAAAAGCAGAAGAAGCTGCCATGGGTCTCAGAGTGACCCTTGACTTTACAGGGAAGATTTTTGTTGCTAGATTGGTATGTAAAGGTAATAAAATCTGATAGCCACTTTGAAAGTGTGATCTTAGATACAGGGGCACCCTTCTTAGCTTCTGAAAAGGAAACAAATAATTGGTCAGATTTTCTGAAGTCCTTTGTCCTCTGTACGTAGAAATGTAATTGTCTGTGTAAATCCAGTTGGTGCAACATATATTCTGCCTTGTTGCCATAGTTGGGAAAGAAAACTGGCAGTTTTATGGACTGATTCAAATTAGACTGTGAGCATACTTTTGGTAAGAAGGATGGGTTCGTCCGAAGGGATACTCTGTCTTTGTGGAAAAGCATGTAGGGGGGGCTTAATCAATAATGCTTGCAGCTCTGAAACCCTTCTCGCAGAAGTGATGGCAATCAAAACAATTGTTTTCCATGTCAAGAACTTTAGATCACAGGATGCTGCTGTTTCAAAGGGGGAACGAATCAAGCAGGACAAGACATAGTTCAGGTCCCATGGTGGTAGAAGGGTTTTAAAGGGTGGTCTAGCAAAACAGTGCCTTTCAGGAAGGCTTTGCATAGTCTGGAAGACGTCAGATTTGGAGCTAAATTGCTTATATGAAAATTAGATATCGCTGCTAAATGGACTCGAATGGTAGCTACAGCTGCGTCTTCATTAAAGAGTTTCATTAGAAATTAAAGAACAGAGCCTAATGGCAAAGAAAACAGATCAATGTGATTACATAATGGCCAGGAAAAAAATTGTTTTCATTTACTCATATAAGGTTTTCTCATTGAAGCTTTATGAGACAAGATCAAGATACGTTTGACAGCAGGAGAGAGGTTAGGGAACCTGGCTATATGTGGAATCGGAGCAGCCAAGCTGTCAATTGGAGGGTCTGAAGAGAGGGGTGGATTGTTCCCGACGCATGATTCAGAAGGTCTGGAACTGGGCCAGAACCCACAGCTCCTCCTGAAGATGAGGCCCACAGGCAGGGGAAACAAACTTTAACAAGGCCAGAATGGGGAGACCAGAATTAGATTGCTTCCCAATGATCTGGTTTCTGAAGACGTTTGGGTATCAAGGGAAAGGGAGAGAAGGCAAAGAGGAGACTAAGAGGCCAATAATGTACAAGTGGATCCCTTGGTGACTCCCCCGGGGGGAATAAGGGCAAAATAGCTGCTGCATTTGGCATTCATGCATGTGGCAAAAAGGTCGCAGCACGGCTTGCCCCATTTGTGGAAAATCATCTCCACTACTTCTTGTTTTAGGGACCACTTGTGAGGCATCCGAATCGCTCTGCTGAGTTTGTCTGCTATCATGTTGGACTTCCCCGGGATTTGCGTTGCTATCAGAAAGTGATGGAAGATCATTGCCCACTGCCATATGGGTAGGATCGGGTTCCTCCTTGTTTATGGACAAAACAACTGACATGTTGTCTGTCTGAATTGCAATAGTCCCCAGCGGAAGAGAGTCCTGAAGTACCTGCAATGCCAAGAGCACCGCTGTCATCTCTAGGATATTGATATGCAAATGGGCCTTGTGTTCCTGCCAAGTGCCTTGGACTGTCCTACCCTAATACTGCCCCTCCCCATCTGGGAGGTGTCTGTGGTCACTGTGGCTAAAAGGCTGTGGTAGGACAAAGGGACAACCTGATGTCAGATGAGTGCAGTGAAGCCACCAGTGAAGGTCCTTCTTGCAGGAGTCGGTTATCAGAATTTGGGGAGACATGGGCAGTTCCTGCAATGACCACTGAGTGAACAGTAGCCACTGCAGAATTCTCATGTGCACGCATGCTAATGGAACCAAGTTTATCGCTGCTGCCATGAAGACTTTCAGAACTGTTCTTGCTTGTACCCTTTTCTTGGAAAGAGGGTTTGAGACCTGATGTTGCAGAAAGTACAGTTTTGTACCTACCATAAATGTAGATGTCCGATAGGCATGCATCTGCAGTCCTTACAAATGGGTTGTCCTGTCGTCAGGCAGCCCTTCGGTCGGCCGGATTCCAAAGTCTGGGTCTGGCCTCGGCTGGTGTCGCACTTCACCCGACATCATAGCGGCAGTTCTTCGGGTATAAAGGCATCAGCCGACGCCATTTTCCTCAGTGTTTCTTGCCCCAGATGCCAGGTGCCCTCTAGGAAGGCTAAATTTGGATAAATGCAAATGGTTCCAAATAGTAGAGAGCAAACAAAAAATAAGCATGTATGTACATATATACAAACAAATACACCATAATAGACTCCCCCAGCTAGCTACAAGATGGGCAAATACCCTAGGAGTACCACAGAGGGGAAGAGGGTGGGTAATCCTGACTGCAGATGCATGCCTATCGGACATCTACATTTATGGTAGGTACAAAACTGTACTATGTCCTTCAAGGATGCATCTGCAGTCCTTACAAATGGGTAGAATACCATAGCCAAACTGGGGGAGGAGTAGAAATAAGATTATGGTGTAGTTAAGATCCCTTGCAAAACAGCAGTGGCAAAACCTGCTCGGGATCTGGAGTATAAAGGTAAATTATAATGCTTGGCAAATGTATGTACGGAGCTCCAAGTAGCAGCCTCTAAAATGTCTTTGGTAGCCACTCCTCGTAAAAAAGCTGTGGTAGTGGCTGTAGCCCTTGTAGAGTGAGGCCTGATGTTTTCTGGAGTTTTCTTCCCATGGTAGGAGTAACAAAATCTAATGCAATTTCCTATCCACTTAGAGATTGTCTGCTTTGAAATTGCTTTTCCTTCCATTCCTGTTGCATATGCTACCAGTAGCTGGTCAGTTTTTCTATTGCTCTTGGTCCTGTCCAGGTAGTAACGTAATTGTCTATGTACATCCAAGGTATGCAACAGTCTTTCTCCCCTGTTCTGTGGGTTGGGGAAGAATGTAGGTAGGTGGATAGCTTGATTTAAAGATACCTTGGAGACCACCTTTGGCATAAAAGTAGGATTAGTTCTCATGGACACTCTATCTTGATGGAAGATCAGGAAGGGCTGTACTGCCACTAATGCCTGTAGCTCAGATACCCTTCTTGCTGAAGTGATTGCAAGCAGGAAAGCAGTTTTCCATGATAAGTACTGTAATTCTGCTGTTGCTGCTGGCTCGAAAGGAGGGAGTGTCAACTTTTCTAGCACACGCACAAAGTTCAAGTCCCATGCTGGCAATGGTGGCTTCCTAGGTGGTTTTACATT
Source organism: Protopterus annectens (assembly GCF_019279795.1). NCBI lineage: Eukaryota > Metazoa > Chordata > Ceratodontiformes > Protopteridae > Protopterus > Protopterus annectens. The sequence goes on along the minus strand of NC_056727.1, from coordinate 1,083,221,935 downwards.
TTTAATTCCTCTCAGAAACTGCCTAAGCAGAGGATGTGAGAAGAGTGGAGGATCCAAGTTGTATTCTGCTGAAATAGCTGATGCATGAATCTTAATGGAAGAATAGGACAGGCCGTTGTGGAAGAGCTCTGCCAAGTATTCCAGGATGTTAGCTATGTTTACCAGTGACACATTCTCTCCTTTTGCAGTACTCCAAATGAGATATCTTTTCCATTTTGCTGAATAATTTTTTCTTGTTGAGGGTCTGCGAGCCTCCAAGATAATGTCTTTAACCCTTCGAGATAAATCTGGGTTATTTGGTCTTATGCAATGTTCCAGGCAGCCAGCTGCAGTGTTTTCAGGTTTGGATGCAGGGTTTTGAAGTTGTTCTGTGTTAACAGCAAGGGAACTAGGGGCAGAGGCCATATTTGTTCCCGAGACATACTCCTCAGTAATGGGTACCAATGTTGCCTTGGCCAGTCCGGAGCTATCAGGATGATCCTTGGACGGTCTTCTTTGATCTTCAATAGCACCTTGTGCATCAAAGGAAGAGGTGGGAATGCATATGCTGTCAGGTTTTTCCAACTGAAAGATAGGAGTCCACTTTCCAAGCAAGTGGGTGGTACGTCCTTGTGCAGAATTTTTCAGTTGGTGATTGTGTGGGGATGCAAATAAGTCTATTTCTGGTAGTCCCCATTTCCCTGTAATGGTTTTGAAGATGTCCGGATGCAGCATCCATTCGTGGGCATCCGTGGTAGTTCTGCTTAAGATGTCTGCTAGTATATTTTCTTTTCCTGGCACAAATATTGCTTGTAACTGAATGTTGAAGCTCAGTGCCACATTCCAGAGGTCCATTGCCATCCGGCATAGAGGGTATGAATGTGTGCCTCCCTGTTTGTTGATGTACCACATAACTGTGGTGTTGTCCGTCCTTATCAGCAGTTGACCCTGTCGAAGAAATGGTCTGAATGCCTGAATTGCCAGTTTTACTGCCAGCATTTCCTTTTGATTTATGTGTAGGTGCAGCTGGTCTTGATTCCATAAGCCTTGTATGCACTTGTCCAGCATGTGTGCCCCCCAACCGAGGTCTGAGGCGCCTGTTGTGATGGTCTGGCTTGGTTGAGTGCTGTGGAAGGGCAGTCCCTTGTTTGATTGATAGGCCTGAGCCCACCATTGGAATTCTTGCTTCAGGCATGGAATTATTGGAATTTGGGTTTCTAGGCTGTGCTTGTGCTGAGACCATAAATTCCTTAGGTACCACTGTAACTTTCTCATATGTAGTCTGGCATGTGGAATCAATATTATGCAGGATGCCATGTAACCAAGAGCTTGCAGGACTTTTCTTGCTGTTAGCTGGTTCTGCTTTGTTAATGCCATGAAGTAGAAAGGGAGTTGCTCCTGTTTTTCTACTGTCAGGAATGCCATTTGTTTTGTTGTGTCCAGATCTGCACCCAAGAAGGTTATCCTTTGGGATGGTATCAGCCTTGACTTTTTTATATTGACTGTGTATCCCAGGGCTTGTAGTAGATGAATGACCCTTTGCAAATCTCTTGTTAATTTGTTTTTGCTGTCCGCTTGTAACAGGCAGTCATCCAGGTAAGGGTAAATTTGAATTCCCTGAAGCCTGCAATGAGCAATTACTGATGCCAGGCATTTCGTGAATACTCTGGGTGCAGTAGATAAGCCAAAGGGCAATGCTGAGAATTGATAATGCTCTGATCCTGCAAGAAATCTGAGGTATCTTCTGCAATTTGGTCGTATAGGGACGTGCAGGTATGCCTCCTTGAGATCTAGAGCTACCAGCCAAGACTCCTTGCCCAGCATGGGAAGAAGCTGCTGTAGGGTCAGCATTTTGAATTTTGGAACAATGAGGTATGTGTTTAAAGCGGACAGGACGAGAATAGGCCTCCATTGGTTTTCTTTTCTTGGTACCAGGAAAAGTCTGGAGTAAAATCCTTGCCCTTGTTCCATAGATGGTACCCTTTCTACAGCTCTCATCCTTAGTAAGTGAGTTATTTGTTCTAGAGCTTCTGTCTTCTGATTTGGAGGTAGGTTTGGCATTCCTCTCTTCCTTGGTAGAGTATGGAAGTGAAACCTGTAACCTTGGTCTATTGTCTGTAAAATCCATTTGTCTCCTGTGATGTAATGCCAGTTTACTGAAAATAAGGCTAGCTTCCCGCCTAAGGGTGCCTCTAGTTGTTCCCTGGTAGGCGGTGCCAGAGCCAAGTCACTGTGATTGTCCTGTGGAAGTGGTGGTGGTGGCTGGATCTGTGGCTGTACCTCGCTGGTTGTTAGCCTGCCACTGATGTCCCCTGTAGGCACCTCTGGATTGACCCCTGCCTCTTGAGCGTCTATTCCTGCCTCTCGGAGCTCTGGAGGTGTCTGGAAAGGACCAATTCTTGGAAGGCCAGTTCCTGCTAAACCTTGGAGGCTGGACCTGCAAGAAATCCTTGACTGTCTGGACAGATTTTGCTTTCTCTTCCACCTTCTTCAGCACCTGCTGTGCAGGGGAGCCAAACAAATTGAGCTTATCCATGGGAGCATCAAGGAGCTTTGATTTAACATGGTCTGGTAAGGACTGTTCTTTTAACCATGCATGTCTTCTGATCACTGTGCCAGTCATGGCTGATCTAAAGGAAGCCTCCAGTGCATCATAGCCGCATTTTAAGGAATGATTACTGACCTGCTGAATGTTATGTACCATTTCCTGTACAGATTTTTTGTCTAATGGTTCATCCGAGGACAGCTTTTTAGTTAACTGGTCTAACATAAATTCCTGATACTGAATTATGTGGAATTGACAGTTCAAGGCCCTAGCTGAAAGAGTAGCAGAAGTGTAAACTTTTTTACCCCATCTCTCTAAGGCCCTAGATTCCCTTTCAGAGGGGAGGGGGTTTTTGGTAGAGGTAGCTGCTACAGCCTTGGGTCCCTGGGAGATAGTTTCGGGATCTGCAAAAGGGGCCTTATACAAATGATAATGTGTATCCGGAACCCTGTAGTACCTATCGGGCTTAGCAGGGGCCGGAGGAAGAGAATCAGGAGCAGTACAAGCATCATTAAAAGCATCATCCACAACAGTAAGTACTGGAGGAATGGCTAAAGGCCTATGCTGTGGCAAATGCAAAAAGGTTCTAAGCCTTTTCCTAGAGTCTGAAAAATCCTGGCCCTGCCATTGAAATTGTTCCCTCAAAGCATGCAAGGTTTCCCCAAAAGAAAATTCCTCAGGCGGAGAGGCAGAAGGAATGGACTCTTCTGCATCAGAGTCCTCATAAGGAGAAAAGGGGGCCTCTGGAGGGTCTGAATTATCTGATTCATCAGAGGAGCCATCTGAAGAAACTGGCTCAGGGGACTCTACTCTAGTCCTCTTCTCTGGAGGTGGGTGAGAGGCCCTGTCTGGATGTGGTTGGGATCCCCGGATCAAAGAAATGAGATCCTCTGCTAGACTAAGCATTTGTGAACTAGAACTGGGCCTGTGAGGGGGTCTTAGCAGGCACAGTTTTGGTAGTTTTTGCTGCTTTAGCCCTGGCAAAGGCCTTAATCGACATGGATGCAGGAGGCCTAGCAGCTCCACGTGCAGGGGTAGAAATATCCAAAGGGATAGTATCTGATAAATCCTGTGAAGCTGCAGGAGCAGGTGGGATTTCAGTAGCAGATTCAGCCAAGCTGGATGAGGCCTCGGTAAGTGGCAAGCTTTTGGCCGAAGGAAGAACCGTGGACTCGGTTTCAGCCGAAACCAAGACACTCATGGTTATTTAACCGGTTTCGGCCGAAACCGCGGACCGCGAGTGTCGGTCCTTTTCCTTGCGTTTTTTTTAGAAATTTGCGTAGTCGGAGTATCCGACGGCATAATGTAAGCAAAAGCGGAGCCGAAAAACTCTTCAGCAAATTCAGACCGACGTCTAAGCGTTTGTCGGTTGAAAGAAGCACAGGCTAGACAAGCTGCTACGTCGTGGTCTGGGCCTAAGCAAGGTAAGCAGTAAGAGTGGAAATCTTTATGAGGTATTTGTTTCCCACAATTTAAACAGTTATTCACTTTTTCTGACATCGGCTGAGGCAAGAAAGAGTTCCCAACGGGGTACTTAGCTTTTTAGAAGTCTTCGGTACTTGTAGTAGTAATCTCTGGTTCTGACCGACCGGCACTTGCGAACAGCTTCTGCTTCGGGCGCCACGCGGCAAGAAAGACTGAGGAAAATGGCGTCGGCTGATGCCTTTATACCCAAAGAACTGCCGCTATGACGTCGGGTGAAGTGCGACACCAGCCGAGGCCAGACCCAGACTTTGGAATCCGGCCGACCGAAGGGCTGCCTGACGACAGGACAACCCATTTGTAAGGACTGCAGATGCATCCTTGAAGGACATCTAAAACTCTTTCTAGAGGAAGTTTTGCCATCAAATTTGTCGTGTCCAGATCTGCCCCTATAAAGATATGTTGAGATGGCAACAAGTCAGGTTTTTCATAATTTATCGTGACTCCTAGGTGACAGCAGAGTTGTAATGTGGTGTCTCTTGCTTGTTGCAGTAGATGCTTGGTGCTGGTGGTCAGGAGCCAGTCGTCTAGACATGGAAACACCCGGAATCCTAGACGTTTCAAGTGAGCTGTGACCACTGTCATACACTTGGTGAACACTCTGGGGGCTGTAGTGAGACCAAAGGGCAGAGCGCGAAACTGAAAGTGACTGGCTCCCAGACATAAGTGCAGATGACTCCTGGATGGCATGTCCATTTTTATGTGGTAGTATGTATCCTGGAGGTCTACAGAACACATCCAATTATTTCCCAGAAAGGGGAATATCAACTGCAGTATTACCAGCCGAAACTTCGATTTCCTTACTGATTGCTTTCATCTGCTGAGATCCAGTATGGGTCTCCAGTCCTCTGCTTTCTTTAGAACTAAAAAGAAACTTGAGTAAGTTCCGGGATCCTATTTGGTCTGCGGGGACTGCTTGGATGACTCCTTTGTGTAGCAAATTTCCCTTTGGGTCGACCGTCCGGGATGTTCTTTATGTTTGGGAAGGAAAAGGGTATGGAGTAGCCTCTGGATACGATACTTTGTACAAATTTGTCTTTTATTTCTAGCCAGGCTTCTGGGTACAAAGATAAGTGACCCCGGGCTGCCTCCAGAGATGGACAGACAGGCCTCCCTTCAGGAGTACTGAAAGGGCCTGCCACAGAATGAATCCCCGTCGCCTGGGTTTTGCGGACCCCCTCTGTCATGTGGACAGCGTCTCCCATTACCGCTTCCCCCTCTGCCCCTGGGGGAAGAGTCACTATGTGTGTCCTGAAAGGCTCTCTGGGATTTTCAGAACCACATCTCTCCTCCCTTTTGACCTTATGGGTAAGGGGGTAGTGAAAAACAGACTCCTACAGCAGAGAGAGTTTTTCCTTCTTGCTAGCACCTGGTGAGTGTATTCTTAACTTTTGGCCCGAAGAGGGACAAGCCATCGAAGGGGGCATTAACAAGGGTAGACTTAAAGGGCTCCTCAAAGTCACACAAGCGCATCCAAGAAAGTCTCCTCAGGGAAATTCCTGAACCTGCTGCCCTGCTCGCTCCATCTGTTGTGTAAGAAATAAGCCTCATAGAAGGGTTAACCACAGAGTTTAAGGTGGAGAGCTGAGAGGAAACATTGTCTGAAACCCCTACAACTACTGAATCTTGTAGTTTATCTCCTAGCTCTTTCAGGAGATCTCTCTGCAACCTAGTGACATGAGTCAGATAATTCAGTGACCTGAGTGCAAATGGCGCTGAAGAAAAAGTACAGTTTTGTACCTACCATAAATGTAGATGTCCGAACAGGATAGCATCTGCAGTCCTTACAAATGGGTTGTCCTGTCGTCAGGCAGCCCTTCGGTCGGCCGGATTCCAAAGTCGGGGTCTGGCCTCGCTGGTGTCGCACTTCACCCGACGTCATAGCTGCAGTTTTTCGGGTATAAAGGCATCAGCCGACGCCATTTTCCTCAGTGTTTCTTGCCCCAGATGCCAGTTGCCCTCTTGGAAAGCTAAATTTTTGGATAAATGCCAATGTTTCCAAATAGTAGAAGGCAAACACACAAAATAATCATGTATGTACATATATACAAACAAATACACCATAAGAGATCCCCCCCCAGCTAGCTATTAGGTGGGCAAATACCCTAGGAGTACCACAGAGGGAAGGAGGGTGGGTAATCCTGACTGCAGATGCTATCCTGTTCGGACATCTACATTTATGGTAGGTACAAAACTGTACTATGTCCTTCAAGGATGCATCTGCAGTCCTTACAAATGGGTAGAATACCATAGCTAAACTAGGGAGGAGGAAGAAGAAATTATGGTGTAGTTAGGATCCCTTGCAAAACAGCAGTGGCAAACCCTGCTCGGGATCTAGAGTATAAAGGTAAGTTATAATGCTTGGCAAATGTATGCACGGAGGTCCAAGTAGCAGCCTCTATAATGTCCTTGGTAGCCACTCCTCGTAAGAAAGCTGTGGTAGTGGCTGAAGCCCTTGTAGAGTGAGGTCTTGTGTTCTGTGGAATTTCCTTTCCATGGTAGGAGTAACAGAATCTAATGCAATTTCCTATCCATTTGGAGATTGTCTGTTTGGAAATTGCTTTTCCTTCCCTTCCTGTTGCATATGCTACCAGAAGCTGGTCAGATTTTCTATTACCCTTGGTTCTGTCCAGGTAGTAGCGTAACTGTCTATGTACATCCAATGTATGCAGCAGTCTTTCCCCCCTGTTCTGTGGATTGGGAAAGAAGGTAGGTAGGTGGATTGCCTGGTTTAAAGACACTCTGGATACCACCTTAGGCATAAATGTAGGATTAGTTCTCATGGACACTCTATCTTGATGGAAGATTAGGAAGGGTTGTACTGCCATTAAAGCCTGTAGTTCCGAAACCCTTCTTGCTGAGGTAATTGCCAGCAGGAAAGCAGTTTTCCAGGATAGGTGTTGAAGATCTGCTGTTGCTGCTGGTTCGAAAGGGGGAAGTGTCAATTTTTCTAGTACAAAGTTCAAGTCCCATGCTGGTAATGGTGGTTTCCTAGGAGGTTTTACATTCTTAATTCCTCTCAGAAACTGCCTGAGTAGAGGATGCGAAAAGACAGGTGGATCGAAGCTGTATTCTGCAGAAATAGCGGATGCATGTATTTTGATGGAGGAATAGGACAGGCCTGTATGGAAAAGCTCTGCCAAATACTCCAGGATGTTGGCAATATCTACCTTTGACACATCTTTGCCCCTGTTGGTACTCCAAATGAGAAACCTCTTCCATTTTCCTGCATAGTTCCTTCTTGTTGAAGGTCTGCGGGCCTCAAGTATAATGTCTTTAACCCTTTGGGATAAATCTGGGTTAGTTGCTCTTATGTAATGTTCCAGGCAGTCAGTTGCAGAGTTTTCAGGTTTGGATGCAGGATGTTGTAGTTGTTCTGGGTTAACATCAAGGGAATCAGGGGTAGTGTCCACATTCTCCCCCGAGACATGCTCCACAGTATTGGGTACCAATGTTGTCTTGGCCAGTCTGGAGCTATCAGAATTATCCTTGAACGTTCCTCTTTGATTTTCAATAGCACCTTGTGCATCAAAGGGAGAGGTGGGAATGCATATGCTGTCAGGCCTTTCCAACTGAAGGATAGAGAGTCCACCTTCCAAGCAAGTGGGTGGTATGTCCTGGTGCAGAATTTCTTGAGCTGGTGATTGAGTGGGGATGCGAATAGGTCTATTTGTGGCAGTCCCCATTTCTTTGTGATGGCCTTGAAAATGTCCGGGTGTAGCATCCATTCGTGAGCATCCGAGGTAGTTCTGCTTAAAATGTCTGCTAGGATGTTTTCTTTTCCCGGTACAAAAATTGCTTGTAACTGAATGTTGTAACTCAGAGCCATATTCCATAGGTTTAGGGCCATTCGGCATAGAGGGTATGAATGAGTGCCTCCCTGTTTGTTGATGTACCACATGACTGTGGTGTTGTCTGTCCTTATCATCAATTCTTGGAGGAATGGTCTGAAATTCTGGATTGCTAGTTGTACTGCCAGCATTTCATTTTGATTTATGTGCAGGTGCAGCTGCTCTGGAGTCCATAAGCCTTGTATGCACTTGTCCAGCATGTGGGCCCCCCAACCGAGGTCTGAGGCGTCCGTTGTGATGGTTTGGCTTGGTTGAATGCTGTGGAAGGGCAAACCTGGGTTTGACTGGCATGCCCGAGCCCACCACAGGAACTCTTGTTTCAGGCATGGAATTAGTGGTATTTGGTTTCTAAGCTGTGCCTGTGTTGAGACCATAAATTCTTTAGGTACCACTGTAGTTTTCTCATATGTAGTCTGGCATGGGGACCAGGATTATGCAGGATGCCATGAAGCCCAAGGCCTGCAGTACTTTCCTTGCTGTTAGTTTGTTCTGCTTTGTTAATGCCAAAAATAGACAGGAAGTTGTTTTGTTTTTCTGCAGTTAGGAATGCCATCTGTTTTACTGTGTCCAATTCTGCACCTAAGAAGGTGATTGTTTGGGATGGTATCAGTCTTGACTTTTTATATTGACTGTGTATCCCAGGGCCTGTAGTAAGCAAATGACTCTTTGTAAGTCTTCTGTTAGCTTGTTTTTGTTGTCCGCTTGTATTAGGCAGTCGTCCAGGTATGGATAAATTTGGATTCCCTGAAGCCTGCAGTGAGCGATTACTGATGCCAGGCATTTCGTGAACACTCTGGGCAGTAGATAAGCCAAAGGGCAATGCTGAGAATTGATAATGCTCTGATCCTGCAAGAAATCTGAGGTATCTTCTGCAATGTGGTCGTATGGGGACGTGCAGGTATGCCTCCTTGAGATCTAGAGTTACCAGCCAAAACTCCTTGCCCAGCATGGGAAGAAGTTGCTGTAGGGTCAGCATTTTGAATTTTGGAACAATGATGTATGTGTTTAAAGTGGACAGGTCGAGAATAGGCCTCCAATTTTTTTCTTTTCTTGGTACCAGGAAGAGTCTGGAGTAAAATCCCTTGCCTTGTTCCATAGATGGTACCCTTTCCACAGCTCTCATCCTTGCTAATTGAGCTATTTGTTTTAGAGCTTCTGTCTTTTGATTTGGTGGTAGGTTTGGCATTCCTCTTTTTCCGGGTAAAGTGTGGAAATGAAACCTGTAGCCTTGGTCTATAGTTTGTAAAATCCACTTGTCTCTTGTGATACAGTGCCAGTTTTTTGAAAATAATGCTAACTTTCCGCCTAAGGGTGCTGCTATTTGTTCCCTGGTAGGCGGTGTCAAAGCCAAGTCACTGTGATTGTCCTGTTGTAGTGGCAGTGGTTGTGTCTGTGCCTCGTTGGTTGTTACCTTGCCACTGGCGTCCCCTCTAGGCACCTCCTCTGGATTGATTTCTTCCTCTTGTATGCCTATTCCTCCCTCTCTGAGTTTTAGAGGAGTCTGGAAAGGACCAATTTTTGGAAGGCCAGTTCCTGCTAAACCTTGGGGGCTGAACCTGTAAGAAATCTTTTACTGTTTGTACAGATTTTGCCTTCTCTTCCATTTTCTTCAGTACCTGTTGGGCAGGAGAACCAAATAAACTGGCCTTATCCATAGGAGCATCTAATAGCTTTGCTTTAACATGATCCGGCAGGACCTGTTCTTTCAACCATGCATGTCTTCTTATAACTGTGCCGGTCATGGCTGATCTAAATGAAGCCTCCAGTGCATCATAGCCACATTTTAAGGAATGGTTACTAACCTGCTGAATGTTATTCACCATTTCTAGAACATATTTCTTATCTAAAGAATCATCCGTGGACAGTTTCTTAGTTAAATGATCAAGCATAAACTCTTGGTATTGGATCATATGGAACTGACAGTTCAATGCTCTAGCTGAGAGAGTAGCAGAGGTGTATACTTTTTTACCCCATCTCTCTAAGGACCTGGATTCCCTTTCAGAAGGGAGAGGGTTTTTAGCTGAGGTCGAAGCTACTGCCTTAGGCCCCTGGGAGATAGTCTCAGGATCTGCGAAAGGAGCCTTGTATAAATGGTGATGAGTGTCCGGGACCCTGTAGAACCTATCTGGCTTAGCAGGGTAAAGTATCAGGAGCAGTGCAAGCATCATTAAATGCATCATCCACAACAGGAAGAACTGGAGGTATAGCTAAAGGCCTATGTTGCAGTAAGTGTAAAAAGGTCCTAAGCCTTTTTCTTGAATCTGAGAAATCTTGCCCCTGCCATTGGAATTGCTCTCTCATGGCATGTAAAGTTTCCCCAAAAGAAAACTCCTCTGGTGGAGAAGCTGAAGGAATCGATTCTTCAGCATCGGAATCTTCATAAGTAGAAAAGGGAGCCTCTGGATGGTCTGTATTGTCTGTATCATCAGAAGAATCATCTGAGGACACTGGCTCTGGGGGCTCTGCTCTAGGTCTCTTTTCTGGAGGTTGAGAGGCCCTGTCTGGGTGAGATTGGGATCCCCTTATTAAAGAGATGAGATCCTCTGCCAGAGTAAGCATTTGAGAACTGGAGCTGGGCCTGTGAGAGGGGGGCTTAACAGGCACAGACTTAGAAGTTTTGGCTGCTTTAGCCCTGGCAAAGGCCTTTATAGACATGGCTGCAGGAGGCCTAGCAGCACCACGTGCTGGGGTAGAAACATCCACAGGGATGGTGTCCGATAAATCTTGTGAAACCACAGTAGTAGGTAAAACTTCAGAGGCCGATTCAACTAGGGTAGAGGGGGCCTCAATAGTAGTCATGGATTCGGCTGAAGATTGAACCGTTTGCTCGGTTTCGGCCGAAACCGAGACACTCGTGGTTTGCTTAACCGTGGTTTCGGCCGAAACCGCGGACCGCGAGTGTAGGTCTTTTTCTTTGCGTTTCTTAACAATTTGAGTAGTCGGAGGATCCGACGGCATTATGTACGCAAAATCTGAGCCGAAAAACTGTTCAGCAAACTCTGACCGATGCCTAAGCGTTCGTCGGTTGAAAGAAGCACAGGCTAAACAAGCTGCTACGTCGTGGTCTGGTCCTAAACAAGGTAAGCAGTAAGAGTGGAAATCTTTATGAGGTATTTGTTTCCCACAAGTTAAACAGTTATTCACTTTTTCTGACATCGGCTGAGGCAAGAAAGAGTCCCCAATGGGGTACTTAGCTTTTTAGAAGTCTTCGAAGTAGTATTCGGTAGTAGTAATCTCTGGATCTGACCGACCGGCACTTGCGAACAGCTTCTGCATCGGGCGCCACGCGGCAAGAAAGACTGGGGAAAATGGCGTCGGCTGATGCCTTTATACCCGAAAAACTGCAGCTATGATGTCGGGTGAAGTGCGACACCAGCCGAGGCCAGACCCAGACTTTGGAATCCGGCCGACCGAAGGGCTGCCTGACGACAGGACAACCCATTTGTAAGGACTGCAGATGCATCCTTGAAGGACATCATGCACTTCCCGTATCTGTCCATTATACGAGACTCCTTGTTTGGTGGATAGACAGATGAAGCTGTCTCTGACAGTTCCTTTTTGGTGGCCGCTACCACCACCACAGCATCTACTGGGACACCCTTTGTGAGAAACTCCTTGTCCAAAGGTGCTATAATAAACTTATTTGGTCTCCGAGGAACAGGTTCCACTGAATTTAGAGACTCCTATGCCTTTTGACTAACTACAATCATGAGTTCGTCTAAAGGCGGAGAAACCCAAATGGTGGAAGGGTGACACCCGAAAGCCTCCAGGTATACAGACTCCTCCTTAGAAGGGGTGATGGACTTCCAGCCACCTCTCTGCTTTAGTATTTCTAGGATGTCTGTGAAGGAGACATCCTCAGAGGGTGACCGTGGGGACCCTTCCAACTCATCAAGGTCCGTATCCGAGGTGATGGACTCCTCTGGGGAGTCTAAATGCTTCCTCTTTTGAGGGACCTCTTCATAAGGGTATTCCGGAGAGGTTTTGGAAGAGAGGGCTTCACCTGATGGGACATCCTGAGGCTTTAGGTCTCCACATCTTGTGGATGCAATGGTAACCTAGACAGACCCTGGCACCTTTGGGGGAAGAATGCCTGTACCTGGGAATGGAGCCATAAGTGGTGACAACACTCTCCTCATCACCTCGAAGACCCCCCGGCCCCTGATCCAAACAAGCTCCCGGCTCCGAAGAACCAGAAGGCATCCCCGGATCCAAGCGGGTTGGCTCCGAGGCCAGTGCAGGAACTGAGCTCACTTGTGCAGAAGCCCCGAGAGGCAAGTTAGGATCAGACAACTGTCTGACCCGACCAGACAGCATCCCCACCCAGACCCCTCGAATTCAGACAGAGCCAAGGATGTCAGAGCAGTAGTCAGGCCCAAAGATCTTGGTGCAGGTCTCGGGTCAGACAGTTCCACTACAACCTGTTTCAGACACTCCGGCTCTGAGGTCACACATTGGATCGGAAGAGGATGGTCTCTGAAGAGGGAGTCTTTAGTAATCCTCTCAATATTAACTTTTTTTTCTTTCTAACACTCTACTACTGAATGCATGGCAAATAGCACATGATTCTTGGAGATGGACTGCGCCCAGATAGTTCACACAAATTGTGTGGCTATCAGTTAAAGACATTTTGTTGATTACATTTAACACACTTTTTAAACCCCGAAGGTTTAGATTCTTTAATATCCTTTAGACATAGCTATATCAGTGACAACCAACAGTAACAAGGCAAGAAAAAACCTACTACTACTAACAATTTTTTTTCTTTTGTAACAAATAATCCAAGCAGTGAAACTAGAGAAAGGGTAGGTAAGGGACGAAAGGCTCTCTAATTTAAACGGACCAGCTGCAGCTCTCTAACTAAAACGAGTTTACCAGGAAAAGGTAATAACCATATATATTAAAGATTTAAGCTCTCTAACTTAAACAAGCTTATTTTTAAAATTCTCTAACTTAAACGAGTTTATATTAAACAAGTAAATATAACAAATAAGTTATTTCAAATAAAATACTTCAAATAAAGCCAGGATAGGGAAAGGTAAAAAGGCCTAGAGAAAAAATGACGGCCAATCGCAACAGCAGCAAAGGATCAAACACACTAAATAAGTGAAGAACTACGTATTAACCCTATAAAATGTTCATCAAATTCACAATTATCTGAAAATAATTAGAGAAAAAATAAACACTTAGCCAGAGCCAAATGGAAGCACCCGATCTTGTTAGTGGCAAACGAGATCAGAGGAACACTCCTTGGGCATGATGGGATAGGGGGGAAGACCTTGAGCTTTTGTAAACGCCCAAGTCGGAACCAAGGATCGGTTCTGAACCCAACCAGTGAAGAATGAAGGCAAAACAGAACATCACATTAAAACTTTTCCTCAACGGGTACCTATCAGTAATTCAGAAGCCAGGCTAAACTGACAAGACTAATGATACACTAAGCAATTCACAACAAACTTCTCTCGTACTGTAATATAAAACAGACCGAAAGAAAGTACAATGAATGTCCCCCCTTGCATCACAAATGTGCTGATGTCTGGATGGGAGAGTGCCAAGATCTGGGAGTAGAGCTGAACGTTGGGTCTTCTGTGGCAGAGGTTTAAAGCGCTATTACTGCTGAAACGGTGAAGCATACAAAGAACATAGCTCCAGTTCGAGGCAAAGATTATGAAGAAACCTTTAATCAAAAGTGCTAAATATGATGTCTGCATTCCACCAGTACATACCTCTTCCACATCTTCATCAAGCTGTTCATTTGGATCAATTTCTCTTACAAGATCTTGCAATTTTTTCTTTGTTAAAATCTGAAAGAAATAAAGAATAAACAAGCAAGAAAAGACATTTTATTTGTACAAATAACTACAAAACAGATGTAATAAAGTGTATAAAACTGCCATTTTTACAATATTTTCTCAGCATTATGATTGCCTTGAAAGAGATTAGGATGGGAGAGAAAGAAAATGGCAAACATACACACACAGATTTTATATATATACATACATATAAAGAGCCAGCATATATCAGATGTACACAGTTAAGTTTATGCAGCAGAAAAACTATGGAGAAATATGCCAAATGAAAATCCTATGGAGATAGTGGAACAGTGAAAAATGTTAAAAGTGCTATAAAGTCAAATGGAAAGACCTGCCTCCAAATTACTTACAGTGTACCTCTGCAAGGACCAGCAAGTGTATATGTGTGTATTTAACAATAAATAGCAAAAAAACATTACAACACGACATCAAAACATACCATAAGTGAAACCACGCAATGGGTGTTTTGTCTTCAGCCCATAAAAGAATCAGCAGCAGCGCAGTAGCTAAATTTTTAATGGCATAGGTATAATTCCAGGCCTTTTTTATGTCTTTTCCTAAAAAGGCAGAGCAAAGTCCAACAGTGGAGATGCAGAGCAGAAGCCCAGGATTAATTGTTTAAGAAATCTCAAAATTCCCAAACATAACATAACATTTATCAAGTAAACAGACCAGAAGCTCTTATACATCTAACTATAGCAGCATTTCCAAGAGGGGACTTAAAAATTCTAGGTATAAAACGGCATTTCTGTGTTGGGCCTCATAGGTTAAAAGACCTACCCTGACACAGTTCACAACTGGCAAGACAATTTGCAGAGGCCAAAAACATCAGTTAACTATTGCATATAAGTAAACTAATGTCCAGTCAAACTGATTAATTTTGTCCATACGTTTGTTACAAAGCCCTAAAGAAACAGCACTGCAGTAGTCCAAATCCAACAAAAACGACGCAATAGAAAGACAAGATCATCAAGACGTATGACAGATTACATTCTGGCAATATTTCTGAAATTCCAACGCCAATGACCATGAGGACAAAGCCCTCTGGACTTGGATGCCTTTCATTCATGGAAAATCCCTGGATTTCTCACTCAACTAGGACAAAAGGGAGATTACCTAGATCTCCAGCTACCATACAAGGGAAAAATAACTCTACTGGCTACCACAGCTACACAGTTTCATTATCAAGACTACTGTTTTACAGGTTACTCATCAGGCAAGCAGAAAGTCAGAAAGCTAGTTACCAATAGTCAACATCCTAGCTGACAGGTTCAGCGCAAACTTCTCCCCCCCCTCCCCACCAAAAGGGCTAATATCTATCCCAGCAGAGTGCTGCCCCCCTGACATCTCAGATGCTCAGGTAAGAGCTGCCCTCTCCAAAGCAAGAAACACAGCATCAATGGGACCAGACGGTGTCCCGGGCTGCGTCCGACATGAACTCCAAGAAGAGCTAAACCCAAACCTAAAACTACTGTTCAATCTCAGCCTTACTACAGGATATGTACCCAAAGAGTGGCGTACAGCAACAGTGGTCCCTCTCCACAAAGGTGGTGCCTCAACGGATCCTGGAAAAGTACAGTTTTGTACCTACCATAAATGTAGATGTTCGAAGATCCACATTGCTGCAGTCCTTACACTTGGGTAGTCCGCTGTCCTCGGTCGGCCCGAATATCAAAGTATTAGGCTGACGTCGGTCAAGGCGCTTAAGACTGACATCAGGACGTCAGGGTACAAATGCGCATGACCGACGTCATATCCTCAGTCTTTTCTTGCCCCAGATGTCAGAAGACCCTAAAAGAAAGGCCAAAACCAAAAGACAGCAAAAACAACCAACCACCCTTGCACTAATCATATGTACAATATATACAATATCCACAATATTCACAACCCAAACCACACAACCGCCTCTAACTACAGAGGGAAGGAGGGAGGTAAATTGGACTGCAGCAATGTGGATCTTCGAACATCTACATTTATGGTAGGTACAAAACTGTACTATGTTCTTCATCTCACATTGCTGCAGTCCTTACACTTGGGTAGAATCCCAAAGCAGAGGTAAGGGAGGATGGCAAAACTATAAAGCAGTAGGGGCTGCCAAAATGCCCTGTAAAATTGCAGTGGCAAAACCAGCCCTAGATTTAGAGTACAGTGGAAGGTGGTAATGCTTAGAGAAAGTATGCACTGAACTCCAAGTAGCTGCCTCCAAAATATCTTTAGTTGCCACCCCTTAAAAAGCTGTAGAAGTGGCAGTAGCCCTAGTGGAATGAGGCCTAATCCCAGCTGGAACCTCCTTACCATGATGGGAATAACAGAAAGCAATACAAAACCCAATCCACTTAGAAATAGTTTGTTTTGACACAGGCTTGCCCTGAGAACCCAAAGCAAATGAAACAAATAACTGCTGAGACTGCCTGAACCCTTTAGTTCTGCTCAAATAATATCGCAACTGCCTGTGTATATCCAAAGTGTGCAAAATCTTTTCCCCTTTATTTTGGGGGTTTGCATAAAAAGTAGGCAAATGAATAGTTTGGTTTAAAGCCACACTAGAAACCACTTTAGGCATAAAGGAAGGATTAGTACGTAAAGATACCCTATCCTTATGGAAAATTAAGAAAGGCTCAACCGCCATAAGGGCCTGTAATTCAGAAACCCTTCTCGCAGAGGTAATGGCCAACAAAAAAGCAGTCTTCCATGATAAATATTTCAACTCGGCAGTAGCTGCAGGCTCAAAAGGTTGTAGAGTGAGTTTCTCCAACACAAAATTGAGATCCCAAGCAGGAGTAGGAGCTCTACGTGGGGGTCTTAAATTCTTTGCCCCTCTAAGGAATTGCTTAAACAAAGGATGAGAAAACAAAGGTGGGTCACAGTCATAGTGAGCAGAAATTGCTGCAGCATGAACCTTAATAGAAGAGAAGGACAAACCTTTGTCCAGTAATTCAGCAAGATATTGAAGAGCCACACTTAAATTAGGCTTAGAAACATCAAATTCCTTTGCTGTACTCCAAAATAAAAATCTCTTCCATTTATCTGCGTACACTTTCCTTGTACTAGGCCTTCTGGCCTCCAAAATAACATTCAAAACTTGCTGTGGAAGCTGAGACCCTCCAGGGTTCAAAACAGAATATGCCAGGCTGTTAGGTGAAGAGAGTGAAGTTTGACATTGAGTAAATGACTGTTCTCCTGAGACAGCAGGTGTGGAATCAAGGCAAAGGCCATGGAGGCTCCCGCACCAGACTTCTCAGCAAGGGATACCAGTGCTGTCGAGGCCAATCTGGAGCTATTAAAATCATCTTTGGCTTGTCCTGTCTGACCTTTAGGAGTACCTTTGGAAGGAGAGGCAGAGGTGGAAAGGCATACACATGAAGATTGCTCCAATTGAATGAAAGAGCATCCACTTTCCAAGCTGTGGGATGAAACCTTTTTGTGCAAAACTTTGGCAGCTGGTAGTTCAGTGGAGAAGCGAACAGATCTATGTCTGGAGTTCCCCATAACACTGTCAATTTCTGAAATACATGAGGATCCAATTTCCACTCGTGGGGATCCATAATTCGTCTGCTCAACACATCTGCTAAGGAGTTCTGTGCTCCCGGCAGAAACCTTGCCTGAAGATTTAGGTGTAAACTGAGAGCAGTCTCCCACAAAATCATTGCTTGTCTGCATAGAGGATAAGAATGTGTTCCCCCTTGCTTGTTGATGTACCACATGACAGTTGTGTTGTCTGTTAGAACCAACACCTGCCCTGGAAGAAGTAAATCCTTGAAAGCTATTAATGCAAATTGGACTGCTAACATCTCCTTCAAGTTGATATGTAGATGTTGTAGTCTGGCAGGCCACGTGTCTTGTATCCACCTTCCATTGTGATGAGCTCCCCAAGCTTTGTCTGAGGCATCTGTCGTTAGAATCTGACTCGCCTCTGGCCGGGTCACAGAGAGTCCCTTGTTTAGGTGACATTCCTGAGCCCACCACAAAAATTCCTTTTGAATGCAAGGTATTATCTGAATGACAGTGTCCATATCTTGGCAGTGCTGTGTCCATACATTTTTGAGATACCATTGTAGCTTCCTCATATGCAGTTTGGCATTGGGAAGCACTAGAATACAAGATGCCATGAACCCCAAGGCTTGAAGGACTGTCCTTGCAGTCAGCCTGGACTGATGAGACAATTGATGGAAGTAAAGGGAAAGAGTCTTTTGTTTGTCCGGGGTCAAAAAGGCCATCTGGGATGCTGTATTCAGTCTCACACCCAGAAAGCACATGTCCTGAGAGGGTACTAGACTGGACTTTATTTCGTTCACAGAATACCCCAGGCATCTTAGCACTGCTATCACATATTGTAAATGATGAAGAAGTTCGTCCCTTCCTTGGGCCAGAATCAGGCAATCGTCCAAATAAGGATAGATCTGTATTCCTTTTAGCCTGAAGAACGCTATCACTGGAGCCAGAACCTTCGTGAACACTCTGGGCGCAGTAGATAAGCCAAAGGGCAATGCAGAGAACTGATAATGAGAAGTCCCAGCCCGAAAACGCAGATACTTCCTGCAACTTAGCCTGATAGGAACATGAAGGTAAGCCTCCTTGAGATCCAGAGTCACCATCCAGTAATCTTTGCCCAGCAGAGGTAAAAGCTGTTGTAACGTCAACATTGTGAACTTGGGAATGTCCAGATAGGTGTTGAGGATAGATAAATCCAAAATTGGTCTCCACGTGTTCCCCTTCTTTGGTACTAGGAACAGGCGAGAATAAAATCCTAGGCCCACTTCTGGCAGAGGGACCGGCTGTATGGCCCCTATTTGAAGCAGCAGAGAAATTTGTTTGTGAGCCTCTATTCTTTGCTGAGGAGGAACGTCTGGCATGCCTTTGAAAGGAGGCAAGGTATGGAAATAAAACTTGTAACCCTGGTGTATGATATCCAAAACCCATCTGTCTTGGGTAATTAAACTCCAATTTTCCTTGAAGAGTGCCAACCTTCCTCCCAAAGGTGCTGCCAGGCAAGAAGGATCTGGCAGCTGAAAAGGTAGGTCATTGGGCCTGTTTACGAAAGGACTGGCCCCTGCCCTCACCAAGACTGTGCAGGTGAACTCCTGTTCTAGGTCTGAAAGAGCCCTGAGCTCTGCCCCTACCACGCCTAGATCTACCCCTAGACTGTGAATCATAAGAAGGTACGCCCACTCCTGAGCAGGCCAATTCCTACTAAACTTCGGAGGCTGAACTTGCAAAAAATCTTTAACAGCCTGCATAGACTTAGCCTTGTCTTCCATTTTCTTTAAGACTGACTCCACAGGTGAACCAAACAACACATCAGACTGCAAAGGAGCATCCAAAATCCTTGCCTTAACATGGTCAGATAAATTCTGATCCCTCAGCCAGGCGTGCCTGCGAAGAACTGACCCAGTGGCAGCCACCCTAGACGAGGCCTGTACAGCATCAAAACCACATTGTAAAGAATGCTTACCCACCTGTTCAGCGACATGTACCAAATCTTGTAATTCTTTACACTCAATGCCTTCCGCCAGAGCATCTACCTTAGACTTCAATTGAGAAAGAAGATAGTTTTGATATTTCAACATGTGAAACTGGCAATTCAAAGCCCTCATAGCTAAGGTGGAAGTAGTATAGACTTTCTTTCCCCATCTATCCAAAGCTCTGGCCTCTTTATCTGGAGGAACCGGATTTTTTACAACAGAGGCCTTGACCCCCTTAGGTCCCTGACTAACAGTTTCTGGGTCCGCCCTAGGACTCTTATAAAGATATTTATGAGCTTCAGGCACCCTGTAATACCTGTCCGGTTTAACAGGAGCAGGAGGCAAAGAATCAGGATTAAGTGAAGCCTCTGCAAACACATCTTCCACAACATCCAGAACAGGTGGTATAGCCAAAGGCCTATGCTGGGGAAAAGCAAAAATTCCCTAAGCCTTTTCCTGGAATCAGAGAAGTCCTGACCTTCCCACTTAAAATGTTCCCTCATGGAATGAAGAGTCTCTGAAAAAGAAACATCCTCTGGAGGAGAAGCAGAAGGAGTAGAATCATCCACATCAGAATCAGAATAAGGAGAATACTCCTGCAAGTCTTCAGCCGAAGTCTCTGAAACATCCGAAGCCTGCTCAAAACTCCCCAACTCTGGTTCCACCCTAGGCCTCTTATCAGGAGGGGGCAAAGAACCTCTAATCAAGGTAATTAAATCTTCTGCCATTTTAAGCATGTGCTTCTTGGGCACAGATCCTGATGAACTAGGAGTGACACCAACAGAAGCTAAACCTGGCCTGCCTCTGGGAGAAGCCTTGGAAACAGAAGGAGAGGGCCTAACCACCCTAGGAAGGGAGGGGAGTACAGTAACCTGAGAAGCCCCTTCAGCCTGACCTGCCTCCGGAGAGGCCACATCCTGCAATATCAATGTCTCCCCCTGGGACTCCAGAGAAGCCTCCGGCGGAACCACCGGTTCCACTGACGCCTCTAAAGAACCGGCGTCCGCACGGACGACTCTTCCTGCCTGGGTTTAGCTGCTTTGTCCTTGCGCTTCTTCGAAGAAGCGGCCGGAGCATCCGACGGCATATTATAATTGCACCGCTTCCAAGACCAACCTGGCACAATCTAACCTTCGCAATAGTGCGCTTATTGAACCTAGCACAAAAGCGACACCCAACAACGTCGTGCTCAGGCCCCAAACAAGGAATACACAAAGTATGATAGTCCCTATGCGGTATCTGTTTCCCACAAGAAATACAGTTATCCACTTTTTCTGACATCCGGTAAACCACAGAGGCAAGAAAAAACTAAAATATTCCCCAACGGGGTACTTAGCCAACTTTGACTCTGTCTGAAACTCCGAATTCGAAAAATTTCAGAACGCCGAACGGCACTTGCAACGCTGCTTCTGCATCGGACCATGCGGCAAAAAAGACTGAGGATATGACGTCGGTCATGCGCATTTGTACCCTGACGTCCTGATGTCAGTCTTAAGCGCCTTGACTGACGTCAGCCTAATACTTTGATATTCGGGCCGACCGAGGACAGTGGACTACCCAAGTGTAAGGACTGCAGCAATGTGAGATGAAGAACATCTATCGCCCCATAAGTCTCACTAGCTTGGTCTGCAAAGCTATGGAAAGGATCATCATGGACCTTATAAATAAAGATATTGGGGACCTACAGACACTGGATCCTACCCAGTTCGGCTTTGTTAAGGGCAGATCCTGCCTCTTAAACTTGGTTGATTTCTTGGAAACAGTCACCAAGGCCATTGACAAGGGGAAGTTGATCCACACAGCCTACCTGGACCTCGCAAAAGCCTTCGATACAATACCCCACTCGGGCATTATAGATAAGCTCACCAGCTTAAATATAAACCCCTATGTCACTAGATGGGTTGCAAACTGGCTCAAGGACAGAACCCATATGGTTAGAACAGCTGGAGCCATGTCAGACTCCAAACCAGTTACAAGTGGCGTCCCACAAAGTTCAATCTTGGGACCTCTCTTGTTCGGTATATATTTATTTCTCGGAGGTACAGGCCAACATGGAAGGACTGTGGCTGACCAAGTTCGCAGATGACTGCAAACTGGGCGCCATAATAGACTCTCCAGCAGACACAAGCATCCTCCAAAAGGGCCTCATAGAAACAGACAACTGGTGCCAGAGCCATGGCCTCAAGCTAAACGCCAAAAAGTGTATAGTCATCCCTTTTGGCAAAAACAAAGTGCCCACAAATTACCACATAGATGGTAATCCATTAAGTACACAAGAAGTAATTAGGGACCCAAGTTGATAGCAATCTCTCATTTGACAACCACGTGGCCAAAGTGGTTAGAAAAGCATTTTATATAGCCCACCTAATCATGAAGGGATTCACATCTAGATCAGGGGAGGTTATCGTGCCTCTTTACTCATCCCTCATCAGGCCCATAATTGAGTACAATGCCCCTTTTGGGATGTACCTTACCAGACACCTGCAGCAACTGGAAAGACCCCAAAAGTACCTCACCAAGAGGATCAAGGGGCTCAAACAGATGCCGTATGCTGCCTGGTTAAAGAAACTCCAGCTCTACTCAGTGGCATACCGCCTGCTCAGAGGCGATCTGTGCCTGTCCAACCCGGAATTAATGGACATGCTGCACCTCAGAAAATCCAAATCCCATCGAGCTACGCGCTCGAGGGACTTAAACCTCAGCACTGAAATAAATAGGACATGCTGGAGGGACAGATTCATAACCCAGAGGCTCCCTTCACTCTGGAATAAAATCCCAGTCCAGGTTAGGCAGGGTCCCTCACTGACTCTTCAAGAGGAATCTTGATGAGTGGATGGGAGATAGTACAGTTTTGTACCTACCATAAATGTAGAGGTCCGATAGATATGCAACTGCAGTCCTGACATATGGTTGTCCTGCCTCAGGCAGCCCTTCGGTCGGCCGGATTCCAAAGTCTGGGTCCGGCGTCGGCTGATGTCGCCTCCTCCCCGACGTCAGAGCGGCTGGAGTATAAAGCCATCCGCCGACGCCATCTTCTTCAGTGTTTCTTGCCCCAGATGCCAGGTGCCCTCCAAGGAAGGCTAAATTTTGTGAATGGATAAGCAAAAATTTCCAGACATGCACAACAGTAATAAACAGATACACCATAACAGATATCCCCAGCTAAATAGGAGAGGGGGAAAGGACCCAAGGGAAAAAACAGAGGGGTAGGAGGGAGGGAAAACCTGACTGCAGTTGCATATCTATCGGACATCTACATTTATGGTAGGTACAAAACTGTACTATGTCCTTCAAGAATGCAACTGCAGTCCTGACATACGGGTTGAATACCATAGCCAAGCTGGGGGTGGTATGATCTAAGCAAGGGATGGTATAGCTAAAAGACCCTGCAGGACTGCAGAAGCAAAGCCTGCTCGGGATCTGGAGTATAAAGGCAGGTTGTAGTGTCTGGTAAATGTATGCACGGAGCTCCATGTAGCAGCCTTTAGAATGTCCTTTGTAGCCACTCCTCTTAGAAAGGCTGTGGATGTGGATGTGGCTATAGCTCTGGTTGAGTGTGGTCTTATATTGGCTGGCACATCCTTTCCATGGAAGGAGTAACAGAATCTGATGCAGTGTCCAATCCATTTTGAAATTGTTTGTTTGGAGACTGCCTTTCCTTGCACTCCGGCAGCATAGGCTACAAATAGTTGGTCAGACTTCCTGTTGGTCTTTGTTCTGTCAAAGTAGTAGAGTAATTGTCTGTGTATGTCTAAAGTATGCAGCAGCTTTTCCCCTTTATTTTGAGGATTGGGAAAGAAAGTAGGCAGGTGAATTGCTTGATTTAGAGACACCCTGGATATCACTTTTGGCATGAATGAAGGATTGGTCCTTAGAGAAACTCTGTCCTGATGGAAAATGAGAAAGGGAGGTACTGCCATGAGGGCCTGTATCTCCGAGACTCTTCTTGCTGAGGTAACTGCCAACAGGAAGACAGTTTTCCAGGAGAGGAATTGCATTTCTGAAGATGCTGCTGGTTCAAAAGGAGGAAGAGTTCATTTTTCCAAGATGTAGTTGAGGTCCCATGCAGGAACTGGTGGTTTTCTGGGAGGTTTGATATTCTTTATCCCTCTTAGAAACTGTCTTAGCAAGGGATGTGAAAACACAGGTGGGTCACAGTTGTAGTTTGCTGAGATTGCTGAAGCGTGGATTTTAATGGAAGAATATGAGAGGCCATTATGAAGCATTTCTGCCAAGTATTCTAATATCTGAGGTATGCTCATCACTGATGCATCCTGTCCCTTTTTGGCATTCCAGATGATGAATCTCTTCCACTTGGCCGAACAGGTTTTTCTGGTGGAGGGTCTGCGTGCTTCCAGCAAGATTTCCAGAACCTTTTCGGAGAGGGGGACATGGGACAAAGTCATGGAACCCTCCAAGCTGTCAGTTGCAATGTTTGCAGGTTTTGATGAACAGTCCTGTAATTGTGTTGAGTTAGGAGCAGAGGCCATTGGGGCAAGGGCCACGGTTTGGTGTGAGTTATGCTCAGTAGCAAGGGATACCAATGCTGCCTCGGCCAGTCTGGAGCTATCAGTATTCCTTTTGGTTGCTCTGCTTTGATCTTCAGTAACACCTTGGTCAGTAATGGTAGAGGAGGGAGTGCATAGATTTTTAGGGGATTCCAGCTGAAGGAGAGAGCATCCGTTCTCCAGGCTAGAGGATGGTGTGTCCTTGAGCAGAACCTGTCCAGGTGGTGATTGAGATGAGAAGCAAATAGATCTATGTCCGGTCTTCCCCATGCAGTTGTTATTTGTGAGAAAATGTATGGATGCAGCATCCATTCGTGTGGATCCACAAAATTTCTGCTCAACCTGTCCGCCAGTACATTGTCCTTGCCCGGAACAAACTGGGATTGCAAATGGATGTTCAGTTTCAGGGATTTTTCCCAAAGAGCCATTGTTAGTCTGCAGAGGGGATACGAGTGAGTGCCTCCTTGTTTGTTTATATACCACATGACAGTGGTGTTGTCTGTCCTTATTAGCAGATGGCCTTGTTGAAGAGATTTTCCAAAGGCTTCTATTACATGCATCACTGCCAACATCTCTTTTTGATTTATGTGCAGAGGCATTTCCGTGGGAGTCCATTGACCTTGAATGCATCTGTCCTCCATGTGTGCCCCCCATCCATGATCTGAGGCGTCTGTTGTAATGGTTTGACTTGCTTGAACTTTGTTGAAGGGCATGCCTTGGTTTAAATGGCTTGCTTAAGCCCACTACAAAAATTCCCTTTGCAGGCATGGAATGAGTGGTATTACGTCTTCTAGGTTGTGGCTGTGTTGAGACCATAAGCTTTTTAGATACCATTGTAGCTTTCTCATGTGTAGTCTTGCCAGAGGGATCAGAAGGATGCAAGATGCCATGAAACCCAGGGCCTGCAGGATCTTCCTTGGGGTCAGCTGGGTAAGTTTTGCTAAGCTTTTGAAGTAATCTGGTAAATGCTGTTGTTTCTCCTCTGTGAGGAAAGCCATTTGTGATTGTGTGTCCAGTTTTGCTCCTAGAAAAATAATCTTTTGGGATGGTAATAGCCTTGATTTTTGAATGTTGACTGTGTATCCCAAAGCCTGTAGCAACTGAATGACATAGTCCAAGTTTTTTATCAATGCTTGTTTGCTGTCTGCTTGTATGAGGCAGTCGTCCAGGTAAGGGTATATTTGAATCCCCTGGAGTCTGCAATGTGCAACTACTGATGCCAGGCATTTCGTGAATACTCTGGGCGCAGTAGATAAGCCAAACGGCAATGCTGAGAATTGATAATGCTCTGTTCCTGCAAGAAATCTGAAGTATCTTCTGCAGCTGTGTCTGACTGGGACATGCAGGTATGCCTCCTTGAGGTCCAGAGTAACCAGCCAAGACCCCTTGCCCAGCATGGGAAGGAGTTGCTGTAATGTCAGCATTTTGAATTTTGGCACAATGAGAAAGGTGTTTAGAACAGACAAGTCCAGTATAGGCCTCCATTGCTTTTCTTTTCTTGGAACAAGGAACAGTCTTGAATGGAATCCCTGGCCTTGCTCCTGAGGAGGAACTTTTTCTACAGCTTTTATTTGTAACAGCTTTGCAACTTGTAAGAGAGCCTCTGCCCTTTGATTTTGTGGCAGCTTTGGCATGCCTTGTCTCGTTGGTAAGGTGTGGAAGTGGAACCTATAACCTCTGTCTATTATGTCCAAAATCCATTTGTCCTTGGTTAAAATGTGCCAGTTCTTTGAAAATAAGGATAATTTTCCGCCTAGAGGTGCTTCTCTTTGAGCCTTGGTAGGCGGAGTGATAGTCAAGTCATTGTGATTGTCCCTGTGGTGCAGGTGAACTCCCTGCGCCACTTCTTTGATTTGGTGGTTGCCATTGACGGCCCCTGTAGGAGCCTCTGTATTGCGCTCTACCTCGAGCACGCCTGTTCTTTCCCCTTTGAAACTTGTCTGAGTCTGGAAAGGACCAATTCTTAGAAGGCCAATTCCTGCTGAATCTGGGAGGCTGAACCTGGAGGAAATCCTTGACAGTCTGTACTGATTTTGCCTTTTCCTCAATAGACTTCAACACATCCTGTGCATTAGCACCAAAAAGCTTCTGTTTTTCCAGAGGTGCATCCAGGAGCTTAACTTTAACATGGTCTGGTAGTGGCTGTTCTTTCAACCAAGCATGTCTACGTATAACGCCCCTGTCATGGCTGCCCTACATGAAGCTTCCAATGCATCATAACCACACTGAAGAAAATGATTGCTAACCTGCTGAGTGTTATGAACCAAATCCTGCAATGCCTTTCTATCTATAGGCTCAGGAGAGGCTAACTTTTTCTGCAAATCATCCATTAAGTAATCCTGGTACTGAAACATATGAAAAGGCAGTTGAGTGACCTCATGGCAAGGGTGGAAGAGGTATAAACCTTTTTGCCCCATCTCTCCAGGGACCTAGCTTCCCTGTCAGCGGGCAGAGGGTTTTTGGCCGAGGAAGAAGCCACTGCCTTGGGGCCCTGTGAAATAGTCTCTAAATCCACAGAGTGGGCCTTAAAGAGATGCTTATGGGTTTCAGGGACCCTGTAATATCTGTCAGGTTTGACAGGAGCAGGAGGGAGAGAATCAGGCTAAGCACTGGAGTCTGAGTATACATCATCAAGGACATCCAACACTGGAGGAATAGCTAAAGGTCTGTGTTGGGGTAGCTTAAGGAAGGTACGTAGCCTTTTCCTGGAGTCAGAGAATTCCTGACCCTGCCACTGAAAATGTTCTCTCATGGAGTGGAGAACTTCACCAAAAGAAATATCCTCTGGAGGGGAGGCAGAGGGAATTGAATCCTCAGCATCCGAGTCCTCATAGGCCTGGAAGGATTCTTCCTGGGTATCTGAGTGCTCTGAATCCCCAGAGGCTTCATCTGAAGAGAGGGTGTCGGTCTGCTCAGTTCTAGGCCTTTTATCTGCAGGCGGCCGAGAACCTCTGTCTGGGTGTGGCTGAGAACCCCTGATGAGAGATTAAATCTGCAGCAAGAGTCATGATCTGTCTATCAGAAGAGGGGCCCTGAGCAGTAGGCTTAGGATGGGCCTTGGCCTGGCTGGCAGCCTTAGCATGTGCAAAGGCCTTGATGGACATGGATACCGGAGGCCTAGCTGCCCCACGTGCAGGGGTAACCTTGTCCACAGGAATGGTGTCGGGTAAATCCAGAGCTTCGGTTTCTGGAGGAAAATCAACAACTGGCACCGGTGAAATCTCTGGGACCGAAGAACACGTTAAAGTGGTGTCGTCTGCCTGGGGCGGTAGAATTACCGCTTCCGAAGGGACCGAAGCACTCGCGGAGGGCTTAGGTGTGGTATCGGTGGAAGACGCGGACCGAGGATGTCGGTCCCGGTCCTTGCGTTTTTTGGTAGATTGTGCTGTCAGTTGTTCCGACGGCATGATATATGCAAAAGATTTGCCAAAAAAGTCTTCGGCAAATTCTGCCCGGCGCCTGAGTGTGCGCTTATTAAAGCAAGCACAGGCAGCACAGGTAGAGACGTCGTGGTCTGGGCCCAGGCAAGGGAGGCAGTAAGAATGGAAGTCCTTATGAGGTATTTGTTTACCACAAGACAAATTAACTTTTTCAATTTTTTCTGACATCGGCTGAGGCAAGAAAAAATGTTCCCCAACGGGGTACTTAGCTTTTAGATGACTTCGGTAACTGAAAACACAGGAGCTGACCGACCGGCACTTGTGAACTGCTTCTGCTTCGGGCACCGCGCGGCAAGAAAGACTGAAGAAGATGGCGTCGGCGGATGCCTTTATACTCCAGCCGCTCTGACGTCGGGGAGGAGGCATCAGCCGACGCCGGACCCAGACTTTGGAATCCAGCTGACCGAAGGGCTGCCTGAGGCAGGACAACCATATGTCAGGCCTGCAGTTGCATTCTTGAAGGACATCGTAGGTTTACCCCGGGTATCACTTCTGTGTCACTGTTAGACAGAGGCACAGTATACTAACCTCGAAAAAGGGCATAGCAAAATTAATTTAAAATGGGTGGCGAAAGCCATACACACTCTGGCTAGGCTTATAAATGCCCTAGGGCAGATAGCCTAGTATGAACCTATGAACCAAGAGCACATAACTGTTACAACTTGGATGTTTCCGCACCCTTGAGACTAAATATATTACAATTTAAGGCAATGTGAGATGAGGCACACGATCACCCTGTGTATTCTGGTCACCAGGTAAGACTTTAAAATCAACTAAAGACAATGCCTGGACTATTACCCCAAAAATCAAGCTATACACCAATGTAGTTAGCATCAAAGGCTGTTGAAAAGTATTGTACCAGGATGCCAAATCTGTCCAATCTCTAACCATTAAATCATTAAGCAAACAGTAATACCTGACAGTATGGACATTACTGGGGAATAATGGACCACCGTGAGACATTCCATAACTTGACACAGTAGTCATAAAAACTACCCATCAAACACAGAGCTTCCTGAACTCTGGTTGGTTCAGAGAGAAGTCAAATGTGTGGCAACTTTTTTTTTTTTTAATTTATGCTTTACAAGTTACCGCAGTGGTGGTGCTGCGGTAGCGTTGTCGCCTCACAGTTAGACATTGCCCGTTTGATTCTCAGAGCGTCTTCTGTGTGGCGACATGCGTGAATGGGCATTCCTTCATTGAAGGTTGTGCGTTAGGCCCGGCAAGCCAGCACGTAAAAATCTACTGCCAATCATTAGCAGACCGGAGTTCCGCGTGGCGACCCCTAACCGGGAAAACCAAAAGACAAACAACAAACAAACAAGGCTTTACAAGTCTGTAACCATGTAGAAGAGACACAACCAAGTGCAGTGAATAACTGTGAAATACTAAACAGAAGTATTTTTTTTTTTTTTTACAAGCAATGAGTCTTGGAACTGGCATACTGAGTCCAAAATGACAGACTTTTTCTGAGCATTTTTTTCAGGATCTTTGTAATATAGAGAAGCTTGAATTTGCATTTTTAATGCATCTGGAAGATTCCGCTGCTGTTGTTACACATCTCAATTTTTATGAGGTTTGCTAGCTAGGGTGTTGCTATGTTTGCCATTTCTCAAGGGCATTCTTTAGCTGACACGCTTCCCTCCACAAAAAAAAAAAAAAAAAAAAAAAAAAAAAAAGGGGGGGGGGGGATCTACTCCTCCTGGTTGGCCTTTCTCCCATTATAAGCTCAAGTCTTCATTCTGGCTTATTTTCTGTATGCACAGCAGACATTAATACCAATATCTGTCAATAAAAGTAACCACTTGTTTTTTGTTTACTAAAAGCTACAGTTAGCAAATGGAAAAAATGACAGCTTTGAGAAAAATATTGCACTGGCTGGTAAGAACATACAAAAAACACACAAAATTACAAAACAGAACATACATTCTTCCATCACCAGTCACACAAGTAAATGAGAAAAAAGTACACAGAAAAACCAAAACAACAACAACATAGAAAACTGAAATACTAAAATAGCACAAGGTAGACTATTTAAGAAGCTTAATACAAATATAATTTAAGCTAGTACTGTGACTAAGCCGTAAGACTTGAACCAAAGACAAAACAGCAAAATGGAATTATAAAACTATGATGTGTATATGACACAGTAATCAGTAAAACAAAAGTCAGGAAACCATACGAACAGCAAACCTGAAAAACTTCAGTACGGGTCATCACATGACACACACACAAAAGAAAAAAAAAAGGGGGGTGAAGACAAAAGGTGTGTTACCAAACGGGAAATATACAGATACTTATGTTTCAAACACGTGTGTGCGTGTGTGTGTGTATACACTCACATGTTCATATCACACACAAAAACACATACTTTGGATAATACAACCCAAGTGCAAAGAGATGTTAAATTATGGGTACTTAATGCAGTAACTATCGGGACTGATGTCCCCAAGTCATGACTACTCAATGAGTGAAACTTCCAGGGTGGTAACTCTACCTTCTTATCCTGCAAATGCCCCTCCCCATTCTCTCTAGTTCTAAAATGAGGCTGAGCAAAAGTTCCACTAGTCAAAGACAACTGACAGGAACGACAAAGCTAATAAGACAGGAACTATAATGGACACAGCTAAGAGTGAAGACAAGGCTGGCTGGGTCACTACAGATGGATCTTTTCTCAAAGACCTACAGGTACAGAAGTGCCCATAACTTTCATATCAAATAGTCCATCTGCATAGTATCAGTATAGAGTCCCCTAGGTGGCAGTTCTGTGGGAACATACACAATTACTGCAGTGACAAAGGAAGACTTGGACAAAGATGCCCAGCATGTAGCAGTCTACAAAGGTATTCAGGAATGACATAAGCACAAATGATATCCAATGGAGTGTTATGGAAAAAGATGTGGATGCAGTATCAGCGCTGACGGAATATTTCCTAGGAGTGGACTGCAGAGGTCTGACAGATTCTGCACAATAGGAATTTAAGTTGGAAGGCTATCAAGAAGGGTATACACTACCTGCTTACCTAATAACAGTGCAAGGATTTAAAGAATGGTTTCTAGATTAAATAAAGCTTTACCTAGATGCTAATAATAATGGAGAGGTTTCAGATATTATCCTATGGGACACTTTAAAGGTAGTCTTGCATGGTAAAGTCAAAAGTTGGTATATAAATAAAAGGAAAGAGTGGGATAAAAAAACTAGCAGACATACAAAAATAAATTGATGAACTAAAACTTGTATCAAAATGACAAATCTGCATTAGCTGACATATGTAAACTGAACAAGGAATATCAGGATATCTTGCAGCATAAAAGATCAATAAATCTGGAAAAAAATCAGATTGCAATCCTACTCAAATTAATCCCAAGAGTATGTACAGGACTGTGATTAGATCTAAATATTTAAATGAAACAAAAAATCCTTGTTTCCCACCTTTCTAAGCTAGTATAGTCTAGTTTTCAGGCTAGTGCTGAATTCAGGGCTGTGATACTAGTTTCTGAGTTTCCCATACCTTACTTGGATAGAAGGAAGTTTCTCTGTTCACCTGTGAGAGAGGGGAACTTTGAGCAATCTATCTGTCCCTGGAGGAGTGGTTCCAGCCCAGAAGTTAGTAGTTTATTGGCCATTTTGGGCTAATGTGTCTCTCTTTCATTTCCCTACTATAAAAACTGTGTTTGCACGGTTTTGCGCACCGGGCAGTGCCGGTTATCTACAGTTAAATTATTCCCGGCTCCACTAAGTCCCCTCTTCGTTTTTTCCCTTGAAACTAGTCTAACTCTCAACCTAAGCACTCAAAAAGCATCTTACAGCCCAGCACTTGCTCAGACCTAATAGCAAGCACTAATATACCCTGACACAGACTGCCCAAGCAGGGCAAGGCTCTTTATCCACCCCTCACCAACCAAGTGACTAAGCAGCTCACCCTACTATTCAGGCATGACCAAAGGGCAACTTCAGGTGCACTCTCCAGTCCAGCTGGTGAATCTGGGTATCCTGAGGCAATATTACAACTGCCTCATGTACACAGACGACCCTCTCCTCCTACCACAAAACACTAACATATGCGAGAGATGCAATTATACAGCCAAACTGGAAGCTAAGCTGTCTCCACCCAAGACTGGAACAGTCAGTCAAGAGGAGAAGGTTAACTCTGGCACCACAACTCCAGCCATACACAGACCTACTAAAACAGCACTGGCAAAAAATACACAAAATCATACTCGGAGGCTCTAAATAAAAACCTGCAAATGCATCACAGACCTCCAAAGCAGACACCCAAACAACCTGCACTTCCCGTCACAAACCAGACAACACATAACACACAAAATCAGTGTGCCGTACAATCACAGCCCTTAAGGCGAAGAAATAAACCTAACACACTAATAATAGGTGACTCTATAGTGAGGCACACTGACATCCCACTCACTAGGCTGGACAAGCAGAAGGTTACCATTAGCTGCCTGTCGGGAGCCAGAATCTGCCACATAACACAAGCACTCAGTTCACTCCAGAACAAGTACAAATATGACTCTGTCATTGTTCATGATGGTGTGAATGACTTGAGACGTACCACCCTGGACTGCATGAAAAGAGACATGGAAGAGCTCTCTGAACATGTAGCCCAGGCTGGTATGACCCTGACCCTGAGTGGCATACTGCCCTCACCAAGAATGATACCATAGTATAAAGAAAAAATTATCAATTTCAACAATTGGCAAAGCTTCTGGTGTCATTCAAAGGGGATCCAGTGTCTGTCAGCCTGGGACGACATGCTTGACAAGCCACGTTGCTTTGCAAGAGACGGCTTGCACCTGTCACCCTAGGCTTTCGAATACTGGCCAAGGCTCTTGCTACCCCCATAGTGCCTTTTTTAGGCAAGGCTCAAAAGTCAAACCGACCTCCATAAACAGCACAATTAACAAAAAACTGAAGGTTATGCTACTCAATGCCAGGAGTTTAAATCTCAAAATGGACGCACTCGAAGCACTCCTGAGTATGGAGAATGTCAACATCTGTGCAGTAACTGAAACCTGGTTCAAGGCTCCAGAGAGCACCTCAGCATTATCGGGCTACAACTCATACCACACGTTTCGGCCACAGAACACGGACCAAAACACAAAAGGAGGGGGTGTATCCATATTCATCAAGGATACCTACACCTCAAGGTTAGTGGCACAGCATGATACCTCTGAGATCATCCATGTGCAACTAACATCGGGCAAATCTGCAATGCAAATTGTGGCCTGCTACAGATCACCCTCCATGATCCAGGACCACCACTCCACCTTTCTGGAGACACTGGAAAACATGAAGGTCCTACCAAACACCCTGATATTGGGCGATTTCAATTCCCCTACCATTCACTGGGAAAACTACTAGAGTACAAATTCCCAGGCCCAGCACTTCCTGAAATTCATCAACTCAAAAGCCCTGGATCAGCTGGTAAACTCCCCTACCAGAGGTGAAAACATATTGGACCTAGTCATCATCAACATGGGCAACAGGTGTTCCACACTGGAGGTCAACATGTCACTGGTTAGATCAGACCATAAACTAATCACTCTGGATGTCCACACCCCACCACCACCCCAACTAAGGAAACCACAGTAAAAAACTTTTCTAAAGCAAACTTCACCTTACTTAAGACAGGGGTGATATGTTTTACAGCCCCCATGCTAAAGGATAACGCTACCCAAGATGCAGAAACCTTTACAAATGCACTCTATGAGCACCTACAAGGATGCATGGATTGTGCCATCCCTAGCAAAACCAAGACTCACTCCTCTAAGAGAAGGAAACCAGTTTGGTGGGCCCCTGCAATAAACAGGCTATACAATAGGAGGAGGAAACTAGTTCAGAAAAAAAGCAAATCCCAAGAAGGAAAGATATACCCTGATCAGTATCGGTAGGAAACTGAGGTCCCTCATGAAATCATCCAAGGCTAACTTCGAAAGAAAAATAGTCAAGGATTCAAAAGATTACCACAAAGCCTTCTTTAGCTATGTTAAGAATCTAAGTGGCAACTCACAGATATGCACTGAACTAGTGCAAAATAACACAAAATATACTGAACCTACTGATATTGCCAACATCCTGGCAGATAGATTCAGTGCAAACTTCATCCCCCCTCTCACCTCCAAAAGGGCCCACAACAATACCGGAAAAGTGTAGTGTCCCAAAAATCACAGACACACAGGTGAAAACAGCCCTTTCAAAAGCCAAAAACACAGCGTCAATGGGACCAGATGGTGTCCCAGGCTGCGTCTTGCACGAACTACAGAACGAACTAACCCCCCACCTAAACAAGCTGTTCAACCTCAGCCTCTCCACAGGCTATGTGGCCATAGAACGGCACACAGCAACGGTTATTCCTCTCCACAAAGGAGGGTCCACAACTGACCCTGGTAACTATTGCCCCATAAGCCTGACCAGCCTGGTCTGCAAGGCTATGGAGCACATCATGGAACTCATTAACAAAGACATTGGGAACCTCCAAACACTTGACCCGACCCAGTTCGGCTTTGTTAAGGGCAGATCATGCCTACTAAACCTGGTTGACTTCTTTGAGACAGTCACCAAGGCCATAGACAACAGAAAGGTCGTTCACACAGCCTACCTTGACCTTGCCAAAGCTTTCGACATCATTCCCCACTCGGGTATTACAGAAAAACTCACCAGCCTGAACATAAACCCCTATGTCACAAGATGGATTGTCAACTGGCTTGCAGACAGAACTTACACGGTAAGAATAGCGGGCTCCAGGTCCGAGACTAAACCAGTCACAAGTGGTGTCCCGCAAGGCTTGGTCCTGGGACCCCTACTGTTCGGCATATACTTCTCAGAAGTACAGGCAAACACAGGAGGACTATGGCTAACCAAGTTCGCCGATGACTGCAAACTGGAAGCCATAATTGACACTCCGGCTGACACGGACATCCTCCAAAAGGGCCTTACTGAAATGGACACCTGGTGTCAAAGAAATGGCCTCAAGCTAAATGCCAAAAAATGCATAGTCATCCCGTTTGGGAAAAACAAAACAAACACAAATTACCACATAGGTGGCAGCCCCCTTAATACAGAAGAGGTAATAAGAGATCTGGGGAACCAGGTAGATAGTAATCTCTCCTTTGACAATCATATTGCCAAAGTAGTTAGGAAATCCTTCTATATGGCCCATCTAATTACTAAAGGGTTTGCATCTAGAAATAAAAGGTTATAGTGCCCCTCTACTCGTCACCCAAACCCATCATAGAGTACAATGCTCCATTTGGGATGTACCTCACAAGACACTTCCAACAGCTGGAAAGACCACAAAAGTACCTCACCAAGAGGATTACTGGTCTCAAACATATGTTTTATGCAGCCCGACTGAAAAAACTCTGGCTGTACTCAGTGGCATATCGCTTACTCAGATGTGATCTCTGCCCGACTTACAAAGCCATGTCCAACTCAGAATTGATGGACATGCTCCACCTAAAGAAATCCAAGTCACTGCGAGCCATGCGCTCTAGTGAGCTAAACCTCGCCATAACAATAAATAGAACATGCTGGAGGGATAGATTCTTGTCACAGAGACTCCCCATGCTTTGAAACAAAATTCCAAATTACATCAGGCAGAGCCCCTCACTAAGACTCTTCAAGAGAAACCTTGACGAGTGGATGGGTAACAGAAAATACACCCCAAGGATCACTTCATTGGCTCTGCTTGACAGAGGATCAGTTAATTAATCAATGGGGCGGAGAAAGGTGACACACTCTGGGCTAGGCTTACAAATGCCCTCGGGCAGATAGGTTCATAGGTAGGTACTAGGCTATGTAAAAGAAATAATATACACTAGAAATAATCAGACTATCAAAGTTACAGATCTAAAAATTATCTTATTATGTTTTAAAAGCCATTACAAGTATACTGATAATAACTCATCTACAATTGATAGCAAAAGTATAGACAACTTTTATGCTAATAATATTCAAAGAAGCTATCCAAACACGATATTAATAACATAGATAAACCCTTTTCCTTTAAAGAATTAAAGGAACAAATAAAAAATCTTAAGACAAAAAAGGCACCAGTGCTGGACGGTTTAATTCTAGAATTTTACAAACTCTTACCTGATAACGTCTTGAAAATCTTACTCATTGCATTCCAAGATGTTCAAACTACAGCAAAAATCCCTCCCTCATGGAAATATTCTATCAACTCTTAAAACCAAATAAAGAGCTCAACCTTTGCATGTCATACAGGCCAATTTCTTTGCTTAAAATCGATTACAAGATATTCAGGTCTATCTTAGCAGACAGACTAAATATTCTTTCAATACCAATTCATGAAGACCAAACTGGGTTTATCAAAAACAGAGAAGTACAAGACAATGTAATTAGATTACTGTCCTTAATAAGCTTAGCAAACAAGAAAAAAAGAGCTTTCTATTTTAAGCCTCGATATAGATAAAGCTTTCGAAAATCGTAAGTTGGCCATATCTGTTTAAAACTCTGCAAAAATACAATTTCTCCCAAAACTTTATAGGATTAATTTAAAAATTATATGAAAAGTCCATAGCCTATGTAAAGACTGGATCTTATCTATCTAGCCCATTTGAAATATTAAGAGGTACTAAACAAGGGTGCCCGCTCTCCTCATTACTCTTTGTCCTGGCTATTAAGCCTCTTGCAAATTATGTTAGAAATAATGACAGCGTTAAAGGACAAAGTGTCAGACAAATTATCCCTCAACTCAAGATACAACTGTTTGCTGATAACCTACTAATAACTTCTAATAATATTGAAGATTCAAGATCAGCTATTACATAATCTAGACTTCTTTGCAAACATCTCTGGTCTAAAATTCAATCACAACAAAACTCAGGCATTTCTAGTGAATACAAATGTTACTATGAAACTTTGATAAAAAAAAGACAAACTGGGATGGCATGCATATTAAATATCTAGGTATCGTTATTGAATCTAATTATAAAAAAATCACATCTAATTACCGACAACTTATAAACTCAATTACTAGTCTAACAGACAATTGGAACAGACTCTTCTTCATATTTGACTAACTTTAATCAAAATGATACGTTACCTAAAATCTTATTCATTGACCAAGCTCTAATAATTCCCCCACGTGTCAAATTTAAACAGAAACTTAGTAACTTACTACTCAACTTCCTTTGGTATCCCCAAAACCCAATAATTTCTCTTCTCTGTCACATCACAAGCTGGGATGAAGGAGCTATACGTTTTCCAAATATTGACTTTTATTTATATTTAAACTCCACATTTATTAACATAGTGTTGCTTTGGAATAATACTTCTTATACATCATACTAGAAGTCAATACATGAAACCTTACCTCTTAATAGCAACAGGACATTGCTTGAAATACATACTCAAATACATGCACACATCTTTCTACAGATTTTAAAAATATATATTCAAAGGGAAAGGTCAAAACTTGTTCTCACACCTCTTATAAACCAAATATTGCTGTTGTTTAAAAAGCTTATGTTTTCTAATCAATTAATTAAGAATTTATTAATAATTATGTTTCCTCTTACTTATACAATCGAATGCTTGGTATCTTCTGATACTCAGAAAATGTTAGAATTTAAGAAGGATGACCTATTACATTGAAATCGATTTCTCTCAGCTAATAAAATAAGTTCTGCAGACTATTTGATCAGCAGATATAGTTTGCAAAACTACAACTGGCTGGACATCCAAACTTGTAAGGATTTTATACATTCTAAGCTTGTACCCTCATTAGAGGCAGTAACTTAAAAATCTTGGATTTTATCTCAACAATTATTAACAGCTCACCCAAGAACACTTCATACATATGTTATAAAATTCTCAGAAATGATTTTAGCAAACCAGATGTTTCTTTTTGGAATTATTCAAGTGAAGTTAATAGACCAGTATTCTCAGAAAAAGATAAACGTTGTTTACAGTCGGTGAAGGAATCCACATCTTCCCTGTTCTGGCATGTATACACATGGGAATTTTTACATAAATGTTTTTTCTGTTTACTATCATAATTTCGAATCCAACTCAGTCGACCGCACTATGTTTGAACACGGAAAGTTGAACACGGCAATGTCGAACTTCAAAAGCAAGTCTAGGAAAGGGTTTAAACATGGGTCGAGATAGGTGTTCACTGCTATTGCCGAACTACAAACCTCGCCCCTATCTCGACCCATGTTAAAACCCGTTCCTACGCTTGCTTTTGAAGTATTGCAAAATCTGAGGAATATTTGGTACCGCTGTATCAGTTCCTTGTGCCTGGTTCCAGGCACAGAATCTCTTCCATTTTCCAGCATAAGACTTTCTAGTACTAGGCCTTCTGGCTTCCAGAATGACATCCATCACAGCTTTACTGAGAGGTGTTTTTTGTATGACTACATTATCTGCCATGCTGCCAAGTTTAATGTGTTAAGTTGGCTGTGAATGATCTGATTGTTTTGCTGGGACAGTAGTCGAGGTATTTGAGGCAAGGTCCAAGCTGGGTATAGAGATAAGTTCCTGAGTATTGGATACCAGTAATGGCGTGGCCAGTCTGGGGCAATCAGTATCATCTTTGGCTTCTCCTGTCTGATCTTTAGGAGCACCTTGGGGAGGAGAGGCAGTGGAGGAAAGGCATATACTGATAGGGCGTCCACTTTCCATGCTTGTCTGTGATAAGTCATTGTGCAGAATCTTTTTAGTTGGTAATTGAGAGGGGAGGCAAATAGATCTATGTCTGGGCATCCCCATTTCCTTGTTATCATGCTGAAGACTTGTGGATCCAGCTTCCACTCGTGGGGATCCATGAGATTTCTGCTTAGTTCGTCTGCCAAAGTATTTTCCTTTCCTGGCAAGAATTGTGCCTGCAGGAATTGTGCCTGCAGATGTACTTGGTAAGTCAAAGCTGTGTCCCACAAGGTCATGGCTAGTCTGCAAAGGGGGTAAGAATGTGTGCCCCCCTGCTTGTTTATATACCACATGACCGTGGTGTTGTCTGTCTTTATCAGCAGTTGTCCTGGATGAAGTAGGTCCTTGAAGGCTGTCAGGGCATTTTGAACAGCTATCATCTCTTTTTGATTGATATGTAGCTGCACTTAGTTTGAGGACCATGTGCCCTGAATGCATCTTCCTGCCACGTGGGCTCCCCAGGCATAGTCTGATGCATCCGCTGTTAGTGTCTGCCTGGCTGGAGGTAATGTGAATGGCTGTCCCTTGTTCTGGTGACAAGCCTTTGCCCACCATCGAAACTCCTGTTGCAGGCAGGGAATGAGAGTAATGACTCTTTCCAGGCTGTGGCAATGTTGAGTCCAAACACTTTTTAGGTACTATTGAAGTTTCCTCATATGCAGTCTTGCATATGGAATTAGTAGGATGCAGGATGCCATGAAGCCCAAAGCCTGCAGACTTTTTCTTGCAGATAACTGGGCCTTTGTTGCCAACATTTTGAAATAGGTAGTCAGTTGCCTTTGTTTGTCTGGCGTGAGATAAGCCATCTGGGCAGTTGTATTCAAGCTTGCACCCAGGAATGTTATCTCTTGTGAGGGTACTAGTTTTGATTTCTTTTTGTTGACTGTGTACCCTAGGCATGTTAGAAGTCTATTCACAAACGCCAGATGTTCAAGAAGAATGTCCTTGTTCTCTGCTTGAATGAGACAGTCGTCCAAGTAAGGATATATTTGTACTCCTCTTTGTCTGCAGAATGCAATTACTGGTGCCAGACACTTTGTAAATACCCTCGGTGCAGTAGATAAGCCAAAGAGCAGTGCAGAGAATTGGTAATGCATTGAACCAGCCTTGAATCTTGGGTATCTTCTGCATGATTGTCTGATTGGAACATGCAGGTATGCCTCTTTTAGGTCTAAAGTCACAAGCCAAGCATTCTTGCCCAACATGGGCAGAAGCTGCTGTAAAGTCAACATTTTGACCTTTGGAATATCCAGGAGAGTGTTCAGAATAGATAGGTCCAGTATCGGCCTCCAGGCCTTGTCCTTTCTGGGTACCAAGAACAGTCGAGTAAAATCCTTGTTCCTGCTCTTGCTCTGGTACTTGCTGAATGGCCCCCATGTCCATGAGGGATGAGACTTGTTTTTGTACCTCTGCCCATAGATTTTTTGGCAGATCTGGCCAGCCGTTTGCCTTTGGCAGAGTATGGAAATGGAACTTGTAGCCTTGTGACACTATGTTTAGAACCCACATGTCCTGGGTTATGATGTGCCAATTTTGAGCAAAAAGTGCTAATTTTCCCCTAAGGGTGCTTCCCGAAGTTAAGTGCTTGGTGCAGGAAGGGGGAAGTCATTGGGACTGTTTTCTGTATGTTTGTGATCTATTTTCTCCAGCTTTGGAGGTAGAAACATCCCATTGCTTGGGCCTATAAGAACCTTGCGCCTGGGATCTGCCCCTTTGAGGTCTGTCTGACACAGCAAAGGACCAATTTTTTTGTAGGCCAGTGTCTACTAAACCTAGGTGGCTGTACTTGTAAAAAATCTTTGACAGTTTGCATAGATTTAGCTTTGTCCTCCATTTTCTTTAACACCTCTTCTGCCTTAACACCAAAGTATCATGCTGTAAAGGTGCATCTAGAAATTTAACTTTAACATGATCAGGCAGATTTTGTTCCTTTAACCAAGCATGCCTTCTAATTACAGAATCTGTAACTGCGGCCCTGCAGGAGGCCTCCAAAGAATCAAAACCACATTGCAAAGTATGTTTTCCAACTTGTTCTGCTGCATACAATAAATCCTGCATTTCCTTGTTTTCTTCACATTCAGAATTTAACAACATTTTCTGTTTAAGCAATCCCATGACATGTTGCTGATTCTTATGCATATGAAATTGACAGTTTAAGGACCTTATAGCCAAAGTTGCAGATGTGTAAATCTTTTTTCCCCATCTATCCAGTGCCCTTGAATCTCTGTCAGAGGGGGTTGGGTTTTTTGCAGTGGAAGCCTTAACTCCCTTTGGACCCTGTGAAATAGTTTCTGGGTCAGCAGCAGGGCTTTTAAAAAGGAATTTGTGTGAGTCAGGAACCCTGTAATATCTGTCAGGCTTAACAGGAGCTTGGGGTAAGGAGTCAGGGGTCAGACTAGACTCTGAAAATACATCATCTACAATGTCTAACGCAGGTGGAATGGCTAGAGGCCCGTGCTGAGGTAGTAAAAGAAAATCCCTGAGCCTCTTTTTAGATTCTGAAAAATCTTGGGTCTCCTAGTGGAAATGCTCCCTCATGGTATGCAAGGTTTCCCCAAAGGAATAGTCCTCAGGAGGAGATGCTGAAGGTATAGATTCTTCAGCGTCAGAATCCTCATAGGGGGTGGAGAGAATATTCCTGATCAGAAGAGGAATCAGAAGAAATAGAAACCTGATCTGAAGATTCATAGTCAGTGTCTTGCCTAGGCCTCTTATCAGGAGGGGGATGGGAACCCCTGATCAAGGTAATCAAGTCTTTGGCCATTTTGAGCATCTATTTTTTGGGCATAGAGGCCTGTCCACGGGGCTCTTGAGTTTGTTTCCTTGCTTTAGAATGTGCTTTAGTCATTGCCTTTGAAGCTGAAGTCGTTTTAATGTAAAGATGTTTAGGTCTGAATACACCCTCAGAAGCCAGTACCTGCTTAGCGGCTCCGGACCCATCTGAGGGATTAGCGTCCGAGGCTCCAATACCTTGAGTATCCAGCAGCATGGCCGACTCCACGTGGGAGTCGGTAGCGGCCTGCGACTCTAAAGTAGCGGGCGTCAGGGGCTGTGAAAGCACCTCACCGAGAACCGGCGACTGGCTTAGGAGAAGCTTTGTCTTCGGTTTTGGGCCTCGGTTGATTTTCTCTATCCTTTTCTTTGCATTTTTTGTAAACTCCGGTAGTCGGATGGCTATCCGATGACATTTCAGGATAATTAAACTGGCGTCCAAAAAAGTTTAAAGCAAAATCATACCGACACTTAATAGTGCGTTGGTTAAATCTAGCACAAAACCAACAACCAGTAACATTGTGATCAGGGCCTAGGCAAGGAATACAGTAAGAATGAAAATCCTTATGAGGTATTTGCTTCCCACAAGAAATACAATTATTAACTTTTTCTGACATCGGTCTGGAGCAAGAAAAACGTTTCCCCAATGGGGTACTTAGCTTTATTGAAGACTTTGGATCTGAAACTCAAACACGAAAATCTCAGGAGTCGGCCGACCGGCACTTGCAAACTGCTTCTGCTTTGGGCACCGCGCAGCAAGAAAGACTGAAGAAAATGGCGTTGGCTGCTTCTTTTATACCCCTGACGATCTGACGTCAGGGAAGGGGCGACAGCAGCCGACACAGGACCCAAGACTTTGAAATTCAGGCCGGCTGAGGACAACCTGCCAGCAGGATTACCCAAATGTAATGACTGCAACAGTGAAACACGAGGAACATCTGTACATTTTCTGACTCCCTTATCCTTTTCAATGTTCCTGAAGTCATTCCTAAAAACCAAACATTTTTACTATGGTCTATCCTCTCTATAACAAGGAAAATTGTTACTATAAATTGGGAACCCCAATCTACTCCTGTCTTTAAAGTTGAATGTATTCATCTTATGAAATAAATTTGTAAGAATGAGATTGCTACTATAAAAACAAGGACTAACAACACAACTCATCATTTAATTGTTTGGACAAAATTGTCTAATTTGTTAGAGATTAAGTGTATGTATATTGTTTTTTAGTTGTTATGGACGTTGTATATAGTTTGTTTTTTTCTGTTACTATACTGTTAAGTTATTGTGTTATAAAATGAATAAAAACATTTTGGGGGAAAAAAGAAGGGTATATTCTGAACCATTCTTACCCTCTCAGCTGTTTGCATATCTTCCCTGCAATTATGCTTTGAAGGTATATCGGTGAGTTTTGGAATTTGCCATTTGTTATCTGAACTGTAGTCTGTATTTCAAGAAAACAAAAGGAGACAAAAAGATGGTAATTTTTCTAGATAAATTCAGTCCTATCCACAGAACACCTGCGCTGTGTATATCCATCACAAGAACAATGTAAACGACTGGCAAATGTATCGAATGATTCAAGTCAGACTCAACAGCCACCTTAAGCATAAAAGGATGGACTGGTTCAAAGGGGAACTCGGTCATACATCCTTCCTTGAGGCATAAAAATCAGAGCCCACATCTATGACACTCTTCTGGCAGATTAACATCCATCAAGATAAAAAGTCTTCCATAAGGGTACCTTTTTGGCTAGGCTTATATAGGCCCTAATGCCAATAGCCTAGTACCTACCTATAAACCTATAACAAACTTTAATTTTGGCAAAGCTGTAGGTTCAAAAGAGGAAATGTCAGTTTCTCTAACAAAGTCAATGTCTTATAGAGTTGGGCGTGACAAAATGTACCTCTAACAAAGGCCTTACAGATAAAATCCTGGTCCACAAGAAAGCTGGAACTGCTAAGTGGACTCCCCCCACCAAGTTTCAAGAAAAATATTTCAGAAAGGTACTGTAAAAACTTGGGAACTAGGTATGAAAAAGGATCAAAGTTATACTGTGCTGTCCAAACAAGATAACTTTTTTTCACTTTCCCCATACGTCTTGGTGGTAGAGGTCCTGAATGAAGACAACATACATAACTCTATAACACAGTCCTTGCGGCATTGCTGCCAGTGGAACTAGAGTACCCATACTGTCAACCATGGGGAGGGGGAACTTTCCTGAGGGCTGCATCAGTAGTGTGTTACCATGAGGACACCAAGTAGAAGCAGTAGACAACAAAAGGAGAGCAAGGAGATCCAGGTCTGTTTTGGCTTTGAAGCAATAAAATAACTTTGGCCTTAACTCATTAACACCTACAAGTCGTCAATGAGGTGTTACATTCATAACTGCTGGCAGACTAGATACGCACGATCAAACCACACCAACTGCAGGTTAATCCTGCGATACCCACACCCAGTCATGGGTTACTGCTAAATTATTTCCCTACCCTGGGGCCATAAACCTAGAGAGCCTTTGCTAGTTCTGAATGTTATGTATACCTCCAAAACAATGCATTATTTAAAACATCTGATAATATGTGCAAAGTACAGCAATGATTACTGATAGTAAGTGCAAGCCATTAAGTTACTCAGATAGTCACTGCTAAGAAAAAGCACACAAAAGCACTTGTGTAAATATATGTATGAAATAAGGCAGCTCACTTCATGCTAAACGGCTGATACTGTGCGAAAATGGTTGTGAAAGTACCAAATATGCATTTAAAATTCTGTTTTTTACTGGGCTCATTTTGTTTGTTTGTGTCTTTCAGCTTTTTCCCGGTTAGGGGTCGCTACCGCGGAACTCCGGTCCGCTAATGATTGGTAGTTGATTTTTATGTGCCAAGTTACCAGCCCTGACGCACAACCTTCAACGAAGGTATGCCTATTCATGCATACCTCCACGCAGAAGACGCTCTAGCTGAGAATCGAACTGGACAGCATCTTACTGTGAGGCGACAACTCTACCGCAGCACCACTACCGCTCATTACTAGGGATATTTTGATCCGTGTGTACCTGGGATTCATAAATGTACCGTCTAACTTACTGTAAAGCTGCTGCAAAAAACTAATAGATATGAACAGTTTGCTGGCAGGACTAGATAGAATGATCGTTTTGATGTCATTTACAACTAACTGATTAGATGAGGTTTTCATAGGGCAAGAAACACACTGGCTAGTGGAGAAGTGCTGACACAAGACCTGAAACTCATTTTGTTAAATGGCTATTTTACCTTGGTTACTTGCCCTCACCTTCACCAAACACTTTTTAAGAACTGTGTACAACTATGTAAGAAAACAAGTGCTCACTGTTGGATCACTGCAGCAGTGTAAAAATCTTCTCTGTGGGAGGAGTACCAACATAGTTATGAACCCCACAATGAGGAAGAGGTATTCACATCATTCCCTGAAATACTCAAGTGACAAACCTTGTTTGCCTTGGCTTCAAATCTAGTCTGTAGTACTTGGAAAAAAAGAGTCTAAATGGGGGCCTCACAAAATGTCCCGAGTTGCTCTGCTTCTGAAGAAGGTGGCTGTTGTGGCCATCATTCTGCTGGAATATGTTACGAGTGGAACTCCCAGCAACTTTCCATTATGGTTACAGCTAAAGTCAGCAGAGTTAGCCAGCTGGACAGGGTCTGCTTGAAACTGGCAAGCCCACTTTTCCAGACATAAATGAGATGAACAGCTGGCCAGTTTGCCAGACTTCCATTCTTTGGGTAATGCAATGTATGAGCAGTTTACATACATCCAACACATGAAGGATCTTTCCCAGTTTATACTCTGA
This sequence comes from Protopterus annectens, assembly GCF_019279795.1. Lineage (NCBI taxonomy): Eukaryota > Metazoa > Chordata > Ceratodontiformes > Protopteridae > Protopterus > Protopterus annectens. The sequence continues at coordinate 1,083,177,564 of NC_056727.1, read as the reverse complement.
GGGTTGAGAAAAAACAAGAAGCTAGACAGCAAGTTCAGGGACTACTTTAGGCATGAAACAAAGGCTGGGTCATAGGCTCATCCCGTTTCTATGCAGAACCATACAAGGGCTTCTTGCACATGAAGGCATGCAACTCAAATATTCTCCTAGATGAAGTGATAACTTCCAGAAATAATTTTTTTCTGGGACAAAAATCTGAGAGCCAACAATGAGCTTAGTTCAAGGAGCACTATGGCTAGTTTTTCAATCAATAACTTCTGGTCTCATCAGAAAGGGACATGTCTCTTGCAGATATTCAGCTGCATACAGAGGCAGGACATGAGGGACCAAGGGAAGGCAAACTGCAATTACTGAAAAGTGCACCCGGACAGAACAATAAGGGCTGCCTAAAAACAACCCTGTGAAGTACTGAAGGACCACTCACACTTTGGTCTTTGGAAGGGAAAATTCCCCAAGCACAGCACTGAAATCAACTTTTTCATTGGTTAAGCACGTCTGAGTTCTGAGTTTTCTGCCCTCTTGAAAGGTAATGGCTGCTTGCTCTGGTAGACACCAAGTTGAATAGATCTAGGCTGCAAGTCTTGGCCTCTTTAGGGTGGGAGTTCTCTTCAGATCTCTATCCTGGGTGAGGAGTATAGGTTCATAGGTAGGTACTAGGCTATTTGTCCAAGGGCACTTATAAGCCTAGCCAGAATGTGTTGGCTTTCGCCTCCCTTTTAAATTAGTTTCCTAGGCCTCTGTCTAGCAGGGCCACTGAAGTGATCCCAGGGGTAAATTTACAATTTCCCATCCACTCGTCAAGATTCCTCTTGGAGAGTCAGTGAGGGGCTCTGCCTAATATAGACTGGGATTTTATTCCAGAGTGAGGGAAGTCTCTGGGACAGGAATCTATCCCTCCAGCATGTCCTGTTTATTGTTGTGCTGAGGTTTAATCCACTAGAGCATGTGGCTCCAAGAGATTTGGTTTTCTTGAGGTGGAACATGTCCATTAATTCTGGGTTGGACATGGCCTTATACGTCAGGCAGAGATCACCTCTGAGCAGGCAGTAAGCAACAGAGTATAGCTGGATTTTCTTTAGTCGGGCTGCATAGGACATCTCTGAGGCCCATGATCCTCTTGGTGAGGTACTTCTGTGGTCTTTCCAGCTGTTGCAGGTGTCAAGTAAGGTACATACCAAATGGGGCATTGTACTCTATTATGGGCCTAATGAGTGATGAGTAGAGGGGCACAATGACATCTCTTGATCTACAGGTGAACCTCTTCGTGATTAGGTGAGCTACATAGAAAGAATTTCTAACCACTATGGCAATGTGATTATCAAAGGAGAGGTTGCTATCTATCTGGGTGCCCAGGTCCCTAATTACATTTTCCGCACCTAGTGGATTACCACCTATGTGGTAATTCGTGGGCATTTTGTTTTTTTTCCAAAGGGGATGACTATGCATTTTTTGGCATTCAGCTTGAGGCCATGGCTCTGACACCAGGTATCTGACTCTGTAAGACCGTTCTGGAGGATGTCTGTCAGCCGGAGAGTTGATTATGGCCCCTAGCTTGCAGCCGTCTGCGAACTTGGTCAGCCATAGTCCTCCCGTGCTTGCCTGTACCTCAGAGAAGTATATACTGAACAGGAGGTGTCCCAGGACCGAGCCCTGTGGGACGCCACTGGTAACTGGTTTAGAGTTGGACATGGCACCCGCAACTCTGACCATGTGTGTTTTATCCGTGAGCCAGTTGGCTACCCATCTCGTGACATAGGGGTTAATGTTCAAGTTGGTGAGCTTGTCTATGATGCCAGAGTGGGGAATTGTGTCGAAAGCCTTAGCGAGATCCAGGTAGGCTGTGTGGACTACCTTCCCTTCATCTATGGCCTTGGTAACTGTTTTAAAGACGTCAACTAGGTTTAGGAGGCAGGATCTGCCTTTACCAAAGTCGAATTGGGTGGGGTCCAGTGTCTGGACGTTCCCAATGTTTCTGTTTATGAGTTCCATGATGATTCGCTCCATAGCTTTGCAGACCAGGCTAGTCAGGCTTATAGGGTGATAGTTCCCAGGTTCTGTTGTGGCACCACCTTTGTGGAGCAGGATGACTGTTGCTGTACGCCATTCTTTGGGTACGTAGCCTGTGGTAAGGCTGAGACTGAACAGTGAATTTAGGTGAGGGTTTAGTTTCTTTTGGAGCTTGTGTAAGACGCAGCCTGGGACACCATCCGGTCCCATTGATGCTGTGTTCTTAGCTTTGGAGAGGGCTGTTTTTACTTGCATGTCAGTGATGTCTGGGGCTCTGCATTCTTCTGGGATGGACACGGGCCCTTTTGGGGGTGGGGGGGGTCATGTTTGCACTGAACTTTTCAGCCAGGTTGTTGGCAATGTCAATTGGTTCAGTGTATTTTTTGCCATTTTGCACTAGTTCAAAGCATATCTGAGAGTTGCCACCTAAGTTTTTGACATAGTTAAAGAAGGCTTTGTGGTTATCTTCAGAGTCTGTCAATTTTTTTTTCAAAAGTGGCCTTGGATGATTTTATGAGGGATAGTAATTTCTTGCTAATATTGATCAATAATGCCTTTCCTTTTTGGGATTTTGCTCTATCATGTAGTAGTTTCCTCCTTCTGTTGTATAGCTTATTTATGGTTGGGAACCACCAGACTGGTTTCCTCTTTTTGGAGGAGGAGTCTTGGTTTTACTTGGGATGGCTCGATACATGCATCCCTGTAGATGCTCACAGAATGCACTTGTAAAGGATTCTGCAGTTTGGGTAGCATTATCTTTCAGCAAGGGGGCTTTGAAACTTTCCACCTTGGTCTTGAAAAGTGTGAAGTTTGCTTTTGAAAAGTTTTTCACAATGGTTTCCTTGGCTGGGGGTGGGGTTGGGATGTGGATGTCCAGTGTGATTAGTTTGTGATCTGATCTCACCAGCGAGGGGTTTACCTCTGGTGTGGAACACTGATCCCCCATGTTGGTGATGATCAGGTCCAGTATGTTGTCACCTCTAGTGGGCACGGTGACCAGCTGTTCCAGGGCATTAAGAGTTTATAAACTCTAGGAAGCATTGGGCAAAGGAGTTTGTACTACAGTAATTCTCCCAGTCAATGTTCGGGTAGTTGAAATCTCCCAATATCATGGTGTTTGGTAGGACCCTTATATTTTCCAGTGTTTTCAGGAATGCTGAGTGGGGGTCCTGAGACAAGGTAGGTGGTCTGTAGCAGGCTACGATCTGAAAAGCAGCCTTGCCCACTGTTAGTTGCACATGGATGGTCTCAGAGGCCTCGTGCTGTGCTACTAACCTGGAGGTGTGGGTATTTATTTATTTATTTAAATTTGTTGACCGGGAGTGTCCAACTGGACGTAGGTCCATTTTCAGCGGAGGCCCGGGGAGAAAAGCTCCACAGTTAAAATAAACAGACAGTATTTACATTGGATTACATAGTGATTAACAATTTACATAGCAATTACTTACAACATATTTACAGATGAAGAACATAGTACATCAGTAAACAACTAGAATCTTTATCTGTGAAGTGCATACCAGACATTAACAAATGTTACAAGAAGAAGACGTTTGTGCTGTATAATAAGTACTGGCTTATGAGCATCTGAGCTTGCTATAATCAAGGTAGTTAGTGGAGTGGAAAGAAAGGTAGTGGTTGGATGGGGTGGATGATATTAGAGTGGGAGTTGCAAGGGCATAGCCAGCATGTTTTTAGTTGCGCTTTTAGTAAAGTTTTGAAGTGGGTGCATGATCGTATGGAGGTAATTGTGGGTGGGAGTGAGTTCCATAATTTGGCTATGGCAAGAGAATAGTGCTTCACCAGCAGAGTTATTGGCTTTAGTGATCTGCAAGTGATTTTTGCTGCTGGATCTTAGTGGTCTGGTGGTGCGATAGGGTTGGAGTAGATTCTGGAGGGATGGGACATTTAGTGGATGGTTTACTAGTTTGTGGGCGAGTGAGAGTTGATACCACTGAAGGAGGTGAGGGAGTTCAAGCCAGCCCAGTTCAGCAAGTGAGAGACAGTGGTGACTACGGTAGGATGCCCCTTTGGCGAATTTGGCGATTTTGTTGTAGCAAGTCTCTAGCTTGTTTAGATCACATTGCCTTAGGTTGGTATATATTGGAGAGGCATAAAGTAGGGTGGAGATAAGGTGGGAATTTGCTATTGAAATCTTTGCTGCTTTGGTGAGAAATTGCTTATTTCTGTATAATGCTCCTAGTTTTTTTGTGGACTTGTTACCCCCTGCCATTTTGCACTAGCTCAGAGCATATCTGAGAGTTGCCACCTAAGTTTTTGACATAGCTAAAGAAGGCTTTGTGGTTATCTTTAGAGTCTTTGGCAATTTTTTTTTCCGAAAGTGGCCTTGGATGATTTTATGAGGGATCGTTTCTTGCTAATATTGATCAATGATGCCTTTCCTTTTTGGGATTTTGCTCTATCATGTAGTAGTTTCCTCCTTCTGTTGTATAACTTATTTATGGTCGGGAACCACCAGACTGGTTTCCTCTTTTTGGAGGAGGAGTCTTGGTTTTACTTGGGATGGCTCGATCCATGCATCCCTGTAGATGCTCACAGAATGCACTTGTAAAGGATTCTGCGGTTTGAGTAGCATTATCTTTCAGCAAGGGGGCTTTGAAAATAAAGGTTATCCCTTTATGAAAATGGATACGCCCCCTCCTTTTGTAATTCGGTCTGGGTTCTGAGGCCGAAAGTTATGATACGAGTTGTAGCCTGGTAGTGCTCGGGTGCTCTCTGGAGCTTTGAACCAGGTTTCCGTTACTGCACAGATATCGATTTGCACCGTGCTAAGGAGTGCCTTGAGTGCATACATTTTGAGGTTTAGACTTCTGGCACTGAGTAGCATTACCTTCAGTTGTTGGTTTCTTGTGTTTTTTATGGAGGTGGGTTTGTCCTTTGAGCCTTGCCTAAAAAAGGCACTATGGGGGTGGCAAGAGCCTTGGCCAGTATTCGAAAGCCTAAGGGCGACAGGTACAAGCCATCTCTGGCGAAGCAGCGTGGCTTGTCGAGCATGTCATCCCAGGCTGACAGACACTGGATCCCCTTTGAATGACACCAATAGCTTAGCCAATTGTTAAAACTGATCATTTTTTCCTCGTACTGTGGCATCATTCTTGGTGAGGGCAAGATGCTACTCGGGATCAGGGTCATGCTGTCCTGGGCTACATGATCAGAGAGCTCTTCTATGTCTCTTTTCATGCAGTCCAGGGAGGTACGTCTCAGGTTGTTCACGCCAACATGTACAATTTATTTGTACTTGTTTTGGAGTGACCCGAGTGCTTGTGTTATGTGGCGGATCCTGGCACCCGACAGGCAGCTCACCGTAACCTTCTCCTTGTTCAGTCTAGTGAGTGGGACGTCAGTGTGCCTGACTATGGAGTCACCTATTACTAGTGTATTGGGTGTGTTGTTTTGCCTTTGTGAAATATGTGATACAAGGTTTTTGTTCGAGGGTGGAGGTTGCTTGGATGTCTGCTTTGGAGGTCTCTGCTGCTTAGGCAGATTTTTATTTAGAGCCTCAGAGTATGTTTTTGAGTATTTATGTTTGTTGTTTGCTGGTGTATGTATGACTGTTTTATGTGAGACTGGAAATGTGGTGCAAGTGTTTCCCTTCTCCTCCTGACTGGCTGTTCCAGCCCTGGGTTGAGAGAGCTTGACCTCCAGTTTGGCTGTATAGTTGCATCTCTCACATACATTTGTGTTTGTTGGAAGGAGGAGAGGGTTGCCCGTGTACATGAGGCAACTGTAACATTGTCTCAAGATTCCAATATTCACCAGCTGGACTGGAGAGTATACCTGAAACTGCCCTTTGGACATGCCTGTATGGATAACTACTGATTTCCCGGTAGGGACGATATAGGGATCCTTGAACTTTTATATGGTAAAGGGAGAGATGCTGTGTTAGCGTTTATTAGTGCTTACTGAGAGCTTGGAATAAGTGCTGAGCTGTAACAGGGAAGTTTGAGTGCTTAGTTTCAGAGTTTGACTAGTTCTAAGGGAAAAATTGAAGAGCAGACTTCGTGGAGCCTGGAAAAGTTTAACCCTAGCTAACTGGTGCTGCACGGTGCACAAAATCGCGCTAATGCGGGTTTTAAGGCAGGGAGATGAAGGAGCTAGGAATTAGCCCAAAACGGCCAAAAAACTACAAGTTGCTGGGCTGTGACCACTCCTCCAGGGACAGATAGGCTGCTCAAAGCTCCCCACTCTCACTGGTGAACAGAGAAACTTTCTCCTATCCAGGTGAATTCAGCAGAGCTTGAAAACTGGACTAGACTAGCTTAGAAAAGGCGGGAAACAAGAATATTTTATTATTTTCCTCCTTTTATAACAGGGATACAATAAGTTTCAACCAAAAAAACACTTTAAATGCTTCTACAAGGTTAGAGCACTTTAGTGTGCAGCCTACTGCAGTTAAAGCAGTAGAAAAAAACGACAAACGACTTAATCAAGTGCTAACAGTAAAAACAGCAAAAAAACTGTTTTAGTATGCAGAAAACAGCTCAGAAATGCCTGAAATCGCTTTTCGCCGAGTCTAGCAGTCGCAGGAGAAAATGCAGAGAAAGAAATTCTTATATCTGGTGAAAAGTCACTCTTTTGTCGCTCTGCTGCTTGCAGTACTCTGCAGGACATCATGAGGAGCTTGGCTGAGTAGAACTGCTGCAGAAGTGAGACAGATTCCCCCTGCTCCATTGTCATTTATATCAGCTGTGAAAAATAAAGTTGCTTTGGCCATCTTTCTCAACTAACTTTTGTATCAGGGGTAGGGGGGGACAATACATACAGCAGACCCCCTTCCCCAAGGGATGCTGAAGGCATTCACTGCCAAATATTTTTTTTTGCATTGGAATCTGGAGAAGAATTTCTGCAGCTGGCAATTCTCATGTGATAAAAAAAGAGGTCTATCCAACAGAGACCTCATCTCTACACAAGAAAAAAGACTTCATGACCTTCTAACAGATTTCACTCATGACTGATGAAAATGGTCTTGCTTAGTTCATCTACCACTATTTTCTGAGCTTGGAAATGCATTTCCAGCAGAGTAGCCAGTTGCCATCCTAATCAGTGTCAGTCTGTACAGATTTTATAACAGCAAGTTCGCTTTTGTTGATTAGATACCACATTATTATCTTAACATCCATATCAACTCTTAGCATGCCTAAGATCAGAGCAAACTCGAATTTTCTAAATGTCAAAATCAAAGCCATTACTTAAAAGTGAGATGCTAGCAAACCAAGGGTTTCCTCCACTTACCCTGGACTTTCAGCTGAGCCGGGCACCCAAGCAAAGTGTGAAGCTTCGATGAAGAGTAAATTTGCATTTCTTTTGGGACTATTACAGGCTTATCCTTGTTAAGCTGTACTTGCTGACCCATCAGGGAAATCCTTACTTGATGGAAAGAAGAGAAAAACAGGAATCACCTGGTACAGAGTATAACTGTGTTGCCGCTAAAGGTTCCCGAGGTATCAGTGGATTTTCCTCATATGCAGTCTGGCTACTGGGGACAGTCAGTATGGAGGAAGTCATGTGCCCAGTGGGCCCTCTGGATCCTTCTGGCTGACATCTGAGACTTGTGTGTCACATTCACAAAGTGAACTTTCAAATGAAAAGCTCTTATTGGGGATGTCACTTTTCTGTACCCAGTACGGCAACCAACCAAGAAGATCTCGGATATCTTTGGAACAATGCTTTACTTCAGAAGACTCTCAGAGAAGCCCAGATGAGCAAAGAAATGCAAAGTAAACTTCAGCGACCTTCTGTTACCTTCAGCTGATCCTAACTGATCAGGTAGTCATCCAAGTAGAGGTAAATAAGCACTCCAGTGTTTTTAAGTATGCAAATAGTAGATCAAGGCATTTAGTGAACATCCAGAGGACTGAGGAAAGGACAGTGGGTAGTGATGTGGTCCTGAATCACTCCAAATATTTGGCAATGGTATATGATTTGTAAAAATAAGAATGTAGGGGTATGACTCCTTCAGGTCCAAACCATACCTATAAACCTGTCTAAATATGTGAGGGACACCCCCAATTTGTTCTCAAACTTCAGATCTTCCCCAAAAGCTGGAAATTATTTTCAGAAATTCTACTTTGATAGTACCAGAATTTTTAAACAGTCACTAGTTTGGGGCCATTTCCCTAATTATTTTTTTACTTTGTTCAGAACGCTGTAAGTAAAAGTAGAGAGTTATGACAAGAACACGTCTGGGGTCAGAAGAGTCAGTAACAGACTGAAGGGTCAGCATCTTGAACTTGGCATTAAAAAAAAAGTTATGTCCTTACCATAACGTTCCATGTGAGTTGTTCATCTCGCCTTCATTCTTACACATGGGTTCAGAGCTGATCTATCGGCTCCAAGTCGACCGCTTTTACAGGCTGAAGATCTCAAAGTAGCTTGAGGCCAGGTCCCTATCCCATGATGCTCTCTGTCCTACCTCAGATCTAGTTTGCTGATCCCAGCATGTAAAATGTACAACACATAACATATAGTCCAACCGGAGTAAGAAGTCACAGAACAAGACCCACCAGACCACAAGTCTTACTTGTTCTTCGAAAACCTGGTGGAGGAAGGTGGGAGGGAATGTAAGAATGAAGGCGAGATGAACAACTCACATAGAACGTTATGGTAAGGACATAACTTCTTTATGTGAACTTGTTCAATCTCATAGTTCATTCTTACACATGGGTAGCGTCCCAAACACCCTAATCTTGGGTGGCTCACGGGAGTATATTCCTGAGGACAGTGAAACCACTTGAATGAGTGATAAATGTATGCAGCTTAGACCAAGTGGCAGCTGCACATATAGTATCCAAAGGCAAATCAAGCCGCATAAGCAGAAGTGGAAACAGCCCTAGTGGAATGAGCTTTCATGCCATACTCTAATGGTTGGTTCGCTGAGGAGTATGTAAATTTAATGCAGTCAGTTAACCATTTGGAAAGGGTAACTTTAGACACTGGTAGCCCCTCATTAGTGTCAGCATGAGAGACAAAAAGTTGTTCAGACTTTCTAAATTCCTTTGTCCTGTCCAAACAGAATCTCAATTGTCTGTGAACATCAAGTTTATGCAACATGAACTCCAACTTATTAGAATGGTTACTTTAAAAGGTTGGAGGTTCGATAGTTTGATTCAGGTTAGTCTCGGAACACACCTTTGGAAGGAATGAAGGATTAGTCTTCAGTGATACTCTGTCAGGGTGAAACACCAAATATGGGGGTTTGATAGATAGGCTTGAAGCTCAGACACTCTACGTGCTGAGGTAATGGCCACCAAGAAAGTAGTTTTCCAAGAAAGAAACTTTAAATGGCAGGATGATGCAGGCTCAAAGGGAGGAATAATAATCCATGACAGCACAAAATTTAGATTCCAGGGAGTAAAGGTTGTCCAACAGGCAGTCTAAGATGAATGGTACCCTTTAAGAAGGCCCTACATAATCTATGAGACATCAAATTAGAACCTTCAGCTCCAAGGTGAAAATGCGAAATTGCAGCCAATTGAACTCTTATAGTGGCAGCTGCAGCACCTTCATGAAAAAGCTTAGACAGGAATTCCAGAATACTAGCAATAGGGGTAACGTAAGGATCAATGTTATTCTGGGAGGCCCAAAAGGCAAATCGCTTCCATTTAGTGGCATACAACTTTCTAGTGGAAGCTTTATGCGAAGATACATGAATATGCTGTACCTCTGAAGAAAACTCGTGTGACCTGGCTAGGTTGGGAATCAGAGAAGCCAAGCTGTCAGTCTGAGGGAATGAAGGGAGGGATGGAGGGCCCCTGATGAATGTGTCAGCAGTTCTGAAACTGGGTCCAGAATCCAATGTTCCTCCAGTTGACAGAGTCGAAGGAAGGGAAACCAAATCTGTCGAGGCCAAAAAGGGGCTATTAAGATTACAGTCCTTCCCAGGCATTTGGCTTTCTGTAAGAATTTCGGAATCAGGGGAGTTGGTGTAAAGGCATATAGGAGTCCCGGGGGCCAATCGTGTACGAGCAAGTTCCTTGGGCTGTCCCCTGGAGGGGGATTCAGGGCAAAGTAGCTACTGCATTTGGCATTCATATTGGATGCAAACAGGTCGTAGCAAGGCTGGCCCGATCAGTGGAAAATCATCTCCGCAACCTCGTCTTTGAAAGACCACTTGTGCGGTAACAGAATGGCTCTGCTCAGTTTGTCCACAATCAGGATGGATTTCCCCAAGATATCCGTTGCTATCAGAAAGCGCCTGGTGGATACCGCACACTGCCAAATTCTCAAGGCCTCTCGACATAGAGGGTAAGACTTGGTTCCCCCCTGCTTGTTGATGTACCAGACCACAGACATGTTTGTCTGCCTGTATCGCAATCGTCCCTAGAGGAAGAGAGTTGTGGAAGTGTTGCAATGCCAAAAGCACCGCTCTCAGCTCCAGAACACTGATGTGCAACTGCGACTGTCTCCAACCAGGTGCCTTGGGCTGTTCTTCCCTGAAAAAGTCCCCCCTATCAGAGAAGCGTCCGTGGTCACAGTGGCTGATGGCAGGGGAGAAACAAATGGTCGACCTACTGTAACCTGGTGGCTGGTCAAACACCAGCGAAGATCCTTCTTGCAAGAGTCTGTAATCATGATTAAGAATGACATCGGAAGTTGTTGGTAAGACCACTGGGTGAAGAGTAACCATTGAAGAATCCTCATATGCATACGTCCCAGAGGAACTGCTATGAGTGTAGCTGCCATGGTACCTAGTAGTTTCAGTACTTGAGAGGCCGGTACTTTTTTTCTCTCTGCAAAATGTCTGATACCTGGTTTCGAAGAGTGGCTATTCTGTCCAGAGGCAATTTTACTGTGGTGGTGGTAGTGTCGAATTTTGCTCCAATAAAGGAGATATGCTGCGACGGTGACAATGCATACTTGTTGAAATTTATGGTTATGCCTGAGAGCAGAGACTGAGAATGTGATCTCTGGACAGAATTAGTTGAAGCCTGGAGGTGGTGGTAAGGAACCAATCGTCCATATAGGGAAACACTCAGAATCAAGCAAACCAAATAAACGGAGACAAGTAAGAACAGTACTTCACCAAAGCAGAATTACTTGTGGGGGAAAAAAGGCAATCGAAATCCTCTTCAACTTCTTTATTAGTCCACAAAAGCACAGCAACACGCCAACCAAGAGCACACAGGTTCTGTTACATCCGAGGAAGTAACCAAAGCGAAAATGCAGTGGAGAGTATTGGCGTTAATGTGTATTAGTGTTTTGTTCGTGGAACCGGTGTGCTCTTGGTTGGCGTGTTGCTGTGCTTTTGTGGACTAATAAAGAAGTTGAAGAGGATTTCGATTGCCTTTTTTCCTCCACAAGTAATTCTGCTTTGGTGAAACATTCAGAATCCTAGACGCCTCAGGTGAGCCATAACCACTGCTATGTATTTGGTAAACACTCTGGGGGCTGTTACGAGTCCAAAGGGCAGTGCTCGGAATTGGTAGTGACTGGCTCCCAGCCGGAAATGCAAATGATTTCTGGATGGTCTGGCCATTTTGATATGGTAATACACATCCTTGAAGATCTATAGAGCACATCCAATCGCCCATTCCGAGGAACGGGAGGATCAACTGAAGTGTGACCATCCGGAACTTCTCCTTCTTTACGAATGTGTTGAGTCTGCTGAGATCCAAGATGGGCATCCAGTCCCCTGTCTTCTTTGGGACTAAAAAGAATCTGGAGTAAGTTCCGGATCCTATCTGGTGTGCTGGGACTGGCTGGATAACTTTTTCCTGCAGCCTGTGGATTTCTATGACTGCTTGATCCCTGAGACTGGGTGGAACGTCTGGGATTTTATTTCGAACAGGTGGGGTTTCTAAGAATGGGATGATGTAACCTCTGGTAACAATGCTTTGTACCCAAGAATCTCTTGTAATTCCTAGCCAGGAGTCCGGATACAAAGCCAAGCGATCCCCGACTGCCTCCAGAGTAGGACAGTTGGGCCTCCTTTCAGGAGCGCTGGTACGGCTTACCAAAGAACTGATCCTTGTCACCCAGGTTTTGCGGACCCCCTCTGCTGCCGGGGTGGCGTCCTCCATTATTACCCCCTTCTCTGCCCCTGGAGGGGTGTTCCACTACATGTGTTCTGGAAAGCTCCTTGGGACTTCCTTAACCACATTTTTCCACCTTTCTGCCCTTTGGGGTATGGTCTGGTAGGAGTGGAAAAACAGACTCCTATGGCAGATAGAGTCTTTCCATCTTGCTCATACCTAGTGAGAGTCTCCTTGACTTTGGGCCGAAAAGAGACGAGCCATCGAATGGGGTGTTTACAAAGGAAGACTTGAAGGCTTCCACAAAGGAGCATAAGCGTATCTAGGAATGTCTCCGAAGAGCTACTGCTGAACCCAATGCTCGACTCGAACCATCGGCTGCATAGGAAATGAAATGCATGGACGAGTTAATTATGGAATTAAGGGTATTAAGCTGGGCTGTCACCTTCTCAGAGACACCTCCATCTGTACTACTCTGCAGAGCATCTCTGAGCTCTTTTCGGAGATCTCTTTGAAGATGGTTAAAATTAATCAAGTAGTTAAGCGATCGCATAGTAAAGGTTGCAGAACTAAAGATGCATTTCCCGTACCTGTCCATAGTCCTGGAATCTCTATTAGGAGGATGGACAGTAGAAGAGGATTCAGACATCTCTTTCCTGGTGCCTGCCACCACCACCATGGCATCAACTGGCACTCCCTTAGTAAGGAACATCTTATCTTGGGGGGGAGGTGATAAACTTGTTGGGCCTCCAAGGGACAGGTTCCAAGGTATCAGGAGACTCCCACGCCCTTTGAGCAACCAATTCCATTAGTTCAAAGGGTGGAGTCTCCCAGGAGGTGGAAGGTTGAGACCCAAAGGCCTTCAGGAGCACCGACTCATCCTCAGTAGGGCTAACGGACTGCCAGTCACCCCTCTGCTTAAGGACCTCCAGGATATCAGCAAAAGAGATATCCTCTGAGGGGGACCCTTCTGACTCCACTAAGTCGGTGTCTGATGTCAAAGACTCCTGCAGGGAGTCTAAATGCCTCCTCTTACAAAGTTTCTTCCTGGGAACCTCATCAGTGGGGGCTTCTGGCGAGGTCTCAGTAGAACAAGGGTCACCCAATGGGGTTACCTGAGGCTCTGGGTCTTGACACTTCATGGAGACCTGCAATGGAGAGGCAGAAAGCGGCACTTTAGACCCTGATGTGTGTGTCTTGGACGACATAACCCTCCTCACAGCATCGAAGGCTCCACTGCTCCGACCCGAGGAAACCGCCGGTTCCAAAGAGGCTAGCAACCTCCCCGGCGCAGAGACAGTGGCTCCAAGCAAGAGGAAGGAGCCAAGCTCATCTACATAGACGATCCGAGAGGAAGGGTCAGAACTGATGCATCGGTTCAACTCTTCCCCCCTGGAACTGACCAGAGAGTGTCGGCTCCCAGACTCTTCCAACAGCACCGTAGAATTCAGGGTTGACTGAGCCGATAGCACTGAAACAGGCCTCGGCTCCGAAGGCTCCACAATCATCAGATCCTCCCCCCATGGCTCCGAAGGGCCAGCTCGGAGGAGTGGTAGTCACAGCAGGTGCGATAGTCTTAGGCTCTGAAACTGGTTGTGCTGAAGCCGATAATAATTTGGCCAGTGCCGGGTTCAAGAAGCCTCTGCACCACCCGATCCACATCAGAGAGGGTTCTCGAGGAATGAGTCGAAGGAACCAAAGAAGCCACTGATTGAAGGATGGGAGACCTTAATGTCTCGGAGAGCGGCTCCGAAACACTGACTCGGTGCACAGCTCCGAAGACTGTGGAGCCGGTGACCGCATCTTCACAGCATGGCTCGGAGACGATGACTTGGGCTCCGAGGAAGCTATGGAGGACTTCGACCCCTTCAACGACTTGGAAGTCTGGTCTGCCTTGTGCAAGGACTCTTGAAAATCAGGTTTCAGCAAGCCTCTATCCACCAGCTTTCTTCTCCGTTCTAGCAGAACCCAGCTACTGAAAGAATGGCAGGTAGAGCCAATCCTCCTGGAGGTGAACGGGTCCCAAGCAATAAACACAACTGACATGGGAGTCCGTGATAGACATTTTCTGCCTGCATTTTAGGCACTTTTGAAAGCCTGATTTCTGCTTTTCTCTTTGATCAGCCAAACTCACAAGAAAAACAACAGTATGCACCAATTAATAAATACTGAATTAGTCTAACAACTATAGCACACACACACACACAGCAAACACTATAACAGTACAAACACTGCAAAGTTAACTATAAATTCTAACTGTATAATATATCTATCAAACACGCTACATATAGCAAAAAACTAGCAAAAGCTAACTATAAACCTTAACTTTCTAGCACTATATAAACACACTAAAGGGATAGGAAACTCGTTAATTAACTAAAGAACGGCCAAAGGCCTAAGAGCAGCCGCTCTTAAAAGGGATGAAAATCTCATCGGCACAACAAAAAACTGAGCTAAACAAAATCTAACAAAAGCAATCTAAATATAAAACTGAAAAAACTTAGTTAAATTGGCACAAAAAGTAGAAAACGTTCCACTATACTGGCCCGAGCTCTCCAACAACCTCTGATCTGCTGCAGTGGCAAACTAGATCTGATGTAGGACACAGAGCATCATGGGACAGGGACCTGGCCTCGAGCTACTGAGATCTTCAGCTTGTAAAAGCAGCCGACTCGGAGCCGATGGATCGGCTCCGAACCCATGTGTAAGAATGAACGGCGAGACTGAAGAACTTTACTTTATGTATTTCCCCTCAGAAAGATCCATGAGCAACCTCTATCAACCATTTTTTGGGAACTAGGAAAAGCTTAGAGTAAAATTCTTTATCCTGCTCCTCTCAAGGAAGACACTTCACTTCCCCACAAGAAAAAGGCAAGAAAGCACAGTTAGTTCTACTGGGATTTAGTCCTGAGGAACAAGAAGCATTCCCATGAATGCAGGGACCATCCTGAATTCTAGCTTGTACCATTTTGAAATAATCTCCCTCTAAAACCGGTCAATAATTAGGCTGAGCCAGTTCTTGAAATATGACAGTCTGCCTTCATAAACAAGTGGTTACAATGGAGGGAAGAAGACAATAAAAGGGTGGGGTTGGAAGCAGTCAATACTGGCCACTAGATTCCTGGGTTGGAAAGGTCATCTTCCTGCACACTTTACTGATTACCTCTACCTGCAACCTTTCCAGGCTTTTTTCTTTTTTCTCCTTTCTCAAAGGCCTTTCTATGTCAGACATGGTTTGCCCTAATTTGCTTCCCATAAAGGGGCAACTGTTTTAACTGTATGGGATGGGCAAATGAAATAACCATTTTAAATTCCATAGTCTTGCCTCTTTCACGCCATTTTTTTCTTCAAAATCTCCTATGAAGGAGGGAGGGAGGAAGAAAAAGCATTTTCTTATTAAAGTGAACAGCTAGTAGCTGCACACTCAAATGTCTAAGGCAGACGTGCCTTCCGATCACAGTTTCAGTTATTGATGATTAACTGTAAACATCCACTTTACCATAACCACATTTGAATGGCCTGCTTGCTCACTTTAAATGGAGTCCGGCTCAAATGACACTCTTTCCTTAAAATCTGCTTGAGGATCTCATCTAGATACTTAAATATAAGCACCTGGTAAACAACACCCCTAATAAAAAAAATTTAAAAAGTGTACTTTCTTCCCAAATAGGTCAAAGACTGCTCCCTCCTGTATCATTCAAGCATATACCCAATCCTGGTACTACCTAAGATCCCCTAGAGGCATGACTGAGGGGTTCCATTGCAGGTGGGCATTTTACAGGCTGCCTGATCTTACAGAATTTTATTTTATTTATTTATTTAATATTTGTTTACCAGGAAAGTCCGACTGGACACGTCCTTTTTTAGCACAGGCCCGGGGAGAAAATTCCCCATTTAACATACAGAAATAACTACTTCAGCAGTATACACAATACAATAAGTAAAATACTAGCTTAGACTAATCTTGAAAATATACAATAAGTTTAAACAATTGCTAGGGAATCACAGAATTAAACAGATAAGTATAAAGAACATTATAATAATATATGACCTTGTTTAAACAGATAAAGAAACCAAGTGACATTCCCTAACTTCAAATAGGTTGCAATGACAAGTCAAATTATTTCCACACCTCAATGTTGTAATAGTACTGAGAAGTGTTAGTATGCATTGAGGCATATGTAGTTAGAATAGACAGAGGAAGGTGATGTAGTCAAGTTTCCTTGAGATACAGAGATAGTTGTTCTAGTTTGTAGGTGAAGTGAGAACAGGGAGAGCCGTTAGTCAGGAGTACAGCAAGGATACAGCCATTTTTTGAATAAGTACGTTTTTAGTGTTGTTTTTAAACTGGGTTAGCGATATAATGGTTGTAATGTTATCTGGTCATTTTTTTTTTAAAGCCAATATCTTGGAAGCGAACCACAGGAATGCTGGCTATAAAGCATACTCACAGACCAAGAAAACAGAGAAGACACCCAGGATCTTGGGTTCCCTTAACATCCATACCATAATCTGTAAGCAAGGAAATTTGAGAAGAGGCTAAGCCCTCTCTTCCCAATTCCAAACCCACAGATTATGGAGTATGAGATCATTCTCTCTGGCGCTGAAGGAACTGCCCAGTCATGTACAGTCATGATTAAGGGGATGTTTACCCTTAGTCAGGCTATCGCATACTGTTTTGCACACCTCTTATCAAAGGTCATCCAGGCTGGAATCTTGACCACAAGCATCTGGCCTATCACCCTGGAGAAAGCAATTCCTCAAGTGTGGGGGATGGGTGGGCACCTTCTTAGCAAACTGAAACCATATTTCCTCTGATGCCTAAGCAGAAGCAGATGGAACAAATTAATCAATCACACTGTATCCAGACAAACCAAGAAAGCAGGAAAGCCACCATATATGCAAGACATTAGACATGGGGTGCATAAGAGAACCTCACTGGATATGAGTCACTAAGGCCTCTTGCTTTCAGCACATTACCTGTAACTGCCAAATTCTTTGATCTCAATGTTTTAATACTTTTTAGGTTTCCTGCTACTAGTGTAAAGCTCTCCTGCACCAAAATCCTCAAGTACCTGCTGGTTCAAGAAGGCCTTCAAATCTTTAGCTGCATGCAAAGTACTGAAAACTGCACAGTGCTCATATAACACCTAGAGCTCTTCACCTAAGCAGAAAAGGCACTGTAAAGGTAAATATTTGCCTTCCACAAACATTCATATTAGCAAGCTTTTCCACGGAGATCATGGACCCCAGAATTTTAACAGCTACCAATTCAAATTTTATAATCCAAATATAGCAAAATTACTCTAGGCAACGTACGGTCAGTAATCAAACTGACCAATATGCCCCCAAATTGGGTACTCATCTCTGGAAGTCACCTGGATGGGTCAGACATGAAGTGATAATTTATGTCTTGTGGGAGAAAACAAACTCAAAAATTGCATGAACTACACCATGTTATAAGCCATGCATCAGGCCAACAACTGTGGTGGAGTAAGTGTCTTGCTAAGAATGTCTGTTCATTAAAAATTCTTCAGTGCTTTCTGAATTCCTGTTTATTTTCTGCTGAGAAAGCCTTCCTTCACCTGAACTATAACAAGTAAGGCTGCAGATTTTGGGGGGGGGGGTCAGGAGAAGACTTTTTTCTAATTTACACTTATGTAGGAGGGCCAGTCTGAAGGAAATTGGAGACTGTAAAGTGGTGACTGGGGAAAATGTAGCTAAGCAGCATAGAATGGTGATCTGCAGGAAGATGTTGGTGATCAAGAAGAGGAGGAGGAGTGTGAAAGCAGTGCCAAGGATTAAATGGTGGAAGTTAAAAAAGGGTGATTGTGAGGTGGAGTTCAGGGAAGAGTTAAGACAGGCACTGGGAGGCAATGAAGAGTTACCGAATAGCTGGGAAACTACAGCAGAGCTAGTAAGGGAGACTGCTAGGAAGGTGCTTGGTGTGACATCTGGACAGAGGAAGGAGGACAAGGAGACATGGTGGTGGAATGAGGAAGTACAGGAGAGTATACAGAGGAAGAGGCTGGCAAAGAAGAAGTGGGATTGTCAAAGAGATGAAGAAAGTAGACATGAGTATAAGGAGATGAGGTGCATGGCAAAGAGAGAGGTGGCGAATGCTAAGGATAAGGCATATGGAGAGTTGGATGAGAGATTGGACACTAAAGAGGGAGAAAAGGACCTGTTGGTTAGACAGAGGGAGAGAGCTGGGAAAGATGTGCATCAGGTAAGGGTGATAAAAGACAGTGAGGGAAATGTACTCACAAGTGAGGAGAGTGTGTTGAGTAGATGGAAAGAGTACTTTGAAGGGCTGATGAATGAAGAGAATGAGAGAGAGAGAGAGAGAGAGAGAGAGAGAAGGTTGGATGATGTGGGGATAGTGAATCGGGAAGTGAAGCAGATTAGCAAGGAGGAAGTAAGGACAGCTATGAAGAGGATGAAGAATGGAAAGGCTGTTGGCCCAGATGACATACCAGTGGAAGTATGGAGGTGCTTAGGAGAAATGGCAGTGAAATTTTTAACCAGATTGTTTAATGAAATTTTGGAAAGTCAGAGGATGCCTGAGGAGTGGAGAAAAAGTATTTTGGTACCTATCTTTAAGAATAAGGGTGATGTGCAGAGCTGCAGTAATTACAGAGGGATAAAACTGATCAGTCACAGCTTGAAGTTATGGGAAAGAGTAGTGGAAGCTAGGTTAAGAAGGGAGGTTGATGATTAGTAATCAGCAGTATGGTTTCATGCCAGGAAAGAGCACTACAGATGCAATATTTGCTGAGAGTGTTGTTGGAGAAATACAGAGAAGGTCATAAGGAGTTGCATTGTGTCTTTGTGGACTTAGAGAAAGCATATGACAGGGTGCCTAGAGAGGAGTTGTGGTACTGTATGAGGAAGTCGGGAGTGGCAGAGAAGTATGTAAGAGTGGTACAGGATATGTACAAGGGTAGTGTGACATTGGTGAGGACTGCGGTGGGAGTGACAGATACATTTAAGGTGGAGGTGGAATTACATCAAGGATCAGCTCTGAGCCCTTTCTTATTTGCAGTGGTGATGGACAGGTTGACAGATGAGATTAGACAGGAGGCCCCGTGGACTATGATGTTTGCAGATGACATTGTGATATGTAGTGAGAGTAGGGACCAGGTTGAGGAGACTCTGGAGAGGTGGAGATATGTTTTAGAGAGGAGAGGAATGAAGGTCAGCAGGGCTAAAACAGAATATATGTGTGTAAATGAGAGGGAGGGTAGAGGAATGGTGAGGATGCAGGGAGTAGAGTTGGTAAAGGTGGATGAGTTTAAGTACTTGGGATCAACAGTTCAGAGTAATGGTGAGTGTGGAAGAGAGGTGAAGAAGAGAGTATAGGCAGAGTGGAATGGGTGGAGAAGGGTGTCAGGAGTGATTTGTGACAAATGGGTACCAATAAGAGTGAAAGGGAAGGTCTACAAGAGGGTAGTGAGACCAGCTATGTTATATGGGTTGGAGACAGTAGCATTGTCGAAAAGGCAGGAGTCAGAGCTGGATGTGGCAGAGTTAAAGATGTTAAGATTTACACTGGGTGTGACTAGGATGGACAATATTAAATCAGTATATTAGAGGGTCAGCTCAGGTTGGACAGTTTGGAGACAAAGCAAGAGAGGCAAGATTGCCTTGGTTTGGACATGTGCGGAGGAGGGATGCTGGGTATATTGGGAAAAGGATGCTAAGGATGGAGCTGCCAGGTAAGAGGAAAAGAGGAAGGCCTAAGATGAGGTTTATGGATGTGGTGAGAGAGGACATGCAGGCGGTTGGTGTTAAACAGCATGATGCAGAGGACAAGAAGAAATGGAAACAGATGATCCGCTTTGGCGACCCCTAATGGGAACAGCCGAAAGAAGATGATGATGATGATGATGATGTAGAGTGAAACAGCAAAAATGTTCATTCTAGTTGGTGAAGCAACTATTCCCTTGTTTTGTAATTATCAAACAGTTACCCTACAAGGGGAAAAGGTAAAGGTTTGAGTTCTTAGCAGGGGTGGCTCATGCAATTGGACTGCAGCACCCCCCAGCTGTGAAATAGAATTTAAAAAAAAAAAAATTAGTATAGTATTGTATACTGGCTGCACAGTGACTCGCTGTTACTCGAACTGCACGTGTGTGTGAGTTCCGGGTTTTAAAAAAAAAAATCCGGACTGCTGTTAAACCAGTCCAGATTAAGAAGATAAGCATCAGTGTACAGATGCCCAGAAGTCTATGCAGTTTGTAACCACAGTAAAGTGGAAGGGGATCGAACTGCCACATCCACAGTCATGTATATGACATGGATGGCTGCTGATTGGTTCTCACTGCAAGGGCATGTTAGGCAGGCTACTGACTGGTTCATTCTCGCTGCCGGGAATGTTACGATGACTACTGAAAACTCCAACGGATTCTTGCTGCAAGGGAATTAGGATGGCTACTGACATTCGTGTATGTGTATGTGTAAAATGCCCCCAGATAAATATACCTGTTGGCTAGAGTTACTCAGGCTCAAACCCTGTAGCTTGGGTACAGGTAGCAAGAGCCTGAATTCCTTACCCACCACCACTTGTGAAAACTGTCCAGATTTTTGCCTCATGTTTTTGTTCTGTTCTGTGTTTTTGTTCTGTTCCTCAAAGTCTGTGGTTTTCTGGATTTTTGTAATCAGTGAAGGATTGAATTCATTAAATAATGACAGGCATTTGAATTTCAGACTTCATATGCTTCAGAAAATACATAGCAACACAAAACCTTTTATTCTAGCAAATTTCTAAGTTTATAAGATCAATATTTGAAATGTGTCCCTATTTTGGGGGCTGTATTCCCCCATTACTGGATTTGTCCAAGTTTTTTGTGCTAAGAGGTTGAGAGCTATGGTGAGAACTAATTTCACCAAACGACAGCCATTTAAGTTTCAGTATTCCTATCTTTCAATAAACAGCTGCTTTAGCACAGTGGTATTTTGCTCTAACTGTAGTGCACAGGGTCCTGTGTTCAAGACTTGGCAGTGAAACACATGGTGGTAACACAATATTTTATTCTGGCAACTTTCCAAGATTATACAAGCAATGTTTAAAAATGTGTTCCTGGATTTTGGGCTTTTGTCCTCCCCCAATACATTTTGGCTTTTCCCAGATTTCTTGTGCTGCAAAGTTGAGATATACAGCTGAGTGTCGAGTGGATTTTACAAGGAGCCGAGAGCTTCAGGGGAAGAGAAAAGTTTAGTGCTGCTTATGCTCAGCCTGCTTGCACTGTTAATAGCATAACAGGTTGAATGCTTGCTTTTGATGCAGAAGGCTGTGGGTTCTACTCCCACAATATGTAGATGCATTGCTGATACTGTACTGCGTAGTACTTTTAAAGGATGTGAATGCTGTAGTCCTGAGAATGTCCTCTTTGGTGGAGATATCTAGTCACTATGAACCTGTTATCAGTTTGCCATCCATTCCCTATTGCAATATTATTAGCTTCTGCGGTGGTGGTGCTGTGGTAGCATTGTCGCCTCACAGTAAGACGTTGTCCTGTTCGATTCTCAGCTAAAGCGTCTTGTGTGTGGAGACATGTGTGAATGGGCGTACCTTCGTTGAAGGTTGTGCATCAGGCCTGGTAAGTCGGTACGTAAAAATCTACTGCCAATCATTAGCGGACCGGAGTTCCGCTGTGGCGACCCCTAACTGGGAAAAGCTGAAAGATACAACAACAACATCATTTTTTAAGTGTAACATAAGCAATTTATTTCTCAAGGGCAACAGGCACTTTATTTGTAGATGAAACAATTAAATATAAAGTTGTTTGCTACCAGCAACTTCTTCATTAGTTACAGATCTCTATAATGTGGAAGTATTTAGATGACTTTTACTTCTGCAGAGATTGTGCACATTTACTGATACTTGTGGGTTGTAGAAGTTTGAGTATACTTTTATGATGGAAATGTTCTGAATTGGCCAGTTTTGTCATTATTTAACATGCATTTTGTTTCATTGTTTACTGGAAAAATGTTCAAAAACAATGCATTTAAAATGCCCTCTAATGACTGTACTGTATTATACGAGGAATATAATTTAATACAATCAGGAAAGTGTATCAAAGAATACATATACGTTTTGTGTGCAAGGGGCCTATGATTTGAAAACAGCCCAATGTTAATGCTTAATTGCCACTGGCCAGATGTATTTTCTTTGAATGTGGGCTTCAATGCTGATTCAATGAATGTGAGTTTCAAGGACATAGAAGTTTTAATGCTAAGTCTATTTTCATTGCGACACTGCACTGCTTTGTTTAGCAGATATCTATTAGTGTTTGTGCTGTAAAATGTAAAATAAATGTTTTAAATGAAATACAAATCATCATAGAAGTAAATCAGTATGCACATTACAGTGTTTATCGTAGATGGGGCGAAATAGCCAAGTAATGGGACATTGGAATGACTTGCAGCGGGGAGGCCCCATTCGACCATGATCTTGTGAGGTGGGAAGGGAGGCAAACTCAAAGACCGCCCCGACTGGACTACACCTCTCAACTGTCCAGATTTTCACAGAATGAATAGATTTTTGCTTCTTATTTTTGTTTTATTCCTCATAAAATCTGTGGTTTTCTGGCAAATCATTTAGGAAAAAGTCACTAAATAATGACAGACATTGAGTTTCAGACTTCATACCCTTCAGAAAAATGCATGTTAAAGCAAGACCTGTTCAATCAACTGTCTAAGTTTATACAAGAGCAATTTTTAGTACTGTTTGTTCCCCCAATATATTTGGCCTTGTCCAGATGTCCTGCGTTAAGAGGTTGAGAGTTACGTGCAAATAAATCACTTTATAGAATTAGGTATATCCAAACCTCTCAAGTGTCCCGATTTTGACTCAAGATGTTGCTCTCCCTCTAATAATCCCTCCGTAAAATGGCAATTTTGGAAGAAAACATGGAGGGTTTACAATTAATAAATAACTGTAATGATCAGAGTTATAAATAACTTTTATTTCGGAAATCCATGTAGATTCTCTTATTTTGTCAGCTGCTCAACTTAAAAGTACTTAAAGTGTCCCTTCTTTGACAGGTTCCTAGCTGCATTGTGTGGTTATTTTATATTTTTGCATCACATTTTTGGTCTGCTTTTCCATAAAATTCTGGTTTTCTGGCAAATTAGTGGCAAATCATTAAAGATCGAAGTTAGAAAATAATGACAGACATTTGTGTTTCAGATTTCATACCCTTCACAAAATTCATACTAATGCAGGACTTATTATTCTATTAAGTTTATAAGAGCAATATTCAAAATTTGTCCTTATTTTTGGGCCTTTGTCCAAATTTCTTGCTCTGAGGTTGAGAGGTATGACAAATGTGTCAGGGCCATCACAGTCAGCCAGAGACATTTCAAACTGTGACATACTTGTACCCCACTCCCCGATGTAGTGACTTGATGTGTCCAAGCAAGCCAAGGAACAGTTATGCAGTGTAAGAGTGCAGAGTATCCCCCCATCCAAGGTAGACATAAGTACTACAGTGGCTTTTCATCTATCCTTGATTTTGCAGAATGTTGTGGTTTTCTGTCATATGTTATACTGTTGATTTATGCTTCTTATTATTCAGAAAATGCATGTTGTTGCAGTGCCTGTTGCTCTGTGTTTAAGTAGCAATGTTTTAATGACCATCAGGTAAGCTTGTCTGAGATTGCAAGATCCAAGTAAGCTTTAATAAACATACTATTGAAGAATTATCAACACTGAATGCCTTTTTGTTGTTGTCACGTGTGAAGATATGTGAGGGCCGCCAGCCAAGCTAGATAGGATTTTGTAGATAATTCTGTCATTTGTAATTATTAATATAAGCCACAGGCTTGTTCTCTTAAATGGAAGAGAAAATGCTGTTAAATGTGGAACTGCAAAAATGTAAAAACAGTGCACTCTGCTATAGTAAGGCTGAGAAGTCAATCATTGCGTAACTGATGTCAAAACTCGAAGCCGAGATGTCTAAATGAAGGAATTCTTACTACTGTTTCCAGGCCAGAGTTAATGGCTAGAATTTACATGTGTAATTTCTTTTATAGCTCTGGTTTCCTGACCAGCTGCAAGATCAAAAGGGCTATTAACCTTTGAGTTTCTGTTAGCCTGGGAAAACAGAAAATTAAGAATTGTGTAATGTGAAGCAGCACTGTGTTATCAATTAAAGAGAAAGAATCAGAGAGCATTTAGCATTTTGTCTTGAGAATATCCAACATCACCAGCACTGTCTTGCTCTATATGTAAGTTTATCTTAGAACTGTGTTTCTCTTAGAAATAGGTAGGAAATAGGAAGATTAGACTAAGTGTTTTTCTGTGTTGATGTCAGAACTATTCAACTGTATTATTTTAAGCATTTTCCTGTGATCTTTGAACTCTTGACTAGCACTGTGTAGTAAGAAGTATTGCCTTGTGTTTTTATCATTATTAAATACTTTTAAACCTTTCAACTGTGTCTGTTTTGTATAGAAATAACTTAAGCTCTACAGTACACTGCATATATATAGTGGTACTGTACAAAGTCACTCCAAATAAGCCTTGACTGTTCAGTTACACTTACCATTTGGATAATAATATTGCACAGTACTAATTGGACACCATTTGATAAGGGTCTTATTATTAGCTGATATTAATGGGTGGTGGCAGCTGGTACTACCTTTTAGACTGGTCACAAAGAGGGCACGGCTGGAGAATCTGTCACAGCCTTCACCAGGAGTGTCTGTATATAACTCATATCTCAAACTGTGTGTGTGTCAGCTACTTGGGCAGGGACACAAAGCACTGGTTGGACAGAGAGGGTGCTGGAGGTTTTAGATTGTCCACTAGGCTAAGATCTGGACCCTATAGCTGTGCCAGTGAGGCATCTTATTGGGGATCTAGAGAGAAAGGGAGAAACCATCCCCAGACTGACTGTGATCTCTGTGTGCTCTTAAGGGGAAATTGTACTTTACTGTGTGTGTATTTGTTATCCTTACCAATATGGACACCCCTCACTGGTGTTAGTGGTGAGGATTGAGGCTCCTTGATTGCTGGACCAGTGCACAGGCCTCACATTTTATTTACTTATTTTACTTTATTTACATTTGTTGACCGGGAGTGTCCAAATGGACTTAGGTCAATTTTCAGTGGAGGCCCAGGGAGAAAAGCTCCACAGTTAAAATATACAGACAGTAGTTACATTGGATTTACATAGCAATTAGCAATTTGATTAACCTAACAATTACAAACATAGTTACAGATGAAGAACATAGTACATCAGTAGACAACTAAAATCTTTATCTGCAAAGTACATAACAGACATTAACAATTGTTACAATAAGAAGTTCCTGCTGTATAATAAGAAGTAGGCTTATGAGCATACAAGCTTGCTATAATCAAGGTAGTTAGTGGGGTGTAAAGAAAGGTAGTGGGTGGATGGGGTGGGTGATATTAAGAGTGGGAGTTGCAAGGGCATAGCCAGCATATTTTTAGGTGTGCTTTTAGTAAAGTTTTGAAGTGGGTGCATGATGGTACGGAGGTAATTGTGGGTGGGAGGGAGCTCCACAATTTGGCTATGATGCAAGAGAATAGTGCTTCACCAGCAGAGTTATTGGCACATAATTATTTGGCAGTGGTGGGATATCCACACCACATATTAATTGGGTGGCAATTGGCTTCTAGTGGTGTGGCTAGTGAATTCCTATAGCTTGTGTACAGTGATCTCTGAAGGTGTTTTTGTACTCTAAATCAGCCACGCAGTGAATACTTAGAGTTCAGATCACAATTGTTTTATTTCTTTTGTTAGCTTAGTCAGGGAGAGCAGGCATGCATTTTAGCAGAGGGGTACGGGAAGCTGACAAGGAGCCAGCTGGCTGTGATGTGCCAGGCTAAGGGACTGGTGCATGAAACCTAAGGCAGACATGATTGCTGCTTTGGTCACAGCTGCATCACAAAATAGCAACCAGGAGGATGATCAAACTGGCAGTGGAGATGTACAACACTCAGAGAATGGACAGCTCAACCTTTCTGCAGAGGACTTACAAATCCACCTGGAGCTAGAGAGACTTGAGTTGCAGGCCAGGCATTTAGAAACAGAAGCAGCAGAGAGACTGAGACATCTACAGGCTGAGGAGAATGAGAAACTGCTACGCCTGGAAGCTGAGGAGAAGGAAAGACAGAGGCAGCATGAAAAGGAGATGCTGACTCTTTGCCAGAGTCATAGAGGTATTGGGGAAGGGAGTAACCGGACCCCAGAAACACAGTAAATTTCTTCCACAGTTTACAGAGGGGGATCATTTTGATAGTTTCATTAATATGGTTGAGAGGGTATGTAAACAGTATGATGTTGACCAAAGGCTCTGGGTACGGTTCCTGACCCCCTTACTCCATGGAAAAGCTGTAACTGTATTGTCTAAACTTGCTGATGTTGAATATTTTGATTATACTGCTGTTAAGAACTATTTGTTAGAATTCTTTAAGCTAACAACTGAAACTTACAGGAAAAAGGGTTTGTGAGCACAGATGCAAGGCAGATGAAAGTGTGTGTGAATATGTTGCTGAACTGAGCACTTATTTTCATAGGTGGGTGAGTGGATGTCAGGTAACCACTTCTGCAGGGCTGCCAGACATTTTGATGAGGGAACAAGCCTTTAACACTTTGCCTGAGGACATGAGGATCTGGTTAGCTGATAGACAATGTGCTACTTCAGAGGAATTGGAGAAGAAGGGGGACCTATACCTAGTAAGCAGGGCATCCTTGCACAGGAAAGGGACCCTCAGTACTGCTCATGGGTCTAAAGGAATCCATGGTGGGCAGCCCAGACTGCCTCAACAGAATCTGCCAGTAGCAAGGGAAGCCATTAGTCCAGGTACACGTCCAGGACCTAGAGTTAAATGTTTTGAATGCAACCAGTGGGGCCATGTGACATACAGATGTCCACGGAAGCAAGGTAGGGAACAAAAGGTGAGAGCCAGTAAGCGGGGAAGACAAAATGCCAATAGTAGGTTGTCTTGAGACAAAAGAGGTACCAAACTACCATCCTGCAGATGTTCTGATAGGGAAGGATTTGGATGAAGCAGTAACATGTGTTTATGCAGTTACATGAAGTCAGGCTTCAAGACAAGCATGTGGGTCTGGTAGCCTGGGGGAGACCAAGACAGACCACATATTTGCAGCCAGGACTGGTGAGGTGGTTACTTCAAGGGGGAAGCTACGTGGTAGCAGTAAGACTGAAGGTGAGCCACAGCTGCTTGTGGGTACTGATGTTCCCTTGGACAGAGTGACTGCAAAGGGAGAGGTGAGTAGTAGTACCCAGGCTGACAGTGAGGCACCACTGTCAGAGGATGACAGACATCTTGTGGAAGAAGAGCTGGGAAGGGTTACAGAGAGAGAGTTGAGACAGGCTCAACTCTCAGACCCTACATTGCAAGGCCTGAGGCAGGTCACTAGTGAGGCACCTGAGTCTCAAGGGATGGGGAAATCTGTATACTGGGACAAAGGGTTATTAGATAGAAAGGGGACCCCCGAGGGAGGACTACAAGGTGAAAGGGTACAGCAGTTGGTAGTGCCTACCATCTGGCGCTTCTAGCCATAGCCCATGATATTCCCTTTGCAGGTCATATGGGCATAAAACGTACAAAGAGACGTATTATGCAGAACTTCTATTGGCCTGGAATTTCCAGAGATGTAACCGGGTACTGCAGGACCTGTGAGCAATGCCAAAAGGTAGGCAAAGCAGGAAACAAGGTGAGAGCTCCTTTGATGCCTTTGCCTGTGATTGAGGAACCATTTCAGAGGGTAGCTATGGATATTGTGGGGCCTCCGTGCACCCCAAGTTCCACAGGGAAAAGGTATATCCTAGTGGTAGTAGATTGTGCTACAAGATACCCTAAGGCAGTGGCTTTGTCCTCTACTGAGGCAAAAAAGATGGCAAATGCTTTGTTAGAGATTTTCAGCAGGGTAAGTTTCCCAAAAGAAATACTGAATGACAGAGGTGCCAATTCCATGTCAGACCTGCTGGCTTGTCTGTGGAAGTATGGTGGGGTGAAGCACCTGAAGACCACCGCCTACCATCCCCAGACTAATGGTCTGGTCGAGAGGTTAAACTCTACAATCAAGTCCATGCTACGGACATTTGCAGACCAGTTTAAGAGGGAGTGGGACAAATATTTGCCCCATCTGTTGTTTGCTTACAGAGAGGTTCCCAAGGAATCCAAGAGTTTTTCACCCTTTGATTTGCTGTATAGGCATAGGGCGAGGGAACCTTTAGATTTAATTCGTGATAAGTGGGAAGGTGAGTGCGAATCTCACAAGAGGTCTGTTGTCACACATGTCCTAAACCTCAGGACAAGGCTCTGGGAACCTGTGGGCTTGGCTCAGGAGAACCTGGCAGAAGCCCAACAACAGAAAAAGGTATGGTATGACAGGAATGCTCGAGCTAGAGAGTATGCTGTAGGGCAGCAGGTAATGGTTCTCATTCCTGTCAGACACAACAAGCTGCAAGCAGCTTGGGAGGGACCCTACAAGGTGGCAAGTGATGCTAACTATGTGGTAGAACTGCTAGGCAGGAGCACAAATTGTACCATGTTAACATGATAGGTTCATACTAGGCTATCTGCCCTGGGGCATTTATAAGCCTAGCCCGATTGTGTTTGGCTTACTCCACCCCTTGATTTGAGTATACTGTGCCCTTTTTAAAGTTTAAAGTTTAGTTTACTGTGCCTCTGTCTAATAGTGACACGGAAGTAATCCCCGGGACAAACCTACGATCCCCCATCCACTCAAGATTCTTTTTGAAGAAAGTCAGTGAGGTGCTCTGCCTAACATGAAAACAGACTTGAATTTAAAAAATTGATAAAGATCTAAAGTACCATGAGGACTGCAAAGAGCAATCCTCGCTATCAGAACTTTGAAAGAAGAATGAATAGGTCTCACAAAAACATTCAAAATTTTCCTCATCTACCAGATGAATCTGGAAACTACTTTTTCTCCCCTCCTGAACTTTTGCAAGTACCTTCTGCAATTTCAAGTCTCAACATTCTATCCTATGACTGAAAAAGGTCCAAGGTATGCACAGATGCAGGTTCTTATTATTCAGAGTGGTTTTCTGCACAATATTAAAATACACCCCTAAAAAGGATTTAGTGTCAAAGGAAGGCTGAAGTAATTCATAGGCCAAATCTGAAGAAATGGAAGGTATAGGCTGATAACTGCTGAAACAATTCTCACTCAGTGATGAACCTGAAAACCTAGCATGGTCTCAGAGGACACCAATCTATGTACCTACAAAAGTGCTGCAAGTATTCAACTTTGGCAGCACCACAACCAATGAGGAAAACTATGCATTCCCTTTAAAAAGACAGCTGTTTAAAAAACAGTACTCCCCAAAACAGTCATTTTGCTTCAATTCTTTAACAGACTCCCATGACAAGTTTAATCTGCAAACTTTAGCAGTTTCATCATTTTTCCTTTTGTTTTCCCCTACAAGTCAATGTTATTTGTGTCAAAAAAACCCTGAAAAACAGTAAAAAATAAATTTTAAACACAAAACCTTATGATGGTGAAAAGACAACCTATCACAAGCACAATTAAAAAAAAAATGTTTCATGTCTGAGTAAATACAGGACAAAATGAATTCAGGCCACTAAGCAGCTGAAAGAACTCCGACATTTATGTACAGTGGATATAAAAAGTTTACACACCCCTGTTAAAATGCCAAGTTTTTGTGATATAAAAAATGAGACCACAATAAATCATTTCAGAACTTTGCTCACCTTTAATGTGACCTATAACCTGTACAATTTAATTGAAAAACAAACAAATCTGTTAGGGGAAAAATATAAATAAACGTACAATAAGCTGGTTTCATAAGTGTACACACCCTTAAACTAATACTTTGTTGAAGCACCTTATTACAGCATTCAGTCTTCTTGGGCAGGAGTCTATTAGCATGGCACATCTTGACTTGGCAATATCTGCCCACTCTTCCTTGTAAAAGTGCTCCATATCTGTGAGATTGCAAGGGCATCTCTTGTGCACAGCCCTCTTCAGGTCACTCCACAAATTTTCTATTGGATTTAGGTCTGGGCTCTGGCTGGGCCATTCCAAACTTTAATTTTCTTCTGGTGAAGCCATTCTTTTGTTAATCTGGATGTATGCTTGGGGTCACTGTCATGTTGAAAGGCGAAATTCCTCTTCATTTTCAGCTTTCTAGCAGACGCCTGAAGGTTTTGGGCCAAAAGTGATTGGTATTTGGAACTGTTCATAATTTCCTCCACCTTGACTAAAGCCCCAGTTCCAACTGATGAAAAGCAACCCCAAAGCATGATACCCCCACCACCATGCTTCACCGGTGAGGATGATGTTCTTCTGGTGATCCAAAGTGTTGTTTTTGCCCCAAACGTACCTTTTGGAATTGTGGCCAGAAAGTTCAACCTTGGTCTCATCAGACCATAACACATTTTCCTACATGCTTTTGAGAGACTTGATGTATTGTTTTGCACATTTTAGCTAGGCCTGGATGTTTTTCTGTGTAAGAAAAGGCTTCTGTCTTGCAACCCTAGCCCACAGCCCAGACATATGGAGAATACGGGAGATTCCTGTCACATGCAGTACACAACCAGTACTTACCAGAAATTCCTGTAGCTCCTTCAATGTTGTTGTAGGTCTCTTGGCAGTCTCCCTGACCAGTTTTCATCTTGTCTTTTCCTCAATTTTGGAGGGACGTCTAGTTCCCTGCAACGTCACTGCTGTCCCATATTTTCTCCACTTTTTGATGACTGTCTTCACTGTGTTCCGTGGTATATCCAATGCTGTGGACATTTTTTGCACCCTTCTCCTGAATGATACCTTTCTACAATGAGATCCCTTTGATGCTTTGTAAGCTCTTTGCGAACCATGGCTTTTGCTGTAGCAGGCAACTGAGTAAATGTCAGGAAAATCCTACTAGGACAGCTGAACTTTATTTGGGGTTAATCAGAGTCTCTCTAAATTATGGCAGGTGTGTACCCAAGAAGACTGAATGCTGTAATTAAATCAAAAGGTGCTTCAACAAAGTATTAGTTTAAGGGTGTGCACACTTATGCAACCAGCTTATTGTTCATTTTTTATTTTTTTATATTTTTCCCCCTAACAGATTTGTTTGTTTTTCAACTGAATTGTACACATTATGTCACATTAAAGGTGGGAAAAGTTTTGAAATGATTTATTGTGGTCTCATTTTTTTATATCACAAAAACGTGGCATTTTAACAGGGGTGTGTAACTCTTTTATATCCACTGTAGCAACTGAGGCTCTTAAAGCAATGAGAGGTCATGATAAAGGCTCCTAGCAATGACTGATAGCTGTAGCAAAGTATATTACAAGAAATGCTGGCAAGGGACAAGCTAATGCTTTCACTGGGAATAACAAAACAGTTGTATTACTTTGAACAGATGAAGACAAGTAAGTGGGAAATAACCTAAATGTTGTGACTTATTGCTAAAGTGATCTTTCCCAAAAACATCTAAAGTCCACTGTCCCCTACTATCTAACCATTTATTCAGTTCATAGAGGAATACTAGGCTTACTGCCCTAAAGGGCCATTTTATACCTAGCCAATTTACCCTTGTCCAGAATCAAAGCCTGCACCCCTGTTGCCCATGAGGTGAAGACCTTAAACATTATACTAAACCCACTGCTACTTATACTGCAGAAGGATTTTAAAGGCACAGCAGAATTACATTGGCACTGCTGAGCTTCACAACAGAGCCGGTTAAAATAAATGAATACTGACTTCTGTCGCACACAGTTTCAACAGTGTTAGATATTTTAGGTCTGCTTCAGCAAAGTCCTTCAAGTGTCTCCTTTTACTTAATCTTAACTTCTGCCATCTATGCTTGAAGAGAAGCAGCAAAGTTGTGATGTAGTTTATTACGAAATGCTGAAAAGAGGAAATCTGACTGACTAGTGGCACAGAAAAGAAAAAACTTTATAGACACGATTTTTCTAATGTAAACAAAGGGCTCTAGAAACCTTGTCCATCTATCCTCTGCCATCTTAGCGATGGCTTTACCTTGATAATAATGAACAAGAGAAAACAGCTGAGGAAAGAAAGTACAGTTTTGTACCTACCATAAATGTAGATGTTCGAGTGCTCATACAGCTGCAGTCATAACAGATGGGTTATCCTGCCGTCAGGCGGGTCCTCGGTCGGCTGAATTCCAAAGTTTAGGTCCGGTGTCGGTTGTCATCGCTTCTTCCCTGACGTCAGTGCGGCAGGGGTATAAAAGAGCCAGCCGACGCCATCTTCTTCAGTTTTTCTTGCCCCAGATGTCAGGTGCCCCCAGAAGGAAGGCAAAACATAAACTTATGTAATCATGCAATATAGAATAATCAAAAAACAGTAGTTGCAAGCAAATACACCATAAAAGAATACCCAAATAGGTTGTATGAGAAGGTATTTGTCATAAGGCCTGTCCTAAGAGGGGATGGAGGGGGGGAAACCTGGACTGCAGCTGTATGAGCACTTGAACATCTACATTTACGGTAGGTACAAAACTGTACTATGTTCATCGTGCATACAGCTGCAGTCATAACAGATGGGAAGAATCCCAAAGCTAAGTAGGGGTGGCAGGCACTAAGTGGAACTAGGAGGAGCAAAGATGCCCTGCAAGACAGCTGTGGCAAATCCCACTCTAGATTTAGAGTAAAGTGGAAGGTGATCGTGTTTGGAGAAAGTGTGCACTGAACTCCAAGTGGCTGCTTCCAAAATGTCCTTGGTAGGAACCCCCCTGAGGAAAGCTGCAGAGGTAGCTGTGGCCCTTGTGGAGTGGGATCTGATGCTTGAAGGCACAGCTTTTCCATGAAATGAGTAACAAAAGCGTATGCAGTGGGCTATCCATTTTGAGATAGTCTGTTTGCAGATGGCCTTTCCTTGAGTACCTGTAGCATAGGACAAAGAGTTGCTCTGATTTCCTGTATGGCATTGTCCTGTCCAAATAATAACAAAGTTGTCTGTGAATGTCCAAGGAATGCAGTAGTCTTTCCCCTTTGTTTTGTGGGTTAGGGCAAAAGGTAGGTAAGTGGATAGTCTGATTCAAGGCTACACTGGATACTACCTTTGGCATAAAGGAAGGGTTGGTTCGTAAGGAAACTCTGTCCTGATGGAAAATGATGAAAGGTTGCACAGCCATGAGGGCCTGTTGTTCCGAAACCCTGCTTGCTGAGGTGATAGCCAGAAGGAAGGTTGTTTTCCATGACAAGTATTGTAGTTCTGTTGAAGCAGCTGGCTCAAATGGAGGAAGGGTCAGCTTTTCCAATATGAAGTTGAGGACCCAAGCAGGGACTGGTGGTTTCCTTGGGGGTTTTATATTCTTTGCCCCTCTGAGGAACTGTCTTAAGAGAGGATGAGAGAATAAAGGAGGATCTGTGTTGTATTGTGCAGAAATGGCTGAAGCGTGGATTTTGATGGAGGAGAAGGAGAGTCCACTGTTTAACATCTCAGTTAGGTACTGTAAAATTTGAGGTAAATTTATTACCCAAAGATTCTGGCCCTTTTTCTGATTCCAGGCACAAAATTGTTTCCATTTGGCGGAGTAGGCTTTTCTAGTAGAAGGTCTTCTGGCCTCCAAGATGACATCCTGCACCTCCTTGGAGAGGAAGGTCTGTTGGGAAATCAAGGGATTCTCCTTGCAGCTAGATTTAGGGTTTTGAGCTGGCTGTGAAGAGTTTTGAAGTTGTGCTGGGACAACAGAAGAGGCACTAGAGGTAGGATCCATGGTGGGGAATGTGTCAGGCTCTTCAGGAGTGGATACCAGTGTTGTCTTGGCCAATCTGGAGCAATGAGAATCATTTTCGGCCTCTCTGCTCTGGCTTTTAATAGAACTTTGGGCAGCAGAGGAAGAGGCGGAAAGGCATAGACTGTCAACGTTGTCCAATTGAAAGAAAGTGCGTCCACTTTCCAGGCCTGTGGATGATAGGTCCTTGAGCAAAAGTTTTTCAATTGGTAATTTCTGTGGGTAGCAAAGAGATCTATGTCTGGCTGTCCCCATGCCCGAGTTATCTTTGCGAAAACTTGAGGATGCAACTTCCACTCGTGTGGATCTGTCATATTTCTGCTTCGGCTGTCTGCCAGTGTGTTTTCCTTCACTGGCAGGAATTGTGCCTGAAGTTGGATTTGCAATTCCAGAGCTGTGTTCCATAGGGTCATGGCTAGTCTGCACAGGGGGTATGAATGAGTTCCCCCCTGTTTGTTTATGTACCACATCACTGTGGTGTTGTCTGTCCTGATCAATAGCTGGCCTGGATGCAGTAGGTTTTTGAAGGCCATAATAGCATTTTGCACTGCTAGCATTTCCTTTTGGTTGATGTGTAGGGGCTTCTCTTTTTGGGGCCATTTTCCCTGAATGCACTGATCTGTCATGTGTGCCCCCCAGGCGTAGTCTGAGGCGTCTGTTGTGATGATTTGAGTTGCTTGAGGTATGCAGAAAGGGAGACCCATGTTTCTTTGGCATGCTTGAGCCCACCACAGAAATTCCTTTTGAAGACATGGAATGAGTGGTATAATTGTTTCCAAACTGTGGCTGTGTTGAGACCATAAGTTTTTTAGGTACCATTGAAGTTTCCTCATATGCAGCTTTGCACATGGGATCAGAAGGATGCAAGATGCCATGAATCCCAGAGCCTGCAGGACTTTCCTTGCAGTCAGCTTGGTGAAGGTTGCCATTTTGCTGAAGTATTGAGTTGCCCTTGTTTGTCTGGCGTGAGGTAGGCCATCTGGGTGGTTGTACTCAAGCTGGCACCCAGGAAAATTATTTTTTTGAGAGGGTATTAGTTTTGATTTCTTTTTGTTGACTGTGTATCTCAGAAAGTTCAACAGTCTTATTACAAAACACCAGGTGTTTCAGAAGTATGTCCTTGCTGTCCGCTTGGATCAGGCAGTCGTCCAGATATGGGTATATTTGTATTCCTTGAAGTCTGCAGAAGGCAATTACTGATGCCATGCATTTCATAAAAACTATGGGCGCAGTAGATAAGCCAAAGGGCAATGCAGAGAATTGATAATGGGTTGAACCTGCAAGAAATCTGAGGTATCTTCTGCAATCTTGCCTGATAGGGACATGCAGGTATGCCTCCTTGAGGTCCAATGTTACCAGCCAAGACTCCTTGCCCAGCATGGGAAGAAGCTGCTGTAATGTGAGCATCTTGAATTTTGGTACCTGTAAATATGTGTTTAGGATGGATAGGTCTAAAATAGGTCTCCAACCTTTGCCTTTCCTTGGTACCAGGAATAGTCTGGAATAAAACCCTTGACCTTGCTCTTTTGCAGGTACCTCTTGAATAGCTTTCATGTCCATGAGAGCTGAAATTTGTTTTTGTGCCTCTGCCCTTTGATTTTGTGGCAGGTTTGGCATGCCTCTCATTTTTGGAAGGGTGTGAAAGTGGAATCTGTAGCCTCTGTCTATAATGTCCAGAATCCATTTGTCTTTTGTGACAATATGCCAATATTTTGAGAATAATGCCAGTTTTCCGCCCAAAGGTGCTGCCATTAAAGCTTTGCTTGGCAGGTAAAGGGGGAAGTCATTGCGTCTGCTTTCTGAATGACTGATCTATCTTCTCCGCCTCTTGGGGATGGTGCTTGCCATTGTCTGGCTCTGAATGATCCTTGAGATTGCCCTCTACCCCTCGGGTGTCTGTATCTGCCTCTGAGGTCTGTCCGTGGCTGGAAAGGACCAATTTTTTGAAGGCCAGTTTCTGCTGAAACGTGGAGGTTGTACCTGCAGGAAATCTTTCACTGTTTGCATTGATCTCGCTTTTTCCTCCATTTTCTTTAGTACCTCCTCAGCTTTAACACCAAACAATACATCTTTTTGAAGAGGTGCATCTAGTAATTTAGCTTTGACATGATCTGGTACGGCTTTCTCTTTGAGCCAAGCATGTCTACGTATGACAGACCCTGTAACAGCAGCAATACATGAGGCCTCTAAAGCATCAAAACCACACTGCAAGGTATGTTTACCCACTTGCTCTGCACCATGCAATAAATCCTGCAACTCTTTTAAATCTGGTTGTTCTGGTTGTGTCATTTTGCTTTTCAAGTGAGATAACAAAAACTGTTGACACTTTAACATATGAAACTGACAGTTTAATGCCCTCATGGTTAAAGTGGCCGAGGTGTACACCTTTTTCCCCCACCTTTCTAAAGCTCTGGAATCTCTCTCTGAAGGTAATGGGTTTTTAGCAGTAGAGGCCTTAATTCCCTTGGGACCCTGTGAAATAGTTTCTGGGTCAGCAGTATGGCTTTTGTATAGGAACTGGTGTGAATCAGGAACCCGGTAATACCTGTCTGGTTTAACAGGAGCTGGAGGTAAAGAATCTGGGTTGAGGCTGGCTTCTGTGTACACATCATCTAATATATCTAAAACAGGAGGGATAGCCAGGGGCCTATGCTGGGGGAGCAAGAGAAAATCCCTGAGCCTTTTCTTGGAATCTGAGTAATCTTGGCCTTCCCAGTGAAAGTGTTCCCTCAAAGTATGCAGGGTTTCCCCAAAAGAGTAGTCCTCAGGGGGGGAGACCGAGGGAATAGACTCCTCTGCATCAGAGTCTTCAAAAGGAGAATAGGTATAGTCCTGGTCCTCAGAATGTTCAGAGGTTATAGAAGCTTGATCTGAGGAAGGGTAGTCTTCCTCTAATCTGGGCCTTTTGTCCGAGGGGGGTTGAGAACCCCTGATAAGAGTAATCAAATCCTCAGCCATTTTGAGCATCTGTTTTTTAGGCATGGGGCCTTGAGAGGGGGTCTGAGGTCCCTGTTTTTTAGTTTTCATGGCTGCTTTAGATTTTGTGAAAGCTTTAATAGAGAAGGAGGAAGGCCTGAAGACAGCTTGAGAAATGGCAAGCCTGTCTAAACTCTGAGTTTCCCAGCCAAGAGTGGTGTCGGTATCTGTAGTTGGAATGGGGACCAAGGAGCCTGCGACACCGGTAATGAAGTGTCATCGGTACTCAGGGGTTGCGTAGGCGCCTCACTGAGAACCGGTAGTCGGCCTTAGTGTGGTGTCAGTAGAAGTCGCGGACCTCGTATGTCGGTCCTTATCTTTGCGTCTTTTACTCAAAACTGGAGTCGGAGTATCCGACGACATAATATAATTAAATTTTTTACCAAAATAGTGAAGGGCGAACTCCGCCCGACACTTAATAGTGCGTTTGTTGAATCTAGCACAAAAACGGCAGGCCGAGACGTCGTGGTCTGGGCCTAAGCAAGGAATACAGAAAGAGTGGAAATCCTTATGCGGTATTTGCTTCCCACATGAAATGCAATTATTAACTTTGTCTGACATCGGTCTGAGGCAAGAAAAGTTTCAACGGGTACTTAGCTTTCAAGAAGACTTCGGCTGAAATATTTTCGTAAATCTCAGGAGCTGGCCGACCGGCACTTGCGAACTGCTTCTGCTTCGGGCACCGCGCGGCAATAAAGACTGAAGAAGATGGCATCGGCTGGCTCTTTTATACCCCTGCCGCACTGATGTCAGGGAAGAAGCGATGACAACCGACGCCGGACCTAGACTTTGTAATTCGGCCGACCGAGGACCCGCCTGATGGCAGGATAACCCATCTGTTATGACTGCAGCTGTATGCACGATGAACATCAGTTTTGTGAGTAGAGCTTTCCATTAACAATAACTGTTTGAATGATCACTGCTGCAGTAGCCTTAGCTATATGGGTTATATCCTGCAAAGGATAGAACAGCTGGCCAGCTTCCAAAGCTTCAGGGCACTCTTCATGTGCCCAAACTGTCAGGCAGCCTGAGCTGAGCTGACTAAAAGACAAGCTTAGGCGTGAAACCCTTCAGAGCTTTCCTGCAAGACAAGACAGAAACTGAGCAATCAAAAGGACAATACTAGGAACAAAAATACATACAATGTCCACATCCTGGCATTAAAAAAATATAAATAAATACACCCAAAGGCAAATGGGATGGAGGGAGAGAATACCTACTGCAGCAGCGATCATTTGAACATCTACCGTTACGATAACTTTAACTTGCAAATGATCATGAAGATCACTGCTGCAGTAGCCTTAGCTATATGGGTAGATTACCTTAGTGAAAGAGAAGAGTCACAGAGCCCCTGGAGGACAGGTCCTATTAAAAGCTTGACCTAGACCTAGAAAAGAAATCAAGCATAGTGCTTTGTAAAAGTATGTACACAAGACCAGGCAGCAGCTTCTACAATACTTCAAGAACCCAACCCTTTCCTTAGATGAAGCCAAGACCTTGGTAGAGTTGACCTTGACCGTGCGTGGAATAGTTTTGTTACAGTGAGTATAATGAAGGTAACAGCCTTACATAATTGTTTGGAAATAGTGCGTTTTGAAACAATTTGGCCCTTTTTTCTTACCTTCACAAGAAAAGAATAGCTGATCCAAAGATTTGAATGATTTAGTTCTGTCATGATAGTACCAAAGTTGTCTGTGGACATTCAAGGTATGGCACATCTTTTCTCCCTAATTTTTAGGTTCAGAAAAGAAGATGGGGAGATGGATAGTTTGAGCTTAGGCATAAATAAAGGATTAGTTCTCAAATAAGCCATGTCCCTATGGAAAACTAGATAGTGTTGGCTCACCCATAAGAGCTTACAACTCAAATACCCAGTTTGCAGAGGTCAGAGCAATCAGTAAAACTGTTTTCCATGTTAAACATCTCAAGTCAGCCAGATTAGCTGGCTCAAATGGAGCAAGTGTGAGCTTCTCCAACACATCATTAAGATCCCAAGCAAGGGACAGAGGTTTTCCTGCAGGTCTTTTACGCAAAAATAATTTCAAGAACATTTTGACGTGGGACTGCATTGAAAGAGAAGGATCCATGGAAGACGCTTTGAAATGGTTGACAAGTCAAAGACATGACTACCACAGCTGCCTTGGCCAGAAGGAAAACACCACAATGATCTTGGGGATTTCTTCAGAAGTACCCTGGATATTAGTGGAAAGGGTGGGAAAGCATAAAGGAACATTCTTGTCCAAAGAAAAGAAAAGGCATCTATGTTCCAGGCCTTCTTGTATGGAGTCCTGGAAAAGAAAAGTACAGTTGTGCACACTTACCATAAATGTAGATGTTTGAGTGTATTCACTGTTGCAGTCCTCACATTTGGGTTATCTGCCTGCAGGTAGCCCTCAGCTGGCCTGAATACCAGAGTCTTCGGATTTCTGTGTCAGATGCTGACGCTTCTTCCATGACATCAGTTCGCCAGGAGTATAAAACATGCAGCTGATGCCATTACATCAGTTTTTCTTGCCCCAGATGTCAGGTGCCCCCACAATAGGAAGCAATTATATGGTATGGAACACCCCAGCAAAAAGCAAATACACATGATATAATATATGCCAAACAAGGAGGAAAGGTAAAAGTAAAGAGAAGTCAGGGGGATGGAGGGAGGGTAACCAGGACTGCAACAGTGAATACACTCGAACATCTACATTTATGGTAAGTATACACAACTGTACAATGTTCTTCGTGTTTCACTGTTGCAGTCATCACATTCGGGTTGATTCTCAAAGCTAAGGAAGGGTGGAGGTAGTTAAAGAGCATTAGGGCTAGCAATAAGTCTCTGTAAGACTGCTGTGGCAAATCAGCTCTGGATTTAGAAAAGATAGGCAGGTGGTAATGCTTGGTGAAAGTATGTACAGAGCTCCAGGTTGCAGCTTCCAGGATGTCCCTGGCAGGGAATCCTCTGAGAAATGTAGTAGAGGTAGATGCAGCCCTGGTGGAATGTGTTCTTATCCCACGATGGGTTGGTTTTCCACGGTGTTTGTAGCAGAAATGGATGCAATGTGCTATCCATTTGGAAATTGTTTGCTTTGAAATGGCCATCCCCTCTGCCACTGCAGCAAAGCTAACTTGCAGCTGCTCAGATTTTCTGAGAGGCTTAGTCCTGTCCAAACAGAATCTAAGCAGTCTGTGTACGTCCAGAGAATGCAGTATCCTTTCCCCTTTATTCTGAGGAATGGGGGGAAAAAGTAGGCAAATGAATGGACTGGTTTAGAGCCACATTAGACACCACCTTGGGCATAAAGGATGGATTAGTCCCGAGGGAAACCCTGTCTGCATGGAAGATGAGGAAGGGTTCCACTGCATTGAGGGTCTGCAGTTCAGACACTCTTCTTGCTGAAGTGATGGCTAGAAGTAAAGCTGTTTTCCAAGAAAGGCATTTCAACTCTGCTGTAGCAGCTGGTTCAAAGGGGGGAAGAGTGAGTTTTTCCAATACAAAGTTAATGTCCCAGGCTGCAGTGGGAGCCCTTCTGGGGGGGGGGGATCTTAAATTTTTGGCCCCTCTAAGGAATTGTTTTAGCAGGGGATGAGAGTAGAGGGGTGGCTCAGTATTATAATGTGCTGATATGGCAGTGGCATGAATCTTAATTGAAAAGACAGGTAGCCCCTTGTGGAGCATTTCTGTTAAATAATCTAGAATATGAGGTAAGCTGGGCACCGCTGTGCCCATCCCCTGAGCCTGGCTCCAGGAACAGTATCTCTTCCACTTTTCTGAATAGGATTTTCTAGTACTAGGCCTCCTTGCCTCAAGAATGACATCCAACACCTGCTTACGGAGGTGAAGTCAGGGAATTAGTCAGGCTGCAAGGTTCAGGGTTTGAAGCGGAGGGTGCAGAATCTGGCCCGCCTGCTGGGACAGCAGGAAAGGGGTCTGAGGCAGGTGCCAAGGTTGTAGCACTGTCAGACTGTGCAAAAGGGGGTACCAGTGCTGGCATGGCCAGTCTGGTGCAATCAGCATTGTCCTCGGCTTGTCCTGTTTGATCTTACTAGAACCTTCGAGAGGAGAAACAGAGGGGGAAAGGCATAAACTGAGAGGCTTTCCCAGGTAAAGGACAGGGCATTCACTTTCCAAGCTCGACTGTGGGGAGTTTTTGTGCAGAATTTGTTCAATTGGTAGTTCTGAGGGGAGGCAAACAGGTCTACCTCTGGTTTCCCCCATTTTGTTCCTCAAAAGCTTGAATATTTTGGGTTCCAGTTTCCATTCGTGTGGGTCCATGAGATTTCTGCTCAGGTCATCTGCCAGTGAATTTAGTTTGCCTGGCAGGAATTGAGCATCTAGGTTCACTTGGTAGCTCCAGGCTGGTGCTCCACAGAGTCATGGCTAGTCTGCAGAGTGGGTAGGAATGGGTTCCCCCCTGCTTGTTTATATACCACATAACTATGGTGTTGTCTGTCTTTACCAGTAGTTGTCCTGGAAGAATAAGGTCTCTGAAGGCTGTCAGAGCATTCTGTACAGCTAACATTTTTGATTGATATGCAGGTGCATCTGCTTTGGGTTCCATTTGCCCTGAATGCACTGACCTGCCATGTGAGACCCCCCCCCCCCCCATGCATAGTCTGATGAGTCTGTTGTCAGGGTTTGGGCGGCAGGGGGTAGAGTGAAAGGGAGTCCCTTGTTGTGGCAGCAGGCCTCTGCCCACCAAAGGAACTCTGCCCTTAGACAAGGAATAATAGGAATCATTGTCTCCAGGTCTTGAGAATGTTGATACCATATACTTTTTAGATACCATTGAAGTTTCCTCATATGCAGTCTTGCATATGGAATTAACAGAATGCAAGAGGCCATGAACCCCAGGGCTTGCAAGATTTTCCTTGTAGACAGCTGGGTTTTTGTGGCCAGTAGTTTGAAGTAGGTTGTCAAATGAACTTGTTTCTCTGGAGTGAGGAATGCCATCCGAGAAGCTGTGTTCAAGCTTGCTCCCAGGAATACAATCTGTTGGCAGGGTAATAGGTGTGATTCCTCCTCATTGACGGTGTACCCCAGTGAAGTTAGAAGTCTCTTTACAAATGCCAGGTGCTGTAATAGCAAATCCTGACTCTCTGCCTGAATCGGGCAATTGCCCAAGTATGGGTAAATCTGAATATTTCTCTGCCTACAAAATGCAATGGCAGGAGCTAGGCACTTTGTGAATTCCCTGGGTGCAGGAGATAAGCCAAAGGGCAGTGCAGAGAACTGATAGTGTATGGAGCCTGCCCTGAAGCATAGGAATTTTCTGCAGGCTTCCCTTATTGGGATGTGCAGGTAAGCTTCTTTTAAGTCTAGAGTTGCCAGCCAGGCATCCTTGGCTAGCACAGGAAGAAGCTGCTGAAGAGTTAGCATTTTGAATTTTGGA
Source organism: Protopterus annectens (assembly GCF_019279795.1). Lineage (NCBI taxonomy): Eukaryota > Metazoa > Chordata > Ceratodontiformes > Protopteridae > Protopterus > Protopterus annectens. The sequence continues at coordinate 1,083,135,466 of NC_056727.1, read as the reverse complement.
ACCACCAGAAAGGTGTTGAGAATAGAAAGGTCCAGGATAGGAATGCCAGGAGTTTTCTTTTCTGGGAACCAGGAACAGTCTTGAATAAAAACCTTGTCCCCTTTGTTCTGCTGGGACAGGTTGAATAGCCCTGATACTGAGGAGGCAGAGCACTTGTTTTTGGGTCTCCGTCGACTGGTTTGGGGGGAGGTCTTGCCATCCACTTGGGGTTTGGAGGGAGTGGAAGGGAAATCTGTATCCTAGGGAAACTATGTTTAAAACCCATTTGTCTTGGCTAATGAGTTCCTAGTTTTTTGCATGCAGGGGGAGCTTTCCTCCTAAGGGAGCAAGTAATTGAGCAAGGCTTGGTAGAGTTAAGGATAAGTCATTGTGCCATTTTTTCCATAGGGGGTGGCTTACTACTCCCTGCTTTGGAAGTGTGGGCCCCCCACTACTTAGATCTGTGCATAGCCTGAGACTGAAGTCTTGGTGGTCTGCCGCTCCTGGGTTTGGACTTAGAAGACCTGGAAGGGACTGGAAAGGACCACTTCTTTGAAGGCCAATGCCTACTGAATCTAGGTGGCTGTACTTGTAAGACATCTTTAACAGTTTGCATAGATTTAGCTTTTTCCTCCATCCTTTTGAGGACTTTTGCTTTGTTGCCAAAAAGGTGCTCTTGGTGTAAGGGTGCATCCAGTAATTTAGCTTTAACATGATTTGGCAAGTTTTGTTCCTTAAGCCAAGCATGTCTTCTAAGTACAGACCCAGTGACATCAGCCCTGCAAGATGCTTCTAAAGCATCAAAACCACTTTGCAAAGTAGGTTTACCTACTTGGTCAGCAGAATGCATAAACTCTTGTAAATCTTTGTGTTCAGCACAGTCAGGAATCAACATAATTTTCTTTTTAATTAATCCCATAATATGCTGCTGATGCTTTAAAATATGAAACTGACAACTTAAAGCCCTAATGGCCAAAGTAGCAGAAGTATATACCTTCTTACCCCATCTGTCTAAAGCTCTAGAATCCCTATCAGAAGGGGTAGGATTTTTGGCAGTAGTAGCCTTAATGCCTTTTGGTCCTTGAGAAATGGTATCTGGATCCGCAGTAGGATTCTTGAAAAGGAATTTGTGAGAGTCAGGTACTCTGTAGTACCTGTCAAGTTTCCTGGGAGCTGGAGGCAAAGTGTCTGGGGCAAGGCTGGATTCCAAGAAATCATCATCTACAATCTCCAGAACAGGAGGGATAGCTAGAGGCCTGTGTTGAGGCAGGTTTAAAAATTCCCCAAGTCTCTTTTTGGACTGATAATAGTCCTGGCTTTCCCAGTGGAAATGCACCCTAAGGGTATGCAAGGTTTCACCAAAAGAAAAATCTTCTGGAGGGGAAGCAGAGAGGATGGAATTCTCTGCATTAGAATCCTCATAAGTAGATAAGGGTAAATCCCGGTAGCCAGAAGTAACAGAGATATCAGATACCTGATCAGAAGAATCAGAAAGAAAATCAGTTCTAGGTCTCTTAGAGGGGGAAGGCTGGCTTCCCCTAATTAAGGTAACAAGGTCTTCAGCCATTCTAATCATTTGTTTTTGAGGCATATGGGCCTAAGAATGCGCTTTGGTCGTCGGTTTTCTAGGCTTGGTGCGAGCTTCAGGCCTGAGGAATTCAGTATTTTTAGTTTGAAACAAAGTCGTCGGGTTAATATGAAAATAGGTAGGCCTGAATACACCCTCAGAAGCCGGTGGCTGCACAGTGGCTCCGGACCCAATCAAGGTAGAGACATCCGCAGGTTCCATAGTTGAAGCATCTCGCTGCATACCGGACTCCGAATGGGTCTCAGTAGAGGCCTGTGAATCTGTAGTAGCGGGTATCAGGGGCTGTGAAAGCGCCTCACTGAGTACCGGCGGACTGGCAACTAGCTTATCAGAAGTGTTGTCGGCAGTTTTGGACTTATGCGGTCTGTCTCTGTCTTTATCCTTAAGTTTTTTCAGAAAATCGGTAGTCTGATGGCTTAACGGAGTAATTTCGGAGTACAGAGATTGAGAATGAAAGTATTTAGCTACAAAAATAGCCTAACGATGAATAGTTTGGGTGTTGAACAAGGCACAAAACCGACAGCGAGGGACATCGTGGTCTGGGCCCAAACAGGTGACGCAGTAAGAATGAAAATCTCTGAGGTATTTGCTTTCCACAGGCAAGACAATTGTTAACTTTTTTTTTTACATCAGTTTTATTTATTTATTTTATTTTATTTTACATTTGTTAACCGGGAGAGTCCGACTGGATACATGCCCATTTTCAGCGGAGCCCCAGGGAGAAAAGCTCCAAAGGACCACTTCTTTGAAGGCCAATGCCTACTGAGTTAGAGCAAGAAAAAAGGATCCCCAATGAGGTACTTATCTTTCTGAAGACGTCAGGTCTGAAACTCGAAAATGAAAATTTCAGGAGTCGGCCAACTAGCACTTGCGAACTGCTTCTGCTTCAGGCACCGCACGGCAAGAAAGACTGATGTAATGGCATTGGCTGCATGTTTTATACCCCTGATGACCTGACGTCATGGAAGAAGCGACAGCATCCGACGCAGAAATCCGAAGACTCTGGTATTCAGGTCGGCTGTGGGCTACCTGCAGGCAGATAACCCAAATGTGAGGACTGCAACAGTGAAACACTAAGAACATCTTCAATTGCTTGTTCAGACAGAAAGCAAAGGGGCCTACTTGAGGAACTCCCCACAAATGGATCAAATCTTGGAAGACCCCCCCCCCCCCGATCTAGTTTCCATCACTGAGGGTCTGCCCTGGTCACCCTGTCTGACACACAACTTTGTGGAATGCTTGCAGAGTGAAACTGTAATGTGAAGCTGTAACCCAAACTAACATGGCTAGCCTGCTAAGGGGTACAACCTGGTTCCCCTTGCTTGTTGATGTACCATATGACTGTGGTATTGTCTGTAACAACCTGAAGAGGTCCCGGGGACAGAGGATTCAGAGTTGAGTGCCTTGATCAGGTCATACATCTCCTTTATATTTATGCGCATGTGTCTGCCCTTGGTGCTCTCCACTAACAATAACAAGCTCGCCGACTATCAGAAAAATTGTACACAGTAACACACATATCCTTTAGAAAGAACAGGAGGAATGGGTGTAGGTTCTGGAAAATCCCTCTGTAACAACTCTCAGCATTTTCTGAGGGACTGAGAAACCTGTGTTCTCATGCCGAAAACACTGGCACATTCTAGCAATAGTCTCATTGAGAGAGAAACCCCCCCAAAGGGAGAATCAGAAACTGAGCTCTCCTTAAGATTCTGAATCGGGAAAAAAAAAAAAAAAAAAAAAAAAAAAAACAGTACTGTCCCTGCATCTTCCTGTTCAGATTCAGAATCTTGAATCTCTTCAGGGGAAAGAGGAATGCCTCTTTCTTCTAGTAGAGCTACTTTACAAGAAGGATCAATAGACAGAATTACATCCTGAGCCAGACCAAGTAAACTACCCTATCCAAAGGAAATTGATGAGGATTAGATACATACTTGGTTTTCGGATTCTTTTTGACAGGAAAAATGGGGCCAGCCATGCTACTAAAGGCAACAGCAGCTTCTCCAGGGATGGTTACAGCATTCTGACACAATAAGGAAACCTTCCCTGTTCCCTCTTCCTGGGCAGAAAAGAGTGGCTCTCCCTTGCTCAATGAGGGGACCCCAACAGCTGCAGAGGACGTGGATAACCCTCGGTCATTAGTAGCTGTAATTGCCACATCAGAGGGACTCGGGGTAGTAGATGAGTAGTCTAAGGTACAACAAATGGTCAGAGCAGAATCACCCACCTGCAGCTGAAGCAAATTGCTAGCCTACTGTGGTGGCAAAAGGCCGATAGCTTAATTTTTTCTTTTTGTGGTTGGAAGGAGGACCAACCATGAGGGCCGTAGTCTGTTCCATAGTCAAACGAAAATTGGTGCTTCTTTCCCAGGGAAGGCAATCAGCAATTTGCTGGTAAACACCAACAGTCCACAAAGTTACTTTTTTTGACAGAAAAACACAGCAAAAAGCACCTTAAAACACTATGCCAGCCCCACAAAAGTAAAATAAACACATTTCTACATAGAATAAATGTTTTCAGTTGCTTTACACCACTTTTAAGCTAACAGAAAAAAAAACATTCCTTTTAAAAGTAGTCTCAAGACAGTCCATTAAAACACAACACTCTTAGCTTTAAAATTTTTCCCGAAGAGGAAAAAAGCCTCAGAAGAGCGTACCATTTGGTGGTAGTAAAGCTCTGAAAGGCTATGCATCCAAATGTGTCTTTTAGTCAACTTAGCTCAATCTGCCTGACAGTCTGGGCATGTGGAAGGTGACCTAAAGCTTTGGAAGCTGGCTGGCTGTTGTATACTTGCCAGGATATACCCCATATAACTAAGGCTACTGCAGCAGTGATCTATATGATAAATATCTCACCATAACAAGGTATCTTTGGGACCAGCTCTCACTGCAGGACATTTGGGACTTGCCTCCCAAGCACTAGGAACCACTCAGCTACTTTTTATTCCAACTTTTTTAAGCTCTAGCACTACTCAGCCAACACATAAAAGGTAACAGAGGCAGCAAAATGTCTTGCAGCCAGCAATTACAAATGCATCTTTATAATAAGTGCCTCACATATCCTGGATCTGACTTCACAATAAGCTTTGGATCTAGGAAGGTCCATATACCAAAATTGAGCAGTGTTATCTTTTAACTATGTGGTCTAAAAATTAGAAATAAAAGCAAAACCTGCTGTCGGTGAAAGGTCTGGGAATGAAAGACAAGTATTCCTATTTTTCTCTGAGTAAAACATAGGACACTAAGAAAATATTGGAATACTCTACTCTACTATCACAGTAATCAAGACTGTTCATAGAAATTCATGTCATACAACAGAAGTAAATAGGAAATTACTGTGCAGCTAAATTAAAAACAGATAAAAGTCTTACCAAAAAAACAAACACAGGGCAGTAAGGGAAAGGAAGGGGAGAGAGAAATCAAATGCCATCATGGAAGTATCAGACAGAGAAAACTATAAAGCAATTAAGAAAAGTAGTACCCCTATTAGGAAAGTACAAAACACAGAAGAGAAGAACAAAAATACTCAGAAAGATAAGAATGATAAAAGCAATAAGCAGTATCAGAAAAGACCAGTATCTATCATACATCACTGCAAATAATAAACAAAAAATATCAGCACAGGCAGAAAAACTTAGAAGATATGCAGATAAATACAAAGAAAAGCCAAAAAATAAACAATTTACTGATGACTAAAAATTTTTTATAGAGAATTGGGAAAGAAGGAAAAAGTAATAGGAACACCATAAAGAAAAGAACTAGTCATATGCGCACCCCAGACGCCAACCTGGTTAACAGGAAAAATGATGCTCCTCAAGAGTGTGAACCTGCAAGATATCCTAAAAACTACAGACCAGTAACTTGCCTTCAGATGATATATAAACTATATGCTGGAACTGATGCCGAAGAGTTTATAGTCACTTGGAAGAAAAAAAGTCAGTCATATGGAACAAAGGATCATATTATTAAATAAACGGTTAAGCCAAGAACAAGGATGGCAGTCAAATTTTTATACGGATGTCACAAGTGCTTTCACCCTGACTCAAATGCAGGGCTTTTTCAAGTGAAAAACAAAATACATTGTATTCAACCTTATTTAAATAAATCCTTTCGTAAAAGGCGCCAAAATATTTAAAGTGCTACATACATTTCAGACCTTCCATATAAAAAATCCACTTTAACAAGATGAACAATGAAACACTTTTAGAAATATAAAATCCAAAACATACACAGAATATGTGTAAAGTAATAAAGACCAATTCATAACCACTTCCTAAAGTCCAAAGTATTTATGTCCATATATATATATATATATATATATATATATATATATATATATATATATAAATATATAAGGGGAAGTATATATTGGATGTGAATAAACAAACAACAGCACCTACCTACATCTATAGGTGCTTATAACTTCTCGGCTCTGTTCACTAAATGTGGTTTTATTGACACATGTTCGTTCAAGCCTGGCGGCTGGGAAGAATTTAGTTTCAATTGCCAAAAGGTTTCCCTGCAACATAACCAATTCTTCCAGTCCCCACCCCTTGGGTCTGGAGAAACTTGTTTCAGAATTCCGAATACAAAACCCGAATGTGCAGGCTCCATTTGCAAATGCCTACACAATGCATTGTTCAAGTTCCCTCTCCTAATACTGTAAACAAGTTCATAAATATGTTTACCAAGTGCCCTTTCTGATTTACCCACATAGAAGCTCGTACAGTCCCTGCAATAGGCCAGGTACACTATGCCCTTAGTTGCACAGGTCCCCTTCCTAAAGTGGACAGTACTTCCCTCGTAGTTGTCCAAGGTGACACTGGTATGCTCTGATATATATTTACAGTTCGCACATTTTCCACATTTTCTTGTTACTTGCTCACCCCCAGATCTATCATAATAATTTTTCCTTTCAAACACCCTCTTTTAAGTTGGCTCCTGTTTTGAAAACAAAGTTGGGGCGCTCACCCACCTTGTGTACAATATCCTTGTTGAATTTCAACATCTTCCAATTAGATTCAATTAAATCCTTAACCTCTTTAAAGCCACAGTTGTATTCCAGTACCATAGATCTCCTGAAACTGTTCTGGTCTCCTGTCAACACCACAGGACCACTTGTTACAGTACTACCTAATAATGGCAGGTATTTTACACCCCACCCCACATTAACCTCATCGACAACTGGTTCAAATAAAGTCAATGGGTAACCTCTTATCTTGAAAAGATCAGAAATAAATTTAATTTCAAAATCTTCCCTTTCAGTGGTCATTCTGGCTGCCCTGACCATCTGACCCTTGGCAATACTTTTTTTTCTGTTTCCAAGGGTGATCACTGTAAAAACGGAGATAGGAATTGCTGAATGTACTCTTTCTATGAATTCTAGGATTTCAAACCCTCACTAGTTTTATCTAGCCTAACATCTAGGTAATCAATTCCATTTTGATCAAATTTAAAAGTAAATTTTAGAAAACTAGTGGTAGAGTTCAAAAAAACAAGAAAATCAGCAATAGAACTAGCTGTTCCCTCCCATATAATGAACAGGTAGTCTTAAAAAACGCCTATAAAATTTAATGTAAAACTTAAAACATTGAACATTAAACTTTTTAGGCATTTTTGGACGACCTGTTCAGTCTTTGAGATACAAAATGTAGCATTTTATGGTATATTTTACCTATTTTTAGCAAAAGTAATTTTTATAATAGTCAAATTGCCATGTTGCACATTAAAGTTTATGTGTGTTTCTTTATGACTGTTAATACATATATTCTAAGAGCTCAGAGTCTGCATGCCTTTTAATAGGAATAATTTCCATTACATCTAAAGTCTTATACATTTATTTATGCCTTGATTATCTATTGATGATACAGATCTTATTAATATAATATGCAGTTTTAATATGACATTAGTATTTGTTTTGTTACCTTTGTTTATGTTTCGCTCTCAATTATGTTATTATTTATATTGTCACAGTACTGAGCTAGTGTTGACCTATATTGTTTTTCTGAAGACAGTTCTTATAGTAGAGAGAAATTGTTTGGTTCTATAAACTAATGAATCAATTAGTCATTTAATGGTGCAGCAGCTCAGCTTTAACTAATTACCAATCTTTTTTGTTGATTGATTGATCTGAAGTAATTACTTATGTATATAAAAAGAGAGCTAATTTTTGTGTATTATCAATCTGAAGAAGCGTGCCTTGTGGATGCACGCGAAAGCGCTCATTTTCAGTTTCAAATAAAGAGTTGGATTTTACGTGGTGGTCGACTTCCAGTTTTTCTCCTTCGTCACTTATTTCTTCTATTCTGGAGACACCTTCGAGGGACAGGTCTGCCTTTTTTTGCCATTGCTTCTGTTTCGTTTGCTTTTTCCTGCCCCTACACGATGGAGGGATCATCGTTGGAACTAGACTATAATCCTGAGAGAAATCACTCTAACTACAGATGGAACAGTTTAATCGAGAAAAGAACGAATCTGTTACTTACTAGGAATTATCTACACATACAAACTCAACTGAATCAGGTACTGCAAATATAATATCAGAATTTAACTTTCTGTTTAAAGAACTGGAGAACAATTTATACAAGCAATTTTGTTTATTGTGGCAGCTTCGACACCTTGAAGCGTGTCTTCACTTCAAGGTAGTCCCCAGAGGTATGAGGGTTCTTTGTATGCCCTCATACGGGAACAGCCACCCGGAGCTGTTAAAAACTGGCAAAAGCTAAATACAGACCTCAGCTTCAATTATATCAAGTTACTCATTGATTACTTTCTACCGATAGAGAATGAACTATCGGAGAAAATGGATACATTGTATAAAGATATGGTTAACAGGTTTAAAGGGGACATGTTTATTAATAGACTAGATAACCTCATCTGTCAAGTTGATGCATATGGAGAAAGACTGCAACAAATTAAGTTACGTAAACTCCAGAGGGATCACAGAGATTTTACGAATGGACAAGTCTTTGTTTGGCCGAGGAACAAACAGGGGAATAAGATACATAGGATGGAAGCGATACCCCCCAATGAAACAGATAGAGGCGTCTCATCAGTCACACTAGACATTTCCCCTTTAACGGATACTGCTCCACTGAATGACGCAACGTCGGCATCGTCAGGCAGACTGAGACATACCACACCTGAAATCGGTGAACACTCCACCACCTAACCAAATGGCTTTGAATCAACATCTCATTCTGGGAGCTAAACCAAAGACTCAGCAAACGAACAATGAGTCTTTTTTACCGCTACCAGTACGTCTGCGAAGGAACTCGAGAGGAAGATTGGTGAGCCGAGGAAGAGGCAAAAGGAAACTGTCGGGAGAACCATACATCAAGAGAGGTCAACTGAGGGACTAAATGATCTAGTTTTTAATTTATCTGAACTTTTACTCACGGACACTGACTATAACGTACTTAACAAAGGTTTAACCTTTATACCTGCACAGGTTAGCAACATTTCAGACACTTTGATTGATCTAAGAGCTTTTGCTCGAAAAATAGCACTGAAATTGTTTTTTAAAATAGGGTCACGGAATAATGATAGTGAATCTAAATTTGAATGTTTTAAAAGGAAAAGTGCTTTTTCACCTGTGCTTCACCCATGTATCGAATGTTTTATCAAGGCTTGTGAGAATGATTTATACAAATATTATGCACATCAAAGTAAGGGTTCTTGTCCTGTTTTTCATAACCTTACTAAAGATGAATGGGCATCAATTAACACTTTAGTGAAAAACACAGAAGTTACGATCAGGCCAGCTGATAAGGGGGGTGGCCTAGTATTATTAAATACAAGAGATTACTTGATATATATGGGCTCATTGCTACAAGATGATAACACTTATAAGCTGATAGATGAAAAAATGGCTGAAAGAATGATATATCAAGTACATCAAGATTTATATGATTTGATGGCATGCAGACAAATTAGTCATGAATTTTATCTATTTTTATTAATTGAACATCCAACCATACCCTACATAAAAGGTCTCCCCAAAATGCACAAAGGCACTTTACCACCACCCCTCCGTCCCATAGTGGTAGGGCATAACTGGGTTACTGAGAATATTTCTATTTTTATTGAAAAAAGACTAAAACAGTTAGTCTCTGATATTTCCACCATTTTGAGAGACTCCTATCAACTTATAGAAAACATTAAAAATTTGGATTATGTTGTATCTGAATCACATTTACTGGTCACCTTAGATGTAAAGAGTCTTTTTACTGCAATCCCGAATTCTTATGGAATGGAAGCCATTAGGTCACTACTGAATAAGAGTCAGACATATACTAATGATGAACAAATTTTATTGAATACCCTATTAGAAATAGTATTAACTAATAATATTCTAACCTTTAATGATCTTTTTTACATTCAACAGTGGGGGTGGCCATGGGCATCCCCTGCGCAAATACATAAGCCAATCTGGCTGTGTATAATTGGGAAACTACATGTTTATTCTCTCATCCCACATTTAACAAAGTTCTCTCATACTATAGGTTTGTTGATGATATATTATTAATATGGGATGGTACTTATGAGGAACTAGAAAGTTTTGTATCTGAATTAGAACAAACTACAGACTTTTTAAGGTTCTCCATTGAATATTCCAAAACCAACATAAATTTCTTGGACCTTAATATCAAAAAGGATGGGAGAGGTGGACTTATGACATCCTTATACAGAAAAGAGTGCTGGAAAAACACTATTACAATACGACAGCATGTATCCCAGATTTATTTTTAAAAACATTGTCAAAGGACAATATATGAGAATTAACAGGTTATGTCAAGAAACAGATGAACGTAATGATGAATTTAACAAATTAGAACAACTGTTTCTATATAGGGGTTATAATTCAGAGATGGTAGCTAGGATAAAATAAACTTTTATCAGCAATACATCGGATATTAAACATAGTTATCATACATCATCTAGAAGTTTTCATATTAATTATGACTCCTCTTTAATTCATTTTCTAACCAGTTATACCAGTGACAATAAACATTTAGTAAATATCATTATGAAGAATTGGCATATTTTAACTACAGATGATGAAATTAAACAACTAATAGGTGTGAGACCAACTTTTACATACAAGAACCTGAAAAATTTAAAAAGAATATTATGCATTGAAAAAAGGTTCACAATTCCCATTGCTATCAATATTAATAGAAATAGCATGGGTACTCATGCCTGTGGAAAGTGCAATTCATGCCCTCTGATATCTAAAAAAAGATACTTTGTACACCCTGTATTATCTTTTAAGCATGAGTTTAGGTGCTTAGCTAATTGCGAAGATACTAATGTTATTTATCTTGCAACCTGTGAATCTTGCTCTGCCTTCTACATAGGTATGACCACAAGACGATTGAAAGACAGAATACAGGAGCATATTTATGCTATTAAGAAAGCTGAACACAAAAATGCTCTTGCTAAGCATATTTTAGAATTTCCAGAACATAGCTTTAGATTCAGGATATTACAGAGAAGAGAACCAAATACAAGAAAAGGGGACAACTTTAATGATTTAGAAAATTTGGAATCAAGTTGGATATTCAAATTTAGGGCTCAATATCATCCTGGTCTAAATACATATGTTAGTATTAGATCATTTTTGAAGAAACGCAAATATTAATGTGTTAGCTTCATAGTAAATAACATGATATGTACTATTTGTCATATACATACTTTTATATATGCATTTTTATAAGTTCAATAGGTATACTCTTATGAGTTTTAAATATTGTTTATATGTTATATACCATCTACATGAGTTGTAAATATTATTTATATGTTATATACCATCTACATTATATTACACATTTTATACATATATGGATTTTTACATCGGATATATATATATTTTTTTATATATTTATATATTTATTTAGTTATTTATATATAATATCATCTATTTATTTATTCATATATTCATATCTGTATCATATTAGATAGATATATATTACATATAAGAAATTCTTTGAGATACAAAATGTAGCATTTTATGGTATATTTTACCTATTTTTAGCAAAAGTAATTTTTATAATAGTCAAATTGCCATGTTGCACATTAAAGTTTATGTGTGTTTCTTTATGACTGTTAATACATATATTCTAAGAGCTCAGACTCTGCATGCCTTTTAATAGGAATAATTTCCATTACATCTAAAGTCTTATACATTTATTTATGCCTTGATTATCTATTGATGATACAGATCTTATTAATATAATATGCAGTTTTAATATGACATTAGTATTTGTTTTGTTACCTTTGTTTATGTTTCGCTCTCAATTATGTTATTATTTATATTGTCACAGTACTGAGCTAGTGTTGACCTATATTGTTTCTCTGAAGACAGTTCTTATAGTAGAGAGAAATTGTTTGGTTCTATAAACTAATGAATCAATTAGTCATTTAATGGTGCAGCAGCTCAGCTTTAACTAATTACCAATCTTTTTTGTTGATTGATTGATCTGAAGTAATTACTTATATATATAAAAAGAGAGCTAATTTTTGTGTATTATCAATCTGAAGAAGCGTGCCTTGTGGATGCACGCGAAAGCGCTCATTTTCAGTTTCAAATAAAGAGTTGGATTTTACGTGGTGGTTGACTTCCAGTTTTTCTCCTTCGTCAACTTAAAGAGGATGTTTTAAAGGAAAAGTATGATAGATCTGGGGGTGAGCAAGGAACAAGAAAATGTGGAATATGTGGGAACTGTAAATATATATGAGAACGTACCAGTGTCACCTTGGATTACTACGAGGGAAGTACTGTCCACTTTAGGAAGGGGACCTGTGCAACTAAGGGCATAGTGTACCTGGCCTATTGCAGGGACTGTACGAGCTTCTATGTGGGTAAATCAGAAAGGGCACTTGGTAAACGTATTTATGAACATGTTTACACTATTAGGAGAGGGAACTTGAACAACACATTGTGTAGGCATTTGCAAATGGAGCTTGCACATTCGGGTTTTGTATTCGGAATTCTGGAACAAGTTTCTCCAGACCCAAGGGGTGGGGACTGGGAGAATTGGTTATGTTGCAGGGAGACCTTTTGGCAACTGAAACTAAATTCTTCCCAGCCACCGGGCTTGAACGAACATGTGTCAATAAAACCACATTTAGTGAACAGAGCCGAGAAATTATAAGCACCTATAGATGTAGGTGGGTGCTATTGTTGTTTGTCTATTCACTTCCAATATATACTTCCCCTATACATATGGACATAAATACTTTGGACTTTAGGAAGTGGTTATAAATTGGTCTTTATTACTTTACACATTCTATATATGTTTTGGATTTTATATTTCTAAAAGTGTTTCATTGTTCATCTTGTTAAAGTGGATTTTTTATATGGAAGGTTTGAAATGTGTGTAGCACTTTAAATATTTTGGCGCCTTTTACGAAATAATTTTTTTAAATAAGGTTGAATACAATTTATTTTGTTTTTCACTTGAAAAAGCCCTGCAATTGAGTCAGGGTGAAAGCGCTTGTGACATTCGAATAAAAATTGACTGCCATCCTTGTTCTTGCCTTGACCATTTTTCTGGACTGTGGTATTTTTTGTAACGGTCTTCTGCCTGTTTATTATTATTAAGTAAAGTCATAATGGAGAATTTTAAAAAGGGGAAGAATCTGTATGGCATGGACAGACTACAAAAAAAGAATTTGACAAATTTGCACATTCATGTCTTTCGGCTTTTCCCGGTTAGGGGGTCTTCACAGCGGAACTCCGGTCCACTACTGATTGGCAGTAAATTTTTACGTGCTGGCTTGCCGGGCCTAACGCACAACCGCCCATTCACACGTCGACAGACAGAAGACGCATTAACTGAGAATCGAATGTGCAACGTCCAACTGTGAGGCGACGACGCTACCGCAGCACCACCACCGCAGTATACACAAATTTGCACATTCATGTATAAAAAAAAAGAGTGCTTACAAATACATAAGATACACCCTACATTGATTGGATTACATTACAGTGACCATGAAACAGTGGAAACCATTTTGCAGCTAAGCCATGATAAAGGACAAATTATTATCCCAAGGATAAAAATTCAAAGGGGGATATTCCTGGGTGACTATCACTGCTGCTCTTTTGTCTTGCCCTTAACCCATTAAGCGGTCTACTTAACAGAATAGGTCATGGCTACAATTTGGCTCCCAGAAAACAACATAGTATAAAAACTTTTCTTTTTGTGGATGATTTGAAACTGTTTATTTCATCAGGTACCACAAATGCAAGTGGATAAAACTTTCTCAAATGGTATAAGAATGTAATCTGGTCTTATTGTGTAAAAGCAATCTTTAAAGTAGGAAAGCTCCAACAAAAAGAAAATATCAGTCTGGGATAGGAATGTGATATAAAAGAACTTGAGCAAGATGGAGTGTATAAATATTTGGGAACTGAGAAAGGATCAACAATAAAACATGAACAAATGCCAATAAATACTGAAAAGAGTCCTGACATCTAGGAACAAACCCCAAGCTATAAACCAATTTGTTCTTCTTGTTCTAACTTACAGTTTTGGGGTGAAAGGGTACTGGATCAGCTAGACAGGAAAACAAGAAAAATGCTTTGTGCTTATCAAATGATTTATAAAAATCAGTGTTTATCAAGATAATATATTTGCCATTCTGAAGGAGGTATGTGTGTCCTCAAAATGGATTACATGTATAGATCTGCAATCGTACGAATGCATACATATCTGCTGACCTCATAATATCGAAATACAGTGGAAATTTGAAACATGAGGAGAACAGGTCTAATATGCATTCCCTGTTTAGTTTACAAAAGCATGTTGGTGTCACCTGGGAACAGAAGTCGAACCAGAATTAGATAAAAATCATGCAACAACTAAATGTGCCAAAAAAAAACAAAAGAAAGGATATTATGTGAAGGATCGAATATATGAAAAGGTAAGAAATGTGGAAAATGCATAGATACAGTTGCAAGTACAGAAAACTCCCGGAACAACCTCATGTCGATCAGGATCTAACTCAGGAATGGTTAAGGAAAGATGAATTTAAACCAAAAGATGAAAGGTTAATAATACTGGCAGCCCAGTTTAGTGAGCTACGTATACATTGGTTTAAAGTCCAGTGAACATGGTGGAGAAACAGACAAATGCAGGTTTTGTAAAACAGAACTGGAAACAGTCCCACACCTTATTGGTGTGTGTGACACACTAACGGCAAAAGGCCTGTATACTGAAAGGCATAATAATGTTGTAAGACTGCTACATTGGGAACTGTGCAATCATAATACTGAAGTAGCTGAGAAGCATTGGAAACATGAGCCACAAAGCATTATAGAAAACGATAAAGTTTATATCACATGATATTATTACCCATTACCAACAGTTTAAAAATAGATGGAAGAAAACCAGATATACCAGTCTGTGAAAAGAAGAGAAAGGTAGCATTGATCACTGAAACTGCTACACCCAGTGATTCTTTCTTGCATAGAGACACAAAGTCATAAAATACCAGGATTTGCAGGCAGTAAAAGAGGCAATGTGAAAGGAGGATACCCAGACAGTTCCAAAAGTAGTAGAAGCAATGGGTCTCATAAAAAAGAACAGTCATATTTAGATATGTTACCGATACATGTAACTCTGCATGGATTGCAGGAGGAGTCAGTTCTGTGCACATTGCGGGTGCTGCGAAGAGCACTTTTGGCTAACATCAAAGATTGAAACAATAATAATTATGTGAACTTTAATCATACTTTGACTTGGGAATGGGGTCCATTCCCATTATGGTATTAGAAACCCAAGAGTCTTGGAGGAAAAATTTATAAAACATAACACAATTAGCCAATGAGACAGAGGCATTAGCTAATGATTTTCCCGCTTCCTTTCACTTTGGCAAAGGACACAGTTGGTAATCTTTCCTGAAGGCAGCAGTTTGTAATGGCATAACATCTCAAATATCTAAACACAAACCCTATTGTGGAGCAAGTACTTCAATGTATTACAGCAGTACGGTGAATGCATTCAAACGATATAGCAATCTTTGTAATGAATTATGAGGTGCATGAAGAGTGACCGTATATCTGTGGAACCGGAAAGGAAGACCAACAACTATACCTAACAGACAGGCACAAAAGTTAAGACTAGTAAGATTTTTACAACATAAAGTTAAAATCTCAGGGATAAGGTAACAACTCTTAACAGAAACATAAGAAAAATATCTCCGAAACAGATCTTGCCAAGTACAGTAAAGAACAATGAGCCACACCATCACTAAAACAGAAATGGGTAACTAAATAAATTTTGCTAGAAGAAATGAGATGCAAGGGCTTAGAAGGATATCAGAAAACTACTGGCAGGGTAGCATGTTCCAGAGGACCTCCTGATAAACCATATAGAAGATCTTTTCCACTTATCTACACAATTCTTTTCGATCAAAGACTTTTGTATTGTACTAATATTGCAGCCTAGCTCACTAGAAAAGACCTACAGCACTTGCAATTACTGGATTAACAGGTGAAACTGTGGAAGGACAGTTTAGAAAAAGAACTTCATTATTAGGAGAGGAATGTGTAACACAAATTCCTCAAACTTTCCCAGAGCAACAAGTATGAAGAATTCTCTTCCCCTGACCTGTCCAGTAAGTTCCAAAGGCATCCTGAATGAAACCTTTTCTTACATAGAAATAGGAGAACTTATTGTGCTTTTCACTTGTACAAGATGCAAAGTGGTCCACGAGAAATGTGCCCATTGACAAAAACAGAAAGCTAAGCACTTTGCTGTTCAGGGACCAGTTGTAAAAACACAAGACGTTTCAGAGCAACCTGTCTGCAAGACAAATATGCAAATCATCATTAATAAGAAAATATTCCAAACTGCCAGGTCCAAACCTGAATGTCCTCCCTGCAAATCTGGTAACAGCCTGTGTTCTTTTCCTTGCTGATAAACCACACCACAACTAGGTTGTCTCACTGCAGAAATAAATACTACAAAGTCAGGAACACAACCATAATCCCAGAATGTTTACATGAATGCTGTTCTAAGACCAAAACTGTGAGTACTGGGATAACTATAATGAGCTCTCCAACCCCAACCACAATTTGACTGCAGAAGTTGGAAGTTCAAGTTTTACAGTGCTCACTGTCTGAGCACTCACACTGAACATAAAATCGACATAATCTACAAATGAACCAGCACATGAAATACAATAAAATGAAACATAATTAAGACCAAATGGCTCACAAAAAATGTGTATAATAAATCATGAAGACAAAACAGACCTTTTTATTTAACATTTCTTTAACTGAGAAGGTAAATTGGTCAGTGGACCAATTCTGTCATGACGCATTCCACAAAGGCAAGACAATGAAATATTTACACAGTAGCGTACATTACCATTGGCATTAGTAAGAGTTGTTGCTGAAAACATTACAGTTAGTTATTTGTAGATGGAGCCCGCAGTACTGAATTTTGGGTCTATATCAGAACATCGAAGTATTAAAGCTTCAAATGTTCTGATATCGAACACTATTTAGCGAACGCTAAGAATAGCAAAGCTCGGGAAAGAATTCGGTTGACTGTTTCTGTGGCTTCGCTATTCTTAGCGCTGTGGTGGAAAGTTACGGGTTGGGTTCAGGTAAGTGTGCGATTGTTTGTACGTTAGTGTTAGGCAGGTTAAGTGAGTTAGGGTTAGGGCGTGGGTTAGGTGAGTTTGCGATAGTGACGGACCTTAGGGTTTGGGTTAAGGTAAGTGGGTAGATAGTAGTGTATGTTTAGTTTAGTGTAGCGTTAGATGTAGGAATTTAAGTGTATGTGTGTGGTTGCTGTTTGTTTGATGTGCTTGTGTTGTGTGCATGTGTTTCGGAGCAGCGAATTGTTCTGAATGCTCGATATTTTCATGTTTAGATATTTTGGGGCCGATGAAATAGCGTTCGCTATTTTCATCTTTCGATAACGTGAAATAAACACTGAATTTTCTGATGGGTACAGTTCATTATTAATTAAAAATACTGACAGTGCAAACTGTTACACTTCAATTTAACAAAGATGTAGCTCCGAAGTATAATGGATCTCTAAGAGATGTACTGGTATCTAATCAACATAAACTGGTGGATGTAAACTTCAATTGCTCTGGTCTCCTAAAGGCAACTTCTAGCCTACTTCTCTAACACATTTAAAGGCATACTGTTTTATAAGATAAGCTTTCAGTTGTCATACTTTTGCACAAAGCTAGTAAGTTCAATCACATTCTTATTTCTTCTGAGAGTTTCTTTCAGCCAGAGGGGACCATTTGGGGTATTTTTTCTAAAAAAAAAAAAAAAAAAAAAAAAAAATGGCTAATTGGAAATGTCTACCTAAAAGTGTGCCATATATATTCCTGGGACTACAACTGCAATCTCTATTGAAGACTATGCTCTTTAATGGTGGATAGCATCCAGAGTTAAGTAGCATGTAAGCAAGGGTGTTTAAAACAGCAGATCAGTTCAATATGATACAGTACGCCTCTACATTTCTTTAGTGTAGTGCAATGGAATTCGCTGTTGCTATGCATGTGGAGTTAACTGTTGAGTTTGTTGCAACTAGGAAAAGTCCATATTTAAATCACATGGATAAGTATGTTGAGGATTGTGGAGCATCCGGCCTCTGGAGTAAGGAGATAAGATAATAAATACAATGTTTTTAGTTGCCCAAGTACTTTATTAACTTGGGTCTCTATGTGAAGTGTAAATGAAAAAGAAGGATCTAACACTATGCTGAAATATCTTTATGAGGTGTCTGTCTGCAAAGTGTTAAGAGAGGGATCAACAATGACAAGGAAAGGGGCATGCTTAGTGTTTTAAACTGCCAAACAGCATGATAGTAGTCTTGCTGCTGTTTACAATAAGTTTAATCCTGGCCAACCAGTTCAGAGTACTTCAAAGTCCAATTGCAGCTTTGCAGAGATTTTCGTGAGTGGATTTCTCATGCCTTGTGAAGACAATATATATACATTACATAGCCAAGGGTTGACAAGTACCAAGGGAGATCATTAATTAAAAAATGAGAATCAGTGGTCCTAAAATGGACCCTTGAGGATCACCATGGGAAATGTTTCCATTTACCCAGGAACTGTTAGAACCACATACAATGAAGGTTTGGTTGGAGAGGTAGTCTTTATATTGTGTACTACCACTGGGGAGAACCGCAGATTGCACGCCAGTTTAGAAATTGGGAGTCCTGCTGATAGGAGGAGTTTTAAGGGGACCAAAAAAAATATTGCTCCAGTCATTAGAACTTGGTCTACATTGTTATAAATTGTGTCACCAAGTGACTACATCACTGTTAAGGTACTATAATTCAGTCTGAAATCATGCTGTTTACCTGGCAGTATAATACATTTAGATAGGTATTCAAGTATCTGTTCATAAGCATTATTTCTAATGTACAAATGTTGGCAACGGGGCTGAAATCTGAGAGGTCTACTGTGCACTGGGTTTTAGGGAGAGGTAGAATAACTACATACTTATAATGGAATAGTTTTTGTGGCAAGGGATAAAATAAATACAAACGTTAAAGGCTTATTGAGTATCAGGCAGCCCACACTAAGGATTTTAGGGTAAAGAGTGGAAAGGGGTGTTAACTGTAGTGCATCTTTTCTGTTCTTGGACTCTGTTCTTCGCAGCAGCTTTTTTTAGTAAAACGAGGGTATTATAATAGTTTGTGAAGTGGTGCAGAAGGTGTTACAGATGGTCTGTGTGTAAAGTACGATCCATTACAATTTGGTGGATGGAATATATTTTTAGCAACAGTGCTAATCAAAGTTGAGGAGAGCTTGGAAGCAGAAGAATTTTGGGGAATATGTTATTGATAGAGATGGATTTAACATAGTACCAAAATTGTTTGTTCCAACTTAGGTGCTCAAGTTGTTGTAAACACAGACACCTCTTCTATCTTACTGCCTTAGTAGTAGATATCTCTTGTTTAATGGGATTTGTGGGCTCAGCTTTCTATTCTTTCTGGGCTAAGTTTCTGAGTTTTATAGGACTGGATAGTTCTTTACTGTGCCATGAGGTAGCCTTTCCTAGGCATCTGATTTTTTTGTTAGGGGATATAACGTTTTTTGATGGGTACAGCTAGACTGTAGAATGTGGATAAAAAACAGTGGTTAGGTCAGAACACTGAAAAAAGTGCTCTAATCAATATGACATAGCTCATTCAGTAAGATTTCACAAGAAGTGTTGAAAAATTTTTTGAGGTGATGATGTAGCTTGAATACTCAAAATGCCCAGGTTCAAAGAAATGTGTTAGGATTGTTCATCCATTTATTTAGGTATAATAATCAGGATGTGTAATTTGTCAGGAATATTCATTATAAGGACATCCAGTGTGGAGCTAACTACAGTACGAGGGTTTAATCTATTACCTTCATTAGCTGCATCAGATTTAGTAGTAAAGACATTTTTGAAGAAACTATTTTGCTAACTTAGCAGCTTCTGATATAGAATGTAGTTAACATTTATATTACTGAGATGTGAAAGTAATGTTACCTTGGAAATGTAAATGACAGGATTTGAAATAGAGGAACACAGCACTAGTCTGACAGACCTGCATGTAAGCCCTTTTGTAATTTGTATAGTTACTACTTACTGTACAGCATAGTTGCAAAGGCTGGGATGATACAGCAGTAATCTGATTTAACCTGCATGAATTATGCTAACCAGAATGTGTTTAGGGTAGGTAAGAGGTGGAACCTGTAATTGTAAAGAAAGAACTTCTCCAGCAGTTAAGGAAGAAAAAAACGGGGAAGAGAAGAGAAAGGCACATGGCGTGGGGGAGGGAGTGTCATGAATGTTATCTTCATGCATTCAGTGGGTTAGAATCAATCATTTTTTTCTTCCAGTTTGCAGATGAAATCGACCAGGAAAAAACAAGTAAGATTTGTGCTATTTTTATTAAATAAACACATACATGGGGCTTATTCATAAAATTAGCAGTTTACTTTGGCTCTGCTAAAACCTGAGGTTGACGATAACAGACTCCTTGATGCTTACATTTAGGCAAATTCTAGGGACTTATTTCCAAGGTCCTGGGGAATATGTTAATACAACAGCTAAGTCAACATGCCGCAATGCTTGTTAAAAGGGTTAGACTATGTTTAGGCAAATGTTGGGGACCCTAACTCCTTTATGTAATTTAAGGAGGTCCAGTGAAATCTGCTAATGTAGTAGCCGCATCAGTATGTGACAATTCTTGTTAAGAGGGCTTCCTATAAAACCATGAGTCTCATACTGACATTCTAAATGTATGAAAAGGACATTAGGACATGGCCACAAACAGTCAGCATCCTCAGGGTCAATAACACAAAGACAAGATAATGGAGCATACAGCAAAAGACATCAAATCCACTAAACACATTTTCTGAAAAACAGGACAAATTCAGAATTGAACAGCAGTCCTGTGCAATGAAACCAGACCAGACCTGACTAAAGCCCAAAAAAGAAAATCTCAGGACCCCAAATCCAGCAATAATAATGCTGATCTGGCAACTATCTGGGCACTACAACCAAGAAATCCCTACATCATACAGAATGCTAGCTGCAACAGTGTAATTAAAAAGTTACAGGCTGTAGCATCAAACTCAGATGGCTTCAGACTTTATGAGCTCCTTGTATCACAAAAATCCAGCAGCTAACTAGGTAAAAAATCATGAAGTCCAAGTGCATCACAGCCATAAGACAATCTCATAGAGGTGAAAGTGGCTAGATAAAAAGAAAAATCCAAGCAACTTTCCTTAGGCAGCCATCTTGCACTAATGAATGCACTTCAGCTGTGATGTGGATGAAATGTACAAGTTGCCAGTAAATGGTCAGGCTCTATGGAAAGCTCTAGATAATATGATGCATTCCCAGCGATTAAAAACCTTGAACCCAGTGAATAGTCCACTGACGTTCCATAGGTACTCTTACCAAGGGTAAGTTGGGGTACAGAAGCTTTTATAAATCCCAAAAGCACTGTCTGGTTGAGCAAGAGTGATGGCTCAGCAAAAGACTAGAGGCTGGCACACTGTTTTTGCACTTTGGGGAAGAAAAAAAAGGCTTTCATGGAGAAGGCTGGCTGGCAGTTCAGTGGATTAAGGCTATGAGCCATAAACAAGCTGCCTCCTGTGATCCAGTGATTGGTTCCCTCAGCCTCAAACCAGAGTCCAACCATGTTACTATACTAGACAGTGCTCCCAGTCTGACTGTGGCCTGTTAAACATGCAAAACACACAAACAAATGACAGCCCAATAAAAAATAACTCTAACCCATGCTTGCTATGATTCGACTTTGTTCACTATAATTTTGTGTCTGTCAAAAAGGTGAACCAGGAATCAGCGTCAACTGAGCATGACGAACTAGATTCCAACTATCCAAGTAAGATTGTCTGTGTGCAAAGATATCTCACCCCTACTGCCATGTACTTGGTAAAGACTTTGGAAAAGCAATGACCTGCCAAACAGTATAGTCCTACGCCAAAAGTGATTTATCGTCTGCCTGGAAGAGAGAACCCGTAATTCCTCCTCTTGATCTAAATGTGAATATAGGCATCTTGAAAGTATAACACAATGCACTTTAGGAAAGAAAAAAAAAAAAGAGATTAGCCTGTACTTTGCTGCGCTGGACTGGGCTTGGGGTAAACTGGATAGCAGACTCCTATCTGATTTCTCAGCCAATACAGAAGCCTGACCTACATGAATAACCAGCAGGACAAAAGCATCTTTATTGCTTGTAGTTTATTGTCGATTTCTACAAATAATTTTCATAGTCTTACCTTTACTTATAATCTTTCCAGTAATTTCTTCCCACATTTCTTTAGCTGCTTGCTCAACATCCCGTTCCTACCAAATTCTTAAGCATTTCTTGACGTTACTCCACATTTGTATAGGTGCATGGTCTGACAATCAATGGGAAGGTCTCTACTACATCATGTCATGGGCCATAATTCATTACTACAGCCTTTGGTTTTGCTTCATTTATTTTACATACTGTTATACTACTAAAATATTTCAGTTCATAGAGTATAATTTTATATCACGTTCCAGATTGTTTAAATGTACTGTTACGTTTTCTATAGAAATGTCTACTTTCGCATTAGTTTTTCTCCATTTATACTCAATTATATTTGACTGTCTTATGTCGCTGGCCAATGACTCCAAGTACAAAGCAAACTAATGGTGAAAGTGGACATTCCTCTCTAATGCTTTAGACAGCTCACCATGTAACTTCACCTAAGCTTGAGCTTTTCTGTAGATATTAAATATCAATAATGCCCTTGTCAGAGGAAATCCAAATGCCCTAAAAGATGCAGTCTCAAACTCTCACAAACATTTGTTTCGACATCCAAACCGGTTAACGTTATTACTGTTGTTGTTTAGTGCATCATTTTGAATGATAAGGGTTCTCTTAATGCTGTCACATGTTTGATTACAGTCTATAAACTCACAGTGATTCAGGTCTATTACTGTAGGCAATATTTTTGGAACTCTTTTTGCAAAAATCAAACACTGTAGCCATGATTCAGAATCTAAAATGGGTCTGTACCACCTTGGATCAACAAGATCTTTCCCTTCCTATGCTGTAGCTAACGCTACTGCATCTTTGTATGTCAAAGGCAAATCCCCACCCAGAAAATTATTACTGAAAAAACAAGCAAGATTTTTATTTTCTTCTATAGTTTCTTTTTTCAGATTTCTTGAATTCCACCACTTCTAGGAGTTCTCCCTGCATTACGGTTTCTGATTGAAATTTAGTTTCCTTCATTTTTAATGTTAATCCCACTCATTCTACTTCTGTTGCAACTATCTCAAAAAGTATTGGCATTTCTTGTAAGTTACTCTCAATATCTGCACATCATCTACATAGAATATCCTCCTAGTTTACCATTACATTTCTAATTTTTCTTGGGTCCACTTCTACCCCTATATTCTTTGTCATCTCAAATGTTGAACCTATTTCTTTCAGCATACTTGCCTCTAACTTTTTGTTAATTCCAGGACACAATACAGACATTACCAGTGCCAACGTTATATGCTGTTGCCTACTTGTTTAAAACATATACTATATTAATTTCCTTTTTCATTTAACATTCATTTACTTCCTTTTCCCCCTCAACATAAAAACTATAAATAAAATAACACAGTTTGAAACGAAACAAAAAAATGACACCAGACAGCATTGCACCACTGTTTATGTTTATGCCCATAACAAACTACCTGTGACCACAATCAGATGCAATCCATGGTCAGAGAAGGCTCCAAGGTCAACAGAGACTAAGTTGAAGAACTGGAAGTTGACTGGAAAGAAAGCACAAGAGTTCAAGGAAATCCTAACCATGGCAGGGCTGTCCACTTGGCCATGTGAACCTTGGCTCTCGAGGATTGTCTATGCAGTAACACCCCAACCTCATGTGCAAAAAATGGGAGAAATGGGTTGTGGATAGATTTATCTTTTTTAACACTGTGCTCACTCAATGCTACCACTACAATGTCTTTTATGGACAGTCGCGCTTTTTCCCCCAAAGCGCTTTCATTTCCTTTGTAAGACAGGAAAGGTCAACACAGCAAATGCACTTTCATTTGGACAACAAGAAAAGGCTTCACAGGAAATTTCTCCACTAAAGTGTTTATAGTCTCTCTCTGCAATTGCTTTCTGGCTGTTTGTTGCTTCACCTTCTATTCTTGCTTCCAGTTTTTTTTTTTTTTTGTGTGTCAGTTCATCTTGTGTCTGTCAAATTCCTGTTTAAATTGTTTTTAGCCAAGTGGTAGAAGACCCAAAATAATGCGGAATATAACAACTCAAAAAAATTTAATTTCTCTATCGAGCCTTATGGAAGGAAAAAATGCATTTCTGTTGGTTCATGGCTGTAATAAAAAATCATAATCCACATAGACTCATACCCTCAGAGCACATTTGGTCAATCATCTCCCTTAGAGTAATGGAGGATTTTCTCCTTCAGCTGCCATTACCTTTTCCCACGTCTTCTCCAAGCTGCTTTCTGTCCCTTCTGGGTATTCACAGCTGTTCTTCTTTTTACTTCATTTTTTTTCTTCAGTGTTGATCTTTACGATATCAGATACTTCAGCTTCCAATTTCTGTAAACAATTTACAGTTGCTTGCAGGCTTTTTCCTTCTTTTTAACTATTCTTAGCCCATAGCTCTGATTTAGGTGGGCCATCTACAGACCCTGGAAACTGCAGACCCACAAGTTTCACTACTCTTATATGAAAAGCCATGAAAAGAATTATCCTGGAAATGATCAACAATGATATAGTAAACCTCCAAACATTGGACCCAACCCAGTTTGGTTTCACCATGGGCAGGTCATGCCTACTCAGCCTGGTGGACTTCTTTAAGGTCACCAAAGCAAATGGAGGAGGGCAAAATGGGTCACACTGCCTACCTTGACCTGGCCAAGGCATGTGACAACACCCCACTTGGATACTGTTGACAAACCCGTATGTCACCCAATGTACAGCTCACTGGCTCAAACACAGGACCCAAGAAGTTAGAATTGGGGAGGCTACCTCTACAGAGAGGCCATTCACAAGTGGAGTCCCTCGGGGAGCGTTTTTTTTGGCATTTACTTCTCTGAAGTCAAGGCCAATGTTAATGGTCTCTGGCTGACTAAATCTGCAGATGATTACAAATTGGGAGCTACCACTGAAACAAATATTCGCCAGGAAGGGCTGACACAAACAACTGGTGTCAGAGCCATGGATTAAAACTAAATGCCAAGAAATGCATAATAGTATCCACTGGAAGTCATCCACCCCAGGTAACTATCATATTGACGACAACAAACCCATTAGAGGTGACCCAGTAGTCAGGGACTTAGGTTCACACATAGACCATAATCTAGCATTTGACCATCACGTGTCTACAGTAGTGAGGAAATCATTCTATGTTGCACAACTTATAAACAAACAAAGGTATGAAATCTAGGTCCAAGGAAGTCATTGTTCCACTGTATTCAACATCCATCAGACCTAGGGTTGCCAACTTTTCATGTCAAAAATTCTGGACATGTACATGAAAGCAAAATGCTGTACCCCCCCCCACACACACACACACAGCCATTCCGGTGTCCCATTACTTGGCTATCTCTCCATTTCTCCCCAGTTGCCATAAATACTGTTCAAAACTTTGTGTGCATACTGTTTTCGGCTTTACTTCTACAATGATTACATATACTTGGATTTAATGTAAAACTTTTATTTCAAATTTTACAGCACAAACACTAATAGCCATTTGCTAAACAAGCAATACAGTCTCTCAAACAGACATAGCTTCAATACTTCTTTGCCTTTAAAACTCACATTCACTGAAACAGCATTGAAACCTATATTCCAAGAAAATGCATCTGGCCAGTGGTGGATTAAGTTTACCTTTGGGTTTTTTCAAAGCCAAGCAAAAGTTATTTGATTCACCTTCCTGATTGTATTAAATTTTAATACGTAATAATAGCTAGCAGACATGAATTAGCAGCCATTACAACTTTAAGACTGGTACGCTCATGTAGAATCTCTAATGAAACAAAACTGGCATATTACTGATATACTTAAATAGCATATATTGCCAGGCTGTGGCAACATAATCCTCTAAAATGTTGGATATGTTAACTGTATGAAAATGGCCATATGTTAGTTCCCTTAAACCAATTCACACTAAAAATCCAGAGAGTTCTAATAGGGTACTTGAGTACAAAACACTCACATACATACTGTCCCAGATGACTATGCATGCCCCTTTAGAGAGGGTACATCATCAGATGAGATGTGACAGTGAAGTCTTCACATAAATAAGATAGCCATATTGCTCTTTGACAGACACTGCTGCTCAACAAGCCTCATCAGTAATCAGGCAGAAGTAATGCCATAGGTGCCCTTTTCATATACCAACTACCTCTCAAAAATGGTAGATACTTTTCTGTACACTTCTGATTTCTCATTGATAAGCGAATGAAAAAGATATGGCTAACGTTCAACTTGCAGCTTTTAGACACACACACAAACACATTGCCCTCAACAAGCCTTATTATTTTTGACAGTGATGATGTGATGACAATAACAGCACCACTTGTTAGACTGTGTTAAATTTATAGTTGTAAACCTTTTGCCAGTAAGCATTGAAACAAAACACATGAACCAATAATGACAAAACTGCTCAATTCAGAACATTTCAACCATAAATGGCCACTCATACTTATGTCATTAAAATCCACCAATATCAGTCAATATGCACAATCTCTGCAGAGTGCAGAGGTCAAACATCATCTAAATTCCACATTAAAGACATCTGCAACTAATTAAAAGTTGCTGCTAGCAAACAATTTTATATTTCAGTGTTTCATCTACAAATCAATGCATGCTGCCCTTGAAGAATTGATTGCCTATGTTACGTTAAAAAATAGTAAGCTGCCGGTAATACTGCAATAGGAAATGGATGGCAAACTGAAAACAGGTTCATAGTTACTACTAGGCATCATAGGAGGACATACTCTCAGGACTGCAGCACCCTGCCCCATTAAAATGCAACACAGTATGAGCTGAGGGGGGGGGGGGGAAGCAGAACTTACATGTGCCTCAGTGTTGGATTAGAGAAAACTCAGCGCAAGCACCAGCCAGACTCATGCTTTGCCTGGGGCTTTTCAGCATACAGTCCGTCTTCTTTATAATTCAAATTTTGCATGTGCGGAAGACAGTGAGTAGACAGGCGTAAACAGTCGCAAAGTCACTGTTTTCGTCATCTACAACCGGACGCAAAGGGCGTTCTTAAAGAAGAATGCCCCTAAAAAAAAAAAAAAAAAAAAATTTCTTTTTTTTTAAACTAAACGAAAATGTGCACAGTGCACCATTTTTTCCGGACAACACAGGCATTTTCCGTTCTTCCGGACAGTGTCCCTTAATTCTGGACAGTCCAGAAGAATTCTGGACGGTTGACAACCCTAATCAGACCTATCACTGAGTACAATGGCTCCTTTGGTATGTACCTAACCAGGCACATCCAACAACTGAAACGTCCACAGAGGTTCTTCACTAAAAGAATACAGGGCGTAGGTAAAATGCCCTATGCAGACTGCCTCAAGGTCCTATCCCAGTAATTCTCCTACAGGCTGTTGCGAGGAAATCTATGCCTGGCATACAAGGCATTGTCAGACCACACTCTGATGGACCTTTTGCATATTCACATAAACAGTACCACAATTACTCATTCTAAAGACTTAAACCTTGCCTGTGATATAAATACGACCTGCTGGAGACAGAAGGCTGCATCCCAAAGGCTACCCCATCTCTGGAACAAGCTCCCCATCCATGTCAAGCAGAGTTCCTCCCTAACCCAATTCAAGTGCAACTTGGACAATTGGATGGGGAACAGGAAATTCATCCTTGGCACCCATGTCTCTAATGGACACAGGCAACCTGTAAATGGTTCAGCTCCCAAGCCACTGTTTACACTTATCAAGGGTACCAGAACTTGCCAGATGCATGGCTAGGCTTATGAACACTAGTGCCACCATACTGGATTTTTGTAACCATGAAAACTTTCCCCAAATGTGGCGTTCTCTGGGTTTCCTATTTCTTATGAGTATTCAAAAATGTTTTCATACTATTTGTGTACATAGAAAGCTAACAAAGCACGCCTGCATGTTTTAAAATCTGGTAACACAGACAACTGAGGCTATTCGCTCTTAATGAGCTGCTTCTTGCAGTTGTGGGGTCTGATTATCACATCCTCCAGGTGCCTATTATGCAACTCTGAATAACTCACTTAGCCAGATAGTGCTCTTAGGCAGCTGGGAAATTCGGATAGCCTGGACTACATGCGTAACAACAACCTATGAACCTACAAAACATTTTCTATGATGGACAGCAGTCAATCAACTGCAGGAAACACAGAGGCTAAATAAGTGCGTCTTTCAGCAGAACAGGAAAGGTCAGTAATGATAAAAAAGCCCCCCCGTTTGAAAATGGACCTGTGGATCTAAAAGGGGTTTATGCTTTCTGTACCCCTTCACAGTTGTCTCACTGGCTGAGGTAAGCCCTTAATCGGTGGTGCCAAGTACATCCCAAGCCAAGATATAAGCTATGCAACAGTTTGACAGTGGTTATGAATACTGCTATCTTAGCACTGGAAGAAGTGAACGACCCACTGCAGATGAGGCAAACCAGCTCCCAGAAGTCTGAAACTGAACATCACAGGAACCAGTGCCTAGTATGCCAGTGTCTGCGACTGAATGTCAGGTACTTGGGTGGCTGGTATATGCTTGGTATGCCAACTTTAGGAGAGACTGCACCAGGTAAGCTAATGCCAGAGGATTCTCTGCCAGGTGATATAAAATGAGGGAGTCCTGTACCTGTAGGAAGGACTAAGGAACTTACAATGAGGGATCTTAATAGAAGAAGATCTTCACTATCACAATACTGATCAGCAAAGTCCTGCAGCGAAGATCTAGAAATGTACCAGATATAAAAAGGGATGTCCATTCATGCCATCTTTTTTTTCTTTCTTGTCTCCCCATAGGAGAAAGCAAGTTGTCCCAATGTCCCTGCATGCCATGATAACATAGAATTACAGCAGAGCAGGAGGCCAGGATCTTACCCTACTTGCGGAACACAAGCAACACGAAAGTTAAGGGGAGATGCACATGTTCAAGGAAGGAAGGACGGGGAAAGAGGGAATCTCAAGACAACCCCTGGTTGCTCAGACCATAGAGGGATGGAATTAGGACTATGACTGTGACCATGCTTAAACATCAACAACTACAGTAAGCTGACAGTACAGACATATTTATGTTCTTCATGCAGATCATTAATGCAGTCATCATCTTTGGGAAGATTCCCAAAACTGACCCCAATCCAGCCCAGGAAGAAGGGTACAGAGACACAAAGGAGGGGAACATACCACCAGTACAGCAAAGATTAACCTTGCTCTTGCTGTGGTGATGAGGTATAGCCTGTAATGTTTGGCAAAAGTATATTCAGAAGACAAGATGGCTGCCTACAATATATTCAAAGTACCAACCCATGTAGATATGCAGTAGTAGTAGTAACAGTAAACGCAGTAGTAGCAATAGCAGCTGTAGTCCTAGTCCCAAGACTTCACTTGGAAAAGCTTACCATGAGTACCATGTTACAAAATAATATAAATGGACAATCTATTTGGAAAAAAAACTGTTTTGAGATAGGCTTCTCTTTTTTAAGAAAGTGTACAATTATCCGACTTCTTAATATATTTAGTCTTGTCCAAGAAGTGCATGTGTTGCCTGTGAACATCTAAAGCATGCAGGATTTTTCCTTCTTTATACTTGGGTCTGGAGAAAAAAAATACTGTAAACTGGCTGGCCTAGTTTAAAGCCACTTCTGTTATAAGTTTAGGCATGAAAGACGTTAGTGTGCAGGGTTCTTTGGACATCAAGAACTGGAGTTCAAACACCTTTCTGGTTGAGGTAATTTAACTAAGAATACTGTTGTCCAGAAAAAAAAAAAAAAAGTACACGTCTTAAAAATATGGAGTTTTTCCAGCACAAAAGTTAAGATGGGCTAGTACCAAGGTCTATTTGGGTGGTTATGAAGTATAGCATATCCTTTACAAACTGACTGGCAGCTTGGAAGTTAAAGAGAGTTGTAAATGCAGACAGGCAGATACAAACTTTCACCAAGTGTAAGCTAGTCCAGTAGCACAACAGCTCAGAGATACTGAAGAAGCAAACAAGTCTATTTTTGGAACACCCCATTTGCTTACGATCTCTAGAAAAGTATCCCTGTCCAGCATCTACTTGTGTATGGCAGCAAAGAGCTTGTACGATTAATCTGCCAAAGAGCTCTCTGGAGGGGATGGGGAATACAAGTTGCCCACAAAAGGAGACTGTACAATCAGATTTATTTATAGACATACATGGTTAACCTGCAAAGATGGCATAAGTGAGTCCTCATAATATCTTTTAAAGTATTATGTTATTCTTGTATTGTTAATTTTTGCCTTCAAAATCCCAGACATCCATACAGATTTGAATGTTTTTAGATAAAACAGCCAGCATCTCTTTTAGGCTTGTACACAAAGCAGTACCTTGCAGAATTCACCTACCTGCGCACCTTCACATTCAAAGTGTGGATTCCCCATGCCTAATATGATGCAGCTGTAGTCAGGGTTTGAATGGGGCTGGTGTTCTGAAGGACAAGTTTCATCCTTCCAAATCTGCATTTGGTACCAAATTTAAATTCCACTGGCTATAGCATGCTTTCCACTGGCTCTTTTGGCTGGAACAATTCCTCAGGAACCACTGCAGTTCTCTTATATGAAGAATGGCTAGGGCACCATGAAAATAGTGGAAGTCATGTAGACCAGTATGCTCTGGGCCTGTATACCAGTCAGTCTGGATTTCTCCAACATTCTCTGCTACATGGTAGTCACAGATTGGATTTTTTTCCATGGGGATGTGAGTGAGAGTCTTGGACTTGTGCCTTCTCCACTAAGGTTTGGACATAGATCATCTGGGTAAGGATAAACATAAAATGACATTAGTTCTGCATTGAGCTATCACAGGGTAAAATGGTAGTTGGATTCCCTTGCCAGGAAATGCATGAATTTCTTGTGACCCTTAAAAAAGGGGATGTATGGATAAGTATCCTTGTGGCTCAACGTACCTAGAAGATGGACTGCTTAAAAAGAGGAACAAGAGCCTTTAAAGTTAGCATCTTTTTTGGCATCTTCCGGAACTGGTTTAGTTTTGAGAGGTCCAAAATGGGACTCCAGTATCCCATCTTTTATTGTGACTAGGAAATATCCTGAGTAAAGCTCTTTTCCTTCTGGCTTGGGGGGGGGGTTGCTCCATGGTAACTTGAATCAGAACATCTACCAAGATTGGCTCCAACAGATGTTCCTGGTATTTCATGGGGGGATACCTCTTTTCTGCAGCTGTAAGGTTTTTGTGGCCTCTGGAGATTATTTCCAAGATCCGATGGCCTTTAGCTTTACGGAACTGTCATAAACAGGACAGCCAGCCAACACCCTAGCTTAGGTTTCTGCAGGAGTGGGTAACTTTGAGAAGGTACCAACTGGGGTAGAGATTTTGGGTCTGGACAGGGAAGATACTGGTACAGTCACAGTTGCTCCCTGTTGGTACAAGTATCCTGAGGTCCCCCGTCTCACTCTTTGTTCATGCTGCCACATTTTGTCTGGCTTGGTTGCCTTTGTCCAGCCTCTAGTAAAAGTTTACTGTTTAGATGAATACATCCAACTGTATTTGGGAAAGTGACAATGGAACAAGTATCTAACATATTTCAAAGTATTCCCCTTATCCAACAATTCCTTGAACATGTTGTATGCCTTGGGTCAAAAGAGCAGCTCCGTGTCTAACAGTACAGTTTGAAGCTGTGTCTTTACACATCCAGATCACCCTGGATTAGAGAAAACACTATCAACTGAGCCAAGGTGCCTAATCCCAAAAGTTCTACAGCCTTCTTCTGAAAAGCAGAATCACCATATTCTTGCCATTCTCATAACACACAGGCAGACAGAGAGAGAATCTCAAAATGACAGGTCATTCGAGGGCAAGTCAAAAGCCATAGTGTCTTCAAGTCAACAGTACATCTAAGACCTATAGTCCAACCCTCTCTTCCCTTCCTCTGAATCAGTGAGACCTTTCAGTCTTTTTATCGGTCAGACTTCTGAAAGAGGGAGCTCTGCTGGGTCAGACTTCAAACACTGAAGAAACTGAAGGAATTCCTGCACCAGTTCAGCCAGTCTGGAGAATGAAGGCGGTGGTAGGGATAGGAGGCCCTCCCTGTAGCAGTCTAAATCTAGCAGAGGTCAACACCCCCACTAGGAATTTTTGTTCTGGTGTGTATCTTGTGGATTTGGAAGCCCGAGAGGAGGCTTCCCTGGGTTTCTATCTGGCAGACATACTTTCAATACTGCTCTTCCCTTTTTTGACTGTGGAGTAATGCTCCCAAAACAGACATCTGATCTCCAACCATCACAGGAGAAGCCCAAGCTCTGGTTTGGTGAAAAGTACTGGGGGCTGAAGACGACATTCAGCCTTTAAGAAAATACTGAAGAAGTCTCCGCCATATCTGATGTTAGAGCAGAGGAGCTGAATGAGCACTTTGTGGCCTGGCATCGTCAGACCTCAGGTCACAACTACAGCTGCCAGACTCTGAGGGACTCCCTGTGCTTTTCTGTGGGGGCATCTGCTGTATTAGGTTGGAGGATGGATAATATGGCCGATTTCTGCACAGCTGCAGAAAACCTTTCTTGCACATGAAAGCCATGGTGGACTTCCTTCTCACTCACTTTAAGGGTTTTATGTTTAATACCCTGATACATTTCACAGCTTGCTCTGCCCCTATGCAGTACAGTACACTCATTTACCAAATAAACGCTTAAAAATAAATCTGCCTCTTATAAGCATGCTTACTGGGTTTAGTAGCAGTGGTCATGCCCTCCATCTCTGTGTGGGTGGAATATCACATCAATATCTGGACAAACCTATATAGGTAAGTGCACAATTTTAGTCAAAAGGACAAAGGAAGGTCTCTAGTGGGGTACTTACCCGCTCGCTCTTCTGTCTGATGCTTAGAGTGTAGGACTAACAGATGATATGTTACAGCAATTTGGCGAGAAAGAAATGGGGATGGCAAGTCATACGCAAGGATGTCTGAAATGAAGGGGACTTCGACCCAGCCAAGGGGAAAGAGTTTTCAGCTATGAAAAAGTCTATTCAAATGACAAACCTCAGTCTGTGGCAGAGTTCCTTAAGGTGAAGACTGCAGCAATAATCAACACAAAGAACACATTGTATGTGCGTTTGTACTGTCTTCAGCAGATACAGCTTGTTCCAGCAAGTAAAGTTTTACATTCAATTTTCTATTCTTATGAGTGGCTCTTGAAAATTCCCTGCAAATGTTACACTTTTGTATGTTATGCTACCCCCTTAAACAATGCACAGAAATGCTGCAGCTATCTTAAGTAATTTTTCTCCAACAGCCCCACTTTTGAAATAACTGATTTGCCACCAATATACCAGAAAAGCTCAAATGCAAATAGAAAGATCTTAAACAGCAGCATGTTGGAAGCTTTTTTTTTATTATTACTTTTTTTTTTACATCACCAAAGTAAAACTATGGCTCTTGACCAAAGAAAAGATGAAAGAAGAGGAACTCTTCTGAAGCTGGAAAATTTTTAGATAGAGAGGACATATAACATAAACAATCTACAAGGTTTACTCACAGGTTTCTAAAAAAAAAAAAAAATTCCTTATCAAACAACGCCAAGGCAGCCTGGGGCCATTTTCACTGATCAAACAAATTTGGCAATGACTATCTGGAAAGGCTTTCCACCACAGTGCCTTATGGAACAGAGGAGGGTGTCTGTAGCTACAAAATACTTTACCTGCTGACCACTCCTAAAGTCTGTCAGTCTTACCCCTGTTTATAGAGAA
The DNA here is from genome assembly GCF_019279795.1 of Protopterus annectens. Taxonomy (NCBI): domain Eukaryota; kingdom Metazoa; phylum Chordata; order Ceratodontiformes; family Protopteridae; genus Protopterus; species Protopterus annectens. Next base: position 1,083,101,461 of record NC_056727.1, on the reverse strand, counting down.
TGGACCTCCTTTATCAGATACGCTTGTATTCCAAGTGCAGTGATCCTTGCGGACCCCTTACAACACAAGCCCAATGGCTATACACATGGACAATAATGATTAGCCAAATCAAGCACAATAGCTTATGGGTCACAGCATGCATACATTCAAAAAGCCTAGTCAAAAGTTGCACTGAATATTTCAGATATTAGGCTGTCTTACTGCCATATATTTCAAGTGTCCAGATTTTTGTTTCATATTTTTACTCTCCGTCTCATAAAATGTGTGGTTTTATGGAAAATCATTGAGGATTTAAAAGTAAATAATGACATAAGCTTGAGTTTCAGACTTCATATCCTTCAGAAAAATGCATGCAAATGGAAAACCTGTTTTTCTAGCACCCAATTTAAGAAGCAATATTTACAATATATCCCCGATAATGGGCCTTTGTTGCCCCATTATTTTTGGCTTTGTCCAGATTTCTTGTGCTTAAGAAGTTGAGAAATTTAGTTACTCCAATAAGTACATCAGTCTCTACTGGGATAAATCATGCCTTCTTAACCTGAAGGAATACCCGAAGAAAATCTCTGTAATGCCCTACACCAAGCAGTGCTTTAAACTGATACAAACAGAATTGGCCACTACAATCGCAAGACATATTTAAAGACAATCCAGGAGTTCTCTCCAACCCGGCCATTCCGCAAATGAAAGGGAAATCTAGGGCACTGGCCATAATTCTCTTAACAGCATTAAACTTATGGCTCTGCTAATCACTTTTTACCGAAACTAAAATCTGTTGAAGCAGTAAACATCTCTTCATGGTCACTTCACTTTTTAAAGACAACAGAGAAAATCCAGTTACCCAACCATGAACTTGCAGTGCCCATAAAGGTATTATCAAAGGGACCAATCAGTTACAGACAGGCTGAAAAACTACACCCACCCAAAGTATACAGTCATTGTAAGAAGAACAGATACTTTTAAGAAATCTTGCAAAGCACCAAAGGCTGCCATACAAAAGTACATAACGACTGAAACAAGCAGACTTGTGCTTGTCAACTGGGTGGATGCATCAGCAGTAAACTTTCAATGATGGTGTTAAGAACTAAATTATAAAACTTGTCAATAGCACGTCTCCAAGTAGAAGGGCACGAGTTTCCAAGCCAACTAATGGGCCTAGAAGATGTTAAGCAACCTGGGAGTTCTGGCAGGTCCAACATAGTTTGGGAACCTAATATCAGATGAGATGAACACCATTAATGTACAATTGGCTGGACTTGAAAGTAAATCAATACCATGGAAGCTGTGGCAGGAAAAGGACAAACTCTCATGGCAACTGCCTTTTCAATTCTTGAAGCACAATTTCTAAAATGTCTTAGAAAAACTTGATTTAGCTTCTTCTTGGACAATGACTTAACCTTCAGTAATGATGATCCAGACAGTAAGGGAAAGAATTCCATTTGTTTTACTATAATTTCCTTAAGGTTTCTTCAACACTACAGAGTAGTTAAGATACAAATCTAACACAGTAAACAGTCCAAGATTTCATGTTTCAGGCTCACATACTGCAGACTTCAATCTAATTATCACAACAGCACTGACATGTTTGTCTATAGGAGATTCTTGTTGCTCCCAACTCAAGTGTGTGTTTTGCTTACTGCTACTGTTTATTTAGAATTTTTGTTGTCCTCATGTCAGTCGTTCATACTGTTGTCACAACAGTTCCCTGTTATTTCCAGACCAATACACAGACACCATCAATGGCTACTAATTTGCTCACTTCCATTTATAATTATCGTGGTTAACTATATTTGGCTGCATCCATGCATGTAGTAACTAAGCTGAATAAATCATTGAGCAGCGCACAAACCTACTGAAATGTAAAGACTGTTCTGTGGCATTCAATACAAACTCTCATCACTATTCAATTAACATCAATACAGCCATGAAGTGTGGGGTGTGAGGTATTAGACCCAGCCTCCACTCATACTTCTGGTGGGATCTGAGCCTGCTAGAGTAAACTAAGTTTTACTATCTGTTCAGACTTCATTGTGTTTCTGCTGTAATGAAGTTGTGTACTGCCCCCTCTTACTACTGTAATTCTGTACTGTATCAAACTGCAGTTATATACTACTGTTAGATCTTACCTTGTTTAATTTATGCTGTCTCTTTAGCCCTCACTCTTCTTTATACTGAATTTGTACGTTATACTGAACTACAGCTTTGACTACTCATGCATAAGACATTATGTAATTTCTTCCTCATAGTTCAAGAAGTTGTGTCAGTCTCACTACATCTTTGTCTCATCTAGCAAATCTCTACAGCACAGTTTCTCTACTCAACCTGCTTTGACTTCAACACATTATTACGGTCATTGGTAAACATGCAAGACAAGTCTATCCCTATCATTTTTACTGCCAGCCTCAATGAACTTAAGATGTCCTTACATTCACTGCTGCAGTATTCTTAACAGATTGCTTTTAAAAGGTACGCTGAAAGTCAGTCAATCAAGTGCTCCTTGCATAGCGTAGGGAATAAAGGTGATGTTCAGGCCTACCATAATCAGAACTTCTTTGCCGCCAGCCCGAACATATCATTTTCACCATTGGTTTGTTTAGCTGCATCCATTTTCTGACAACTGAATGATTTTCGTTCCACAGTGACTACCTACACCCGTTTGCCGACTTGTATTGCAGGTGCAGATAAGTGCCCTGTTGGGGATTTTTTTTTCTTACTTTTTTTGTGCTCCTTGGGGTTAATGTCATCCTGGAATGGTAAATGTCATTGTGGGTGACAGATTCCCCATAAAGACCACCAATGGTAAATGTCATTGTGGGTGACAGATTCCCCATAAAGACCACCAATGGTAAATGTCATTGTGGGTGACAGATTCCCCATAAAGACCACCATGATGGGTGTCTTTTTTTTGTCTACGAGCTTCTCATGACCATATGTCTAGTTCTATTTGTCACGCGTTCATTCTGAAAACCATTCGCAGTAGACTTTCTTCCCATTCCTTGTATCTTGAGAACCAGTGTCTTAAGTTTCTCAGTAAAGATACAATGGAAGGAATCTCCCATCCTGAGGGTCAGCCATTAAGGAAGAGGGTGACAAAGGTATGACCAGAATCTTCCGCTGTCCATCCTCTGCCAGGTGTTTTTCCAGACATCTTTACAAATCCGGTGGTTCACCCAGCTGTGTTGTTGGACTTCTCTGCTGCGATCGTGTCAGATGCCAGTGAGGGTCCAGCTGGCAGAACGTCTGAACAGGCTTTGCAGGCATCTATCTTGGAAGTTCAGGGGAACCACGGCTGAGTTTTTTCCGAGAGGCGTAGGGGACTTTCTCAGATTTTGGTTGGGGAAGAAGTTCCTACTATGGTTTTACACTAGTGTCTTGGGTCTGAACATTCTCAGTTTTTTGGAGGGGACGGGGAAGAAGTTCCTACTATGGTTTTACACTAGTGTCTTGGGTCTGAGCATTCTCAGTTTTTTGGAGGGGACGTTCCCTTAAAAGAAACAAAATATTAAACATGTTTCTTCAGCTCCCAGGAATCCACAAAGTGAATGGCAAGCCTTCACTCATGGGCTATTTACTGCTTTATTGTCCTTAAAGTCTCCTCAAGGGGTTTCAGTTCCTGCTCCTCCTTGGTCTCCTACTCCCCTTAAAAAATCTAGAGTACAGGATTCTTCTGAGGATAATTTAGATTATGACAATGAATCCCGGACTTATTCTACTCAAATTCCTTCTCCTTTAGACCATGGGTCAAAGGAAGAGGAATCTATTAGTCCTAGAATGTTCCTTTTGAGGAAATTTCCTTTGGGGCCACACTCTAGGATGATGGATATTTTTTAAGTGGGACTGTGCTCTGGTCTTTGACATCCATAAGCGGTACTATGAGTTGCTGCAGTTGGAATCCCCTAAACCTGCGGCTATTCCTCCTGTTTTGGTTGCTTTGCTGGATGCTTTTTGCAATGCCTCTGGTGTACCTGATTCTCTACCCCCCCGTTTCCAAGAAGCTTGACAGGTTTTATAGAGTGCCTGAGGATTGTTCTTTCCGATATAATGTCACAGGATCATAGGATATCACTAGGCTAATGGCCCTAGGGACCTTAAAAGTCTAGCTAAGTTTTACCCTTATTTCCATGATCAACACCTTTTGCCCCTGTCCAAGAGGGACACAGGTGGAACCCCCGAGGTGAATTTATGGTTACCCATCCAATCGGCCAGATTGGGTTTGAAGAGGGCCAATGCTCTGCTTGACAAGAAGTGGGAGTCTGTTCCAAAGGTGTGGTATCCTCAGAGACAAATCTGTCCCTCTAGCAGGTTCTATTAATGTCACATACCAGGTTAAGGCCTTTAGAGCGAGTAAACTGTGTGCCATTTGACTTGCAGATATCAGCATTTCCAATAAAGCAGGGTCGAAGATTGTCTTATATGCAAGGCAGAGTTAAGGGAGACAATCCACATAGGACAGATGCTGAAGACCTTGAACTTTCCTTGTGAGGAACCTTTGTCGTCTCTCCAATTGCTACAAGTGCTTGGAAAGGTACATCCCAAAAGGGGCATTGTACTCGATTATTAGCCTGATGAGGGAAGAGTACAGGGAGGTTGTAACTTCTTTTTTTCTGCAGACAATGCCCTTACTTATGAGATGCACAAAACAGAATGCCCTTCTTACCACTGTGAAGACATAGTGATTAAAGGTAAGGCTCCTGTCAACCTGTGTGCCCAGGTCTCTCACCAAAGTGCATACTTAGGGTGTTGTTACTGATGTGGTAGTTAGCAGGAACATCACTTTTACCCAAAGGGATGAGAATACATTTTTTGCATCGAGCTTAAGGCCATGACTTTGGCACCAATTGTTTGTAGAATGTTGACGTCATTTGGAGATTCTATGGCCGCTCCCAGTTTGCAGACATCAGTAAAGTTTGTCAGCCACAAACCTTTAGCTTTAGCTTCTACTTTGCAGAAATAGATTCCAGACAGTAAAGATCCTAGGACTGATCTCCGTGGAACACCACTGGTTGCAGGTCTGCTGTCAGAGGCGGATTCCTCTATTTTGATTATATGGGTTCTATCAGTGAGCCAGTTAGCGACCCATTTAAAAATATACGGGTTGATAACTAGCTGAGTGAGTTTGTCAGTGATGCCTGAGTGGGGGATAGTGTCAGAAGCCTTGGCTAAGTCTAGGTAGGCTGTATCCATAATTTTTTTCCCCTCATCCAGGGCCTTGGTGACTGTCTCAAAGTAGTTCACCAGGTTTAACAGCCATGATCTCCCTTTGACAAATCCAAATTGAGTAGTGTCAAGTGTCTGGAGATTACCTATACCATTGTTGATAAGGTCCATGATGATTCTCTCCATGGACTTGCAGATAAGGCTAGTCAGGCTAACAGGTCTATAGTTCCTGAGGTCAGTGGAAGCACCTCCTTTGTGCAAGGGGATAACAGTGGCCTTTTTCCATTCAGCTGGTATGAAGTCGATGCTTAGACTGACTGAAAAGTCCCAATGGTGTTGCTAATTCTTGTTTGAGCCCATGTAGGATGCAGTCTGGGATGTTATGACCTTAGAGAGGGCATTTATGACCTGCTCTTTAGAGATACAAGGTAGAGGACAGGTGGTAGGGATGTCATGGGGTACATGTGGCAGGGACAGGGGAGTCAAGTTTTCACAGAAACTGTCGACTAACAGGTTAGCTATGTCCACAGGTTCAGTATATGTGGCATCATTAACTACCAGTTCAGCACAAATCTGGACCTTTCCTTTTAGGTTACAGATGTAACTAAAGAATGCCTTATCATTGTCCTTAGTTGAGGAAGCTAATTTGGATTCATAGTTTGCTTTGGAGGACTTCACAAAAAGTCTTATTTGCTTGTTTAAGCTAAGGAGGGTGTATTTCCAGTTTACAGCTCGCTCCCTCTTACTCTTAGACAGTAATTTCTTCCTCTTATTGTAAAGCCTGTTAATGGCAGTTGCCCACCACGCAGGTTTGCTCTTCCTTGAGGAGCTCTTTTTGGTCTTATCAGTAAGGCCGAGTCTATGCAGTTAAACAGGTGTCTGTATGAGGCACTGGTGTAGAACTTGGCATAGTTGTCATTTCCATCTGAGGACAAGATGCAGTGAAGCTATTTATACCATCCCATAAGAGGTTAATAATCTGCTTTGGAGAAGTTTTTTAGTTTAGCGACTGCCGAGGGTTTAGGTGTGATAGTTACTTCAAATGAGACTGATCTGTGGTTAGATCTCACCAGGAAATACCTCCCACAGTGGAGGTGCTACAGTGGTCCCCCCCCCATATTGGTAAGCACCATTTCAGGATATTGGCACCCCTTGTGGGGATGTTAACCAGCTGGTCCAGGACACAGGAGTTAAAGTCAAGGCAAGTGACTTTGAGCTGGAGTAATTTACCCAGTCAATGGGAGGGTAGTTAAGGTTGCTCAAAATCATGGTGTTTGGATGCATCTTGATAGACTTAAGTAGATCCAAATAGGCAGAGTGGATGTCCTGATTCATGTGTGGTGGGAGGGGGGTCCTGTAGCTGACAATGACTTGGTGCCCTACTAACAGTTAACTGCACCTGAAGTATCTCCAGGGAATCATGTTGTTTAACCGATTTGGAGATGTATTTATCTTTAATGAATATTGATACACTGCCTATTTAGTTTTCACACCTTCAGTTTGTGGTCTGAATATGTGGAAGGAGGTGTAGCCTGATATGGCTGGGGTGCCCTCCACAGCCTTGAACCAGATCTCCGTGACTGCATAAATGTCTATGTCTTCCAAGGTGAGGACTGCTTCCAGTGAGTGCTGCTTCATGTTAACACTCCTGGTGTCCAGCAGCATAACATTGAGATGGTTTTTAGATGGAGTTTTTACATCAGGAATATTATCCTTGAGACACTGACTGCCTAAAAAAGGCACTATAGGGGTGGCAAGCCTTGGCCAGCAGCCGAAATTCCAGGGGTAACAGATGAAGACCATCTCTGGCAAAGCATTGAGGTCTGTCGATCATGTCATCCCAGGCTGACAGATACTGTATCCCCTTAGAATGACACCAGAAACTAAGCCAATTATTGAAGTCAATCATGCTGCTGCTGACCCATCTACTGTGCCTGTGGCCTCTGATAAGCCATCTCAATTGCTTCCTTCACGCAAGTTACTGTCTTCTGACAAGGACAGCAGAACTATGGAAAGGTTAGGTAAGAAAGTTTACACTTACGCTACCCTAGGTTTTAGGCAGTGGCGGCTGGTGACTTCAAATCAAAGGGGGGCTGCAGGAGACAGCTGAATGGGTGGGGTCAATGGGAATGGGTGTGACCAACTAGAAAGGGGAGGAGCTATGCTCAAAACCACAAAAACTTTATTAAATACGCTGCCCTGGTTGCCAAACCATCATTATGGGAGTCTAATCAAGACAAAATTAAGTGTAGACGAAAAAAATATTTCAATCCATTGGCTGCATGACAGCTTACTTAATATCTAGATGGAAACAAAAAGGATGTGAGGCATGAAAAAATAAATTACTTTTTAAATACATTACTGGAATGCCAGTCAAAATCAAGTATAAGAAAAACAAGCAGCACTTAACTCAAATCACTTCTCCTTGCACTCCAGTTCTAATTATAATTTATATTCAGCTTTATTAAAGTACCAAGTAACATGCTGAAAATAGCAATCTCTGTGATACCCTCATTTGCAAAAATGTTTCTTATCCAAAAAAGACCTGCTGCCTGACAACTACCTACTTGTTTCATGGGGAAAACATGATCAAAGTAAAAAATGAAAAGCAACCAAGAAACAAGCTCAACATATATTGCTTAAAGGATTACTGCACAGGATATGGACCACGCATGATAGATTGGCATTCTGTTTAGTTTGCAGGTAAAGCCTGTAATGAGCTTAACATAATCTAATCCTGGCCTTTATTACAAATACTGTCATATGCATTTCAATACCCAAGGCTTATACATTATCTAGTTATGTAAGTATTCTCTGCATGGCAACAACAGAAAGGTTTTCAATGTTGGCAATACTGCTTATTAAAACTTACTTGCATCTTACAATATCAGACAAGCTTACCTGATGGTCATTAAAGCACTGCTACTTAAACACTGAGCAAAAGGCACTTTCTGAATAATAATAAGCATATATCAACAGTATAAAAATGACAGAAACCAGAACATTCTGCAAAATCAATGACAGATGAAAAGCCACTGTAGTACTTGTGTTTACCTTGGATGGGGGAATAGTCTGCACATTTACACTGCATAACTGCTCCTTGCCTTGCTTGGACACATCCAGAGTCACTACATGGGGGAGTGGGGTGCAACAAGTTTGTCACAATTTGAAATGTCTCCGGCTGACTGTGATGGCCCTGACACATTTGTCATACCTCTCAACCTCAGAGCAAGAAATCTGGACAAAGCCATACATAGAAGTGGGACAAAGGCCCAAAAATAAGGCCAATTTTTAAATATTGCTCTTATAAACTTAGAAAGATAATAGAATAGTAGGTCTTGTATTCGTATGAATTTTCTGAAAGGTACGAAATCTGACTCAAATGTCTTTCATTATTTTCTGACTTCAGTCTTTAATGATTTGCCACTAATTTGCCCAAAAAAACACAATTTTATGAAAGTTGGACCAAAAATGTGATGCAAAAATATAAAATAGACACACAATACAGTTGGGAACCTGTCAAAGAAGGGACACTTAATATTAGCACTGCTAACTTGAGCAACTGACAAAATAAAAGAATCTACATGCATTTCTGAAATAAAAGTAATCTATAACTGATTATTACAGTTGTTTATTAATTGTAAACCCTCCATGTTTTCTTCCAAAATTGCCATTTTGCAGAGGGATTTGAGCCAAAATCGGGGACAGTTGAGAGGTTTGGATATGCCTAATTCTATAAAGCAATTTTATTTGCACGTACCTCTCAATCTGTTAATGGAGGAAATCTGGACAAGGCCAAATATATTGGGGGAACATAAAACACTACTAAAAATTGCTCTTGTATAAACTTAAGACAGTTGACAGAATAACAGGTCTTGCTTTAGCATGCATTTTTCTGAAGGTTATGACGTAAAACTCAATGTCCGTCATTTAGTGACTTCATTCCTAAAGGATTTGCCAGAAAACCACACATTTTATGAGGAACAAACCAAAAATAAGAAGCAAATATCTATTCATTCTGCAAAAAATATGGACAGCTGAGAGGTATAGCTCAACCAGGGCTGTCTGAGTTTGCTGCCCTTCCCCTCTCAAAATCATGGTCGATTGGAGCCCCCCCCCACCCTGCAACCATTCCAGTGTCCCATTTCTTGGTTATTTTGCCCCATTTAAAATAAACACTGTAATGTGTTTTACTTCTGCGATGATTTGGATTTCATTTGAAAGTTTTATTTTGCATTTTTACAGCACAAACCCCAAATAGATACCTGCTAAACAAAGCAATGTAGTCTCACAATGAAAACAGACTTAGCATTAAAACTTCTCTGCACTTGAAACTCACATGCATTGAAACAGCATTGAAACCCACACTCAAAGAAAATACATTTTGCCAGTGGCAGATAAAGATTAACTTTGGGCTGTTTTCAAATCATAGGCCCCTTGAACACGAAACATACACATACTCTTTGATACACCTTCCCGATTGTATTAGATTGTATTCCTTGTACAATACAATACAGTTGTTAGAGGGCATTTTAAATTTATTGTTTTGAACATTAGTAAACAATGAAACAAAATGCATGCACCAGTGACAAAACTACCCAATTCAGAACATTTCCATCATAAACGTCTACTCAACCTTCTACACTCCACCAGTATCAGTAAATATGCACAATCTCTGAAGTGTAAAAGTAATCTAATTCCACATTAAAGAAATCTGTAACAATGAAGAGGTTACTGCTAGCAAACAACTTTATATGTCATTGTTTATTCATCTACAAATAAAGTCCCTGCTGCCCTTGAGGAATAAATTGCCTAAGTTGCATGCATTAAAAAAAAAATGATAAGCTAGTAATATCGCAATAGGGACTGTATGGCAAACTGATAACAGGTTCATGGTAACTACTCTGGGTATCTTTGCCAAAAGGAACTGCAGCATCCACCCAATTTACAACACAGTACAGTATCAGCAATGCATCTATCTACTGTGGGAGTACAACCCACAACCTTCTGCATCAAAAGCAAGTGCACTACCTGTTGTGCTATTAACAATGCAAGCAGACTCCGAATAAGCAGCACTAAAGTTTTGTTCCCCTGCAGCTCTCAGCTTCTTGTAAAATCTACTCGACACACAGTTGTAGCCATACCTCCCAACTGTCCTTCCTGAATTACTCGGTTTTTACCGAGTTTTGGGGTCCAAATAATGGGGTGCCACGATTCCCGAGTGGCACCCCTTCATTTCTGATTTTTTTCCTTTATTTTTTTGTTTTTTTATTTTTCGCACTTTAGCTGACGTCATCGCGTGCTCGTCAGGGCTACCAGCCTGTCGAAAATGAGCTTGTGGCGCACGCATTTCCGGGTTTCCGGCTGGTTAAAAATGCTTTGCGAGCGGGAACAAACCAGCTGGAAAGGCAAGGAAGGAGAAGGCGACGTGAATGGAAGGGATTTATTTTATTTACAAGGCTCGGGAAAGAACCAGCCGGAAAGGCAAGGAAGGATTTATTTGATTTAGAAGGTGACACGAATGGCTCGGCTCAGAAGGCAAATGGATTTTATTTAGAAGGCTCAGCTCACGGAAAGGAAGGAAGGATTTATTAGCATGGAAAGGTAAGCTGAAAAGTGTGTGTGTGTGTGTGTGTGTGTGTGTGAGTGAGTGTGTGTGTGTGTATTAAAAAGTTACTGTCTTTTTAATACTTCTAGGCTAGCTTAGATCCTTGGTGGCTAGCAAAACAAAAGTGACTTTAAGAACAGACTTAATATTTAGTTTGGGTATTGCTTAACCATTTAAAGCTGGATCTTTCTCATGAGCTTTTTAGGTGTCACTAATGCAGGGTGCACATCCAAGAAACCATTAAGGTTTGTGAGCCAATGTGCTGTGCAAAAAATAACCTTGGATTTCTGTGCCTTATGGAAAAAAGATCAGATACCCTTTCTATCTTTCTTTACAATGGTGCAAACACAGGTTTGTTGGTTCCATCAGTCTACATTTGAAAATTTAAGGTATATTTACTAAAACAACTAGTTATTTAGAAATATTTTTCTTATTTTAATAGTCACTACCTACATGATGCCATTGCCATATATAGAATTAATGATCATTAAGCCAGCTAAAATGGAAGCAAGGTGACAGTGTCATGATGTCATTGGAGAGAAAAAGTGTCTGACTTACAGTGTATGCAGTACAATATGCAGGTTCATGTATTTAAAGTTTAATGTACACTTTATAAACATTTGGTCTACAGTTTCTTCAGTCAGTGGCTCAAATGAGAATCTTTATTAATAAAGCACTTTGTTTTCAAATCTTTTTCTCCATAAGCAGACATCTGCTCTGTTGATAGAGTAAATAACTTGAAGCCAGACACTTCAATAATGCAGCATCTGTACTAGAAGTTCTCTCTAAAATCAAACTCAGTAGGTAGTAAAACAGGTGTATTTGGGGAAAAAAAATCTTCAGAGAGTAGCCTGGATGCTGTGAGGTTATATGACATGAAAATACATGCAGAAGTGTAATCTGAGGAAACTGCTTAAATTCCGTATGTAAAGCACTGTGATTATTTGCTTCTAATTGGTTTTAACTTTCTGTTTTTATACATATCTTGGGAGTTTTCTTCTGAAATAACTGTCCCTATAAGAACATTTCTCCCATATAACACACTTCATTTAAAATGTCTTTGCACAGTGCAACATTACCTGTATTACTGGATCTATAGTTTAGTAAATGCAGTTGTATTACTTTTAACTCAAGTCATGAAAGAAAAGGGTCCTTGGACCAGTTTACTTATCCAGTTAACACATTTAAAATAATGTAAAATAAAAGCGGTGAACATTATATATAAGACCTGCATCAGGCTGGATACCGTTGAACATCTGATTCTGGTTAAAAAAAAAAAAAAAAGTTGATTTGTTTTAACAACTAGTCTTTGCATTAGTAAAGCAGTATGCACACATTACTGTTTATCGTAAATGGGTGAAATAGCCAGGTAATGGGACATTTGAAAGGCTGCAGGGGACTCTGGTGCCATATTCTGGTTGTCTGTTCTTCAGTTTGCATTTGAAAGTTGGTATCCCACAATCCCATTGGAGTGGGCGAGTTTACATAATTATGTATGCAAATTTTATGTTAATCAGCATACAGATTTGTACCTATTTTTTATGGGCCTTGTCCAGATTTTTGATGTTTCCAGGTTGAGAGGTATGGTTGCATCTTTGAACTTTGCAGCACAAGAAATTTTGAAAAAGCTGACATTAATTGGGGGGGGGGGGGCAAAAGTCCAAAAACCAGGGACACATTTTAAACATTGCTTGTACAATGTTGGAAAGTTGCTAGAATAAAATGCTGTGTTACCACCATACATTTCACTGCCAGGTCTTTAACCCAGGGGACCCTGTGTAAAACAGTCAGAGAAAAATACCACTATGCCAAATCATCTGTTTTGTGAAAGAGAAGAAGACAAACTTAAATGGCTACAATTTAGTGAATTCAGTTCTCACCATAGCCGTCAACCTCTTGGCACAAAACACCTGAACACAGCCAATAATGGGGGAATACAGCCCCCAAACATTCAATGAATTCAGTTCTCACCACAGATAGCTCTCAACCTTAGCACAAAATACCTGGACAAAGCCAATAATGGGGGAATACAGTCCCAAAAATAGGGACAAATTTCAAATATCCATGTTATAAATTTAGACATCTGCTAGAATAAACAGTTTTGTGTTACCATGCACTTTCTGAAGAATATGAAGTTTGAAATTCAAATGCCTGTTATTTTTAAACATTTAACCAGGAAACTAGTCTGACTTGGAACAAAAGACAATTTTCAGCAGAGCAGGGAGAAACTCCAGACACATCTTTGTAAGATGGGAGGACATGCAGACTTCACACAGAAGGCACCCCATTCAAGAATCAAACCAGAAAACCTGTAACTGTCAGGCAGCAATGCTACCAGTGCACCACTGCACTACAGACTTTGCAAGCCAAGGAAAAATGTAGATACAGAAACCACAGATTTTATGAGGAACAGAACAAAAATCTGCAATTTTTTTTTTAGAAATGGTGGTGGATAGGGAATTCAGGTCCTTGCCACCTGCATCCAAGGTACAGGGTTCAAGCCTGAATATCTCCACCCACCATCATTCGTTCTCTCTAGCCACCAGTAAATAGCAACTGGGGCATTACACACACACACACACACACACACACACACACACACACACCAGTCTTCACCTACCTGTTTCATGCACAGAACATATCTGCAGCCACCGACCGACCAACAGAACATGCCCGAAGCCACATAATCCAGCAGAGACCAACAGAATCCATCTGCACGATGCCCATCCAGCCAGCAAAGCCACATAATCCATCCAGCCAGCAGCAACCAACAGAATCCATCTGCACGACGCCCATCCATCCAGCCAGCGAAGCCACATAATCCATCCAGCCAACAGAATCCATCTGCATGATGCCTGCACAGTGAAATCCCCGAGAGAGCCGAGAGAGAGCTCTCAGCTCACTCCTCAATGGCCCTGAGCTCTCGGCTCACTCCTCATTGGTCCTGTCTGCAAGGGAAGCAGTCCGGAGCTTCTCTGCACAGATTCCTGGGTATCCTACAGCACAGGTTGCTGGGTACCTCTTTCTCTGCATCCGGACTGCTGATAAAGGCAGTCTGAGTGTCCGCAGGATTTTTTGTTCTTTGTTTTTCTAGGTGGGAGGGCTGCAGACCGGCAGTCCGATAGCACAAGCTGCCCCTGGTTTTAGGGCAATTAATTATCAGACTCATAAGTCTATGTATATGCTGATTCTTCTTTATCAGGCCTGTCAACTTATTTCTGATCTTCCAGACTCCAAGGGCAAAACTTCTGTTCTTTCCTTGCTAAGGACTTCCTTTCAAGTGATTCATTCTATTCAATGTAGTTATGACTCAGCAGATGCCTCTTCTAGGGCTGCTGTTTTTGGCTCAGTGATGAGGAGGCATTCTTGGCTTAGGCTTCAACATCTACCTGATGATATTAAAGTTAATTTTGTTTAGGGAAGCTGCTGCTGGTTTAAGTCTCTTCAGGATAAGGGTAAGGCCTTACAGGAGCATAAACATGTGTTTGTTTCTCCTGTGCCTAAATTTCAGAGAAACTACCCCACTAAGCCTGCCTTTGTTCACAGGCAATCCCGCCCTACTACTAAAGGTAGGAAAATGGCAAATGGGCTCCTGTTAAGGCTAATCAGTTTTCATGGACTCTGAAGTTCCTTTCTGGACAAACAAGGTGCTGTCCTGACTCTCTGTCCCTTCCCAGCCACATTCCTTTTTCTCTTCCTGTTTGACTTCAGATCACACAAGATTCGTGGGTTCTGTTGATTATTCATCAGGGGTACTTCATGGTGTGGAAATTCAGTCCTCCTTTTATGGGCACTCCTTAGCCTCCTTGGAACAACTTCCTTTTTCCCCCAGCGGGTAATCAAAATCTCTTGACTCAGGGTACTACTCAAGAGGTGCCTGTGTCCCAAAGGGAAGGGTTCTACTCCAGACTATTTCTAGTGTCAAGAAAAGAGGGCACTTTGAGACCTATTCCAGACCTCTCACATCTAAACACTTTTCTAAAAGTGCCTTCTTTTCGGATGTTGTCCCTTCAGACTCTGCTTCCTCTCTTGCTCCTTCAGGCCTATATGGTGTTTCTGGATCTCAAGGATGCTTATCTCCATAGTCTGATCCATTCTCTTTTCAGGAAGTTTTTATGCATCTCTGTTGCTTCCTGGTATATTCAGTTCTCTGCTTTGCCCTTTGGCCTTCCTACTGCCCCACTGTGTTCAACAAATGCCTTTCTCCTGTGACTGCTTTTTGCAGGCTTTGAGAGATTCAAACATTTCCTGTCTTTGAAGACCTGTTGATTCAGATATCCTCTCCAGAACCCTTTTGCAAAATCTTCATTTTGCAGTTTCCCTTCTTCAGAGCCTGGGGTTCCCTATAAATTTCAAAAAGTTTTCTCCAACTCCTCAGGATCATGTTTTTCTAGGTTGCATGATTCAGATGGTGCCAATGCTTGCATTCTTGCCCCCCTCCAAAGGCCTCAACTCTCATTTCTTTCTTTCAAACTCTTCTTCCTCCTCTGGCTTCCATTACCACCACAGAGTTTGAGAGCTCTGGGTTTCATGGCATCCACCATTCCGATGCTCCCTTTGGACAAACTTCACATAAGAAAGTTTCAGTGCTTTGTGAAGTCAGTGTGGCTCCAATATGCACATCCTCTACACTTTGTAGTTCCTCTTCTTCCTCGTCTCAAACAGGAACTTCACTGGTGGATTCAGCAGCTGTCTCTGAATCCAGGGATCTTTTTTTTACCCCCCCCCCCTCCTTCTCATGGATTGTTCACAGACACTTCAGACATGGGATGGGGGGGGGGGGCATTTGGCTCCCTAAAAGTACAGGGGGTGTGGTCACCTCATCAGCAGAAGGACCACATCAATGTCAAAAAAATGAAAGCCCCGAAGAGCCAGCAAAAGAGCTCTCATCCTCTTTTCTCTCCAGGGCCTCTCAAGGTATTCACAGACAATACCACAGTGATGTGGTATATCAACAAACAGTGAGGAACAAGATCTTATCTTCTTTGCTGGTTGGCACTTCTGGTTTGTTGCTGTCAAGTATCAAGGGACTCTTCAGGTAGTTTACATCCCTTTCAGTCAGAACACTGCGACATACACTCTGAGCAGGTCCATAACTCAGGCCCACAAAAGGATGCTTGACAGGGATGTGTTTCTGGAATTATCCACCAGTGGGGTACTTCTCGTGTGGATCTTTTTGTCTCCACTCTGAATAGACAACTTCCTCTGTTTTGTGCCAGTCCCAGGTCCTCCATTGTGGAAGGTAGATGCCCTCTCATTTTCTTGGAAGGGGAGGTTTCTTTGTGCACTCCCTTTCCGTTCATTCTAAAAGCCCTGTTCAAGATTCAACAGGATGCTCCCAAAATCTTCTTGGCGAGTCCCTTTTGGCTGCAACAGCACTGGTTCCCTCTACTTCTGCATCGAGCCAGGGGAAATCATCACAAGTTACCTCACAGGGTGGATCTAATCACACAAGACACAAGTTCTCTCACCAAGCCTAACCTTTCCATGGTTCAACTGACACTGTGGGCGACAGGATTTTGATTCCTCAAAGATACCTTTTTTTCCTGAGGACGTGCTGAAATTCCATTCATGAGGTGGACCCTGTTTTTCACAGAATCTCACCAAAAAGACACCAATATACAGACTGTATTTTATACAGCATACATCAAGGACAGAAATAGGTTAAAAATACAGATGAATGCACAAGACCAAGGATAAAAAAAATGCCCAATCCTGGTTGGCACACAGGTGACAGGAATGGAAAAAATGACAGTGTGGAATCCTTAAGACACAGAAACATTCCTACAATGGTGCTAGGCCAGGCCCAGGGGGAGGATGGCCCCACAGTTGTAAAAGGAAGTAATTGTCCACAAAAACTGATAGGCTAAGAGAGGCATAAAGACAACAGAGTGCACTACTGAGGATAAGAAAGAAATTATGTACTGTTACTATTATGCAAGAACCTCAGAATTTCCAGACAGAACATATACAAAAGATTAACAGTGAAATGAGAGGAAAAGAAAAATATCTGCACAACAACTGTTAGGAGCTTCAAATAAAAATGTGTTCATTAATGTAACAGAATTATGAAAAACATTATCCAAGTCAAGAAACCTTGGGACATTTTGAAAAAGAAGTAACTGGGAAGTGTGAAAATATAAAGAATAAAATCCAGAGGTTTTTGAAAGATATATGGGCATGGGAAAGAAAGAGATCTAATATGGTGCAATATTTATGCAAAGAAGAAAGACAAATTAATCAAGACAAAAAAAAAAGCAGCCCCAAAGATACTTGAGAAATACATGCAAAGGCATCTAGAGCTTGGAAATTTCACAATAAAAAATAAGATCACAAAGAGTGAATGTAAAAGAGAAAACTTGTAAAGTAGAAGTTAAAAATAATAGAAGTTGAAGTTATGGAATACCTGCGAACAGAAGGATTTAGTGTAGTAAGTCTAACAAAGGTTATATTACAGTATGATGGAAAAACGAGTCCCTCAGGTAAGGAACAGGAGACATCCAAAGAAATATGGACATGAGAAAGAGATTTAATATGGTGCAATATTTATGCAAAGGGGAAAGGAAAACTAATTAATACAAACAGTGCAGCACCAAAGATATTTGAAGAGAAATACAGGCAAATGCATCCAGAGATGGAAAGTTTTACAATACAAAAAATGTAAGAAAACAAAGAACAGTAGAAAAAGAGGATTACTAATGGAGAAGTTAAAAAAAATAGAAATTGAGGTTATGGGATTACCTGCAAACTGAAGGATTCAGAGCAGAAAATCTAACTTTAATGACTTCACAGCAGGATACAGAAATAACTCCCCAAATTAAGGAGAAACCAGTGGAGTAGGAAACATCTGATTGGTTGCCATATGAGGACACTTTGGAGCCTTCCACAGGAAATCAGTACAAAGGTTCAGTTGCAGTTACACAGCAAGGGAAGGAACAGAAAACTGTGGCAACCCTCAGGATGAAACTGAAAAGATGTGGCACAGGAAGATGCTACAGAACTTTGTACAGAATGCCTGCAGACCATGGAGAATGAAGAATGTGTCCTCAGTTTAGAAGAAAATGATTTTAAGAGAAGACTTACTTGATTTTAATACAGATGGACAGACATATTAAGATCAATGAAAGAAATAGACTACAGAGAGTCAATAAAACCCCAAAACTTTACAAGCCTGATAAAACAAATGAACACAATAATTAGGACTGCTCAGTCATGCAATATAACTAAGTAAACAGGATATATTACTGTGCAGCTACATTAATAACAGTCTTACCACAAAAACACAGGGCAGTAATGGAAAGAAAGGGGAGAAATCAAATGCCATCATGGAAGTATTGAATACAAGAAACTATAAAGCAATTAAGACAAAATGTGTCACTGTTAGAACAGTATACAAGAGGGAATAGATCCACAAAAATACTCAGAAAGATAGACATGATAAAAGCAATGCGCTGTATCAGAACAGATCAGGATCTATTGTGCATTATCACAAATAATAAAGCAAAAATATCAGCACAGGCAGAAAAACTTGAAAGTATGCAAATAAATATAAAGGAAAAGTGCAAAATAAGCAATTTACTGATGACCCAAACAATTTTATAGAAAATTGGGAAATAAGGCAAATGGAATTGAACCACCAACAAAAAAGAAGAAAACAGATACATTTTGAAGATCCTGTGGAACATAAAAATGTTAAACTGACATAAAAAGTAAAAATATACAGGATATAAAATGGGAAGAAGTAATTGCCACAGAGACTAAAATAAAGTTAAGAAAAGCCCCTAACTGGAAAATCCCAAGCCCAGATGCAGTACTAATTTCTGGCTAAAAGTAGTAACATCTTAACATGAAGACTTCGCCATGAGTAAGAATTATTTGTATGCGAAACCCAAATGGACACCAACCTAGTAAACAGGAGAAACAATGCTCCTACTTAACAGCGAATTAACAAGCTATCCTAAACACTATACACCAACAAGTTGCTTTCCGACAACGTAAACTATAAAATTGAATTGATGCCAAAGTTTATAGTCACTTAGAAGAAAACTCAGTCATGGCAATAGAAGAAAAGAAAGTCATATGGAACAAAGGATCACTTGTTGTTAAATAAAGTCATATTGGAAAACTACAGAACGGGGAAGAAACTAGGTATGGCATGTATAGACTATAAAAAGCATTCAAGAGTATTCCATATCCATGGTCAAAAGGGTGCTTAAAATGTATAAGATACATGCTATACTGATCAGTTACATTACTGAGGCCAAAAAACAGGCATGATAAAGGACAAATTATTATTCCAGGAATAAAAATTCAAAGGGGAATATTCTAGGGTGACTGTTCGTCACTACTGTTCTTTTGTCTTGCCCTTAACCAATTAAGCTGTCTACTTAATCGATTAGGTCATGGCTACAATTTGGCTCCCACAAAACAAGGAAGTGTAAAGACTTCTCAACTCTTTTTGTAGATGATTTAAAACTGTATAGTTAATCAGATGAGGAACTGAAAGCACAACTGCAAATGGTCAAAACTTTCAGATGATATAAATGTCATTTGGGCTTAATAAATGTGCAAAAGCTACTTTTAAAGCTGGAAAGCTGCAGCACCAAGAAAACATGAGTTTGGGACAGGAATTTGATATAAAAGAACTTTAGCAAGAGGGAGTACATACATTTTATATTTCGGAATTGATGAAGGATCAACAATAAAACATGAACAAATGTGAATACAACTTTTAAAGAATATTTTAGAAGAGTAAAATTAATAGTGAAAACAGCATTAACATCTAGGAACAACGTCCAAGCTAAAAACCAATTTGCTCTTCCTGTCCTAATCTACACTTCTGGAATGACTGGCTGGCCCCTTGGATAGGAAAACAAGAAGGATGCTTCATGCTCATCAAATGATTTATAAAAATCAGTGTATATCAAGACTATATATTCCCTGTTCTGAAGGAGGTATGGACCTCCTCAAAATTGGTTTCCATGTATAGATCTGCAATCATGGGACTTCATACATATCTGCTGACCTCACAAGACCCAAACATAGTGAACGTTTTGAAACATGAGGAGAATAAGTATAAGGTGACTTCCCTGATTAGTTTAGTAGAAGCATATCGACGTCAAGCAGGAATGAAAATCAAATCTAATCAAGCAGAAACTGAATGTGCCAAAAAACAAAGGAAATAATATAATGTGAAGGATCAGATGAGAAGGCAACAAATGTGGAAAATGCATAAATACAGTCGCAAGTATAGAAAACTCTTGGAACAACCTCAAGCTGATCAGGATCAAAAGCAGGAATTGTTAAGGAAAGGTGAATTTAAACCAAAAAGATAGAAGGTTAACATTGGTGGCCCAAGACAGTGGACTACTTACATATTGGTTTACAAAGTCCACTGAACATATGGAAGAAACAGACAATTTGGGGATTATGCAAAGATTATAATATTGAAGCAACTGAAAAACACTGGAAACTTTAGCCATAAATGTGGCAGGACTGTTGCATTGGGGATTATGCAAAGATTATAATATTGAAGCAACTGAAAAACACTGGAAACTTTAGCCACAAACCATTACAGAAAATGTTTCTATCACATGGGGATCACCTGTTACCAACAGTTAAAAAAATAGATGCAAGAAAACCAGATCTATTAGTCAAGGAAAAGAAGAGAAAAGTAGCATTGATCACTGTAAATTGCTACTCCCAGTGACTACCATGTCTTAAATACAGAGAAACAAAACCATAAAATACTGGGATTTGCAAGCAGAAACAAGGGCAATGTGGAAGAAGGATACTCAGACAATTCCAATAATAGTAGGAGCAATTGGTCTTATAAAATATTTACAGTCGTACTTGGACATGTTACTAATACATGTAACCCCATACAAAATTGCAGGAGGAGTCATTACTGGGCACATTGCGGGTGATGCGAAAAGCACTTCTGGCTAACATCAAAGAATGAAACAATACTAAGTTCATAAACTTTAATTAAACTTTGACTTCGGAATGGGGCCCATTCCCATCATGGTATTACAAACCTAAAAAACTTGGAGAAATTAAAAAAAAGAGATAAGCCTAATTTCAAAGCCATGGAATACATTAAATCTGATTTCATAAACCCTATTTAAAAAATAAAAAAAGTTTGCTACTCTAGACTAGCAACAATACGTTTTTGTTAAAGGGAGATCATGACTATCCAAGCAAATTTCTTCAAGAAATTAACTTAAGCTGTAGATAGTGGCCTTGAAGTTCATAAAGCATACCTGGAGCTCTCTAAAACCTTTGACACTACTCGCCAAGCTAGAACTGTAAAAGCCTAAATGCAGACCTTTATGTTTTAAGATACACAGCAACCAGTCTGAACACACACAGTTAAATAGTGCATTTTTCAGTCTTCAGGGCTCACACTGGGTATCCTTTGTGTTACACATCGACTTCTTAGATACACAAACCACTAACCCACACATATGGCTAGAGCAACATTTGCCAATGACAGCAAACTGGGTGTTATCATTTGCTCACCATCTGACACTGGGTTACTACACAGCAAGCTGTAAACTGTACAAGTCAATGGTGTATTACAAACAGGTTTAAATTAAATGCAAACTGTGTTACTGCACAATAAGGCTTAAGCCGTACAAGTCAACAGTGTATTAAAATGGTAACTGGTGCAGCACTATCACTTTTGGAGAACAAACCCCGACAACAGTTACAGTAGACACCCCACTCCAGATTGATACTCTGCACATACAAAGACAAACCTCCATCCTTTGACCACCACACAGCAACAGTACTCATGAAATCATTCCATCTAGTGCAGTTCATAACTAAAAGTATCTCAACCAGGTCAAAAGACGTTATCATGTCTCTATATTCTTCCCCTGTTCAGACCAATTACAGAATATAATGCCCCTTTTAATATGCATCTATCTAAACACACCAGGCATCTAGAAAGACCCAGGAGGTTCCTAAATCATATAATTGAAGACATTCAGCTACCAAGACAAACTTGAAGCTCTGTGTGTGTTGTTAAGGACCCAACCTCTACTCGATTTCTTACACGACTAAAAATACATGACAAACAAACACTGGAACTAAAAACTGAATCTCCATCAATAAATAAGACATGCTAGATTATCCAGCCTATGGAATAATCTTCTGCACATAAAACACTTATGGCAAATCTTGACGACTGTATAGGCACTAAGAGGCAGGATGTGCCCTATGAGTATGAAGGTGGGTACTGGCAAGGCGATTCCAGTCCTGGATGACTCTTATGTAAACATGAACCAACAAATGAAAATGGAACAAAAAAATAACAGAAAACAGCTACCAAACAAAATGATGCATACTCCGAGAATATTGCTGACACCACCTGGTGGGAAGAACCATCATAGTTTTATGCAACTGGTGACAAGTAAGTAGGCAGCGAAATGAAAAGGAGCGTGTCCCAGTCCCAGAAGCATTGTTCGGGAGCTGTAGTGTACGGGATTGCAGCGCGCTGGGGTGAAGCAGCACTATTAATGATCTGTTAAGTATGACTCTAAACCAGGCTCTCACTCACAACAAAACATACCGTATGTGCCTCACTTCTGGATTCCGTGACCACAATAACGCAACAAGGTTCCTTCCTTTTAGTGGCATACAAGTGAAGCCATATGTATACAAACAGCAATAACAGAAGATGACAGCATTTCTGTCATCACGTTTTCTTCATAATGTCCAGCGGCAGTTACAGTGATGCTGGTCTCAGTGTTAACAAATGTGTAACAATTATACTACCACAGTTCCAAAGTTAGGGTCTAAATAAAATACATATCCTTGAAGGCTCAGAGATATAACATCAAACTAATAATACTTTGAATAAGTCTTGCATATACCTTCATGCCAACATACCTGGGTACCTTCCGGGCTCATGCGTCCTCCAGGAGTACCTGGCATTTTTACTGCTGGTGAACTATTGGCCATAACAGTCTGTGGAGGAGTACTAGCAGGCTCTGTTTTGATTGAAGGAGAATAGCTAGAAAGATTGATCAAAGCGGGCTGTCCAAACTGAGTCATAGCTACTGTGTTTTAGCCTGCAGGTCACTGAACTTCTGCAAGTCTTGCTTCTCTTAAATGAAAAGATTTGTTTTCTTTATTTATTTTGTTTTCCCCTCTCAAAAGTAGTAAACTTTCTATTTTAAATTCTTAAATCTTCACGTAAAAATAAAGCTACTACGCCTTATTAGTGGGTCATGATGTGATGGTCCTCCTGCCGTTCTGGGGCGTAGAAACGACGTCGTAATGGAGACTGTTCAGGCTGCTAGATGAAACAGCAAGCAGGCTTTCGTATTGGCTTAGGCTGCATCAGGTGACTTGTGCCACGGGCGGCCTGAATCAAATATGAGACTTGGGGAGAAACAGGACGCTTGACGGAGCCGCTGCCAGGTGGAGTCATTTTTATGTCGTTTCATTTTCTTTATTTAAGTTTTACTTTTTAATTAGATATATATTTTTTAATAAATAGTACTTTGCGGGCTATTGTCGGGTCTACTATCCCATGGTGGGTAGTGGCAAGCACCGCCTTTAGCCTCTGTTGATTACGCTTGCTGCACGCCCCCTTCGGTAATCGAGTATGTTTTTTCGTTATAGTATTCGCTTGTAAGGAAACTTTAAACACATCTTTCTTTGATTTTTTTGCCTACTTCCTTATAATGCGTTTTTTTTTTTATTCTGGTAAATCTTCGTGGATTACAAGCAGTCAGTAATGTAATGGGTTACATTTTGCACCCATTTTTTTGTTCAGAAATTTCCTAAGTATGCAAACTTCTTGTTCTACTGATATTTTAGGTGGTATTTAAAATGCGTTCCTGATTCTGGGTCTTTGTACTGTACCCATTATGTTTTGACTTTGTTACTAATTCTTGAATAAGGAAGTTAAGAGCTGTAACTGCGCCTATTACGAAAACAACTGATGATTACTCAATATTGTCATATTACTGTCCACTTTATAAAAAAAATAAAGAAGCACGTTGTTCAGCTGCTTATAATTTTCCTGTATTTGTGTTTCTTTCTGCTACTGTGTTACTTCATCTTGCGTTTTCCTGCTACTTGCTGCTTGTTCTCTAAAGTGTTTAATTACATCTTTTCTGTGGCTTTTATTACTGCTCGTTTATAGCCTGTCTAAATTGTAGGTGTTATTCTAAGCCTCTTAGTATTGGTTTGGGCTTTAAGCTTACCCTTTAACTTTCCTTGCCTTTCTCCCTCAGATTCTGACAAATATGTATGGACAATTTCTCACAATTTCCCCTGTCAGTCTGGTATGGGCATCCTGAGACAGTGTAGCAACTGCTTCATGTACACAGACAACCATCTACTACCACCTAGGAACACAATTTGTGAGAGATACAATTACATTAGGAACCTAGAGTCCATGCTCTCTCCCTCTCAAGCCAGTATGTCTGGCACCAAAAAGGTTGTCAACATAATCACTACTACACTTCAGACACCATCCACACCTACACAACACACACCCATATATGCGGAGGTTCTCAACATAAACATACCTAAGCAAAGGAGATCTCTAGGCAAAAACACAAGTGATCTACACAGCACTCTACACCACATACCACGCATAGACCACACACTTGTGTCTCAAAGCCACTAAGGCTTAACCATAAACCCAACATACTTTTCATAGGAGACTCCATTGTGAGACACACACATGTGCCTCTCACCAAGGTGGATAAGGAGGAAGTCGCAGTTAGCTGTCTGTCAGGGGCCAGAATCCGCCATATCACATACACACTCAAGTCTCAACAACAGGTACTGTCAGAGTCCATGTTGGCATGAATGACTTGGGACATACCTCCCTGGACTATATGAAGAGAGACATGATTGAGCTGGCTGATTATGCATCCCAGGCAGGTATGTCCCTAGACTTAAGCAGCATTCTACCGTCACCCAGAATGATGCCTCAATACAAACAGAAAATGATTTACTTTAACAATTGGCTTAGTTTCTGGTGTTATTCCAGGGAGATCCTGTACCTGACAGCCTGGGAAGATATGATCGACAGACCAAGATGCTTTGCCAGAGATGGCCTGCATCTGTCTCACTTGGGCTTCTGGCAAAGGCTCTTGCCTCCCCCATAGTGCCTTTTTTTAGGAAAAGTGATGAGGCTAAAACTACCAACATGAAATTTTCAACAAAACACAAATTAAAGATCATGCTGCTAAATGCCAGGAGCCAAAACATTAAACTGCACCCATTGCAAGCATTCTTAACCTTGGAAATTGCTGATATCTGTGCAGTCACAGAAACCTGGTTCAACGCGATGGAGAGCACCAAAGCTTTACCTGGTTACTCATCCTATCATACATTCAGACCCCAAACTGTGGCAGTAAAGCCAAAGGATATGGAGTTTCAATATATATTAAAGACATACAGATCTCCAGGCTGGTCAAACAGTATGACGCACAGGAGACACTCCAGGTGCAGTTAACCATTGACAAGACCCCCATTTAAATCCTAGCTAGCTACCAGCCCTCAAATCTGACTCAAGATGCTCAATCCTCCTATCTGGACCTGATTGAATCTATCAAGATTCAACCCTTTACCCTGATACTGGGTGACTTTAACTACCCAAGCATAGATTGGAAGAACTACTCATGCCAGAACAAAAATGCCCTGAGATTCCTTGATTCTGTCAATGCAAACGTGTTGGAACAGGTAGTTGATACCCCCAGAAGAGGTGATAATATCTTGGTCTTGGTATTAACCAACATGAGTAACCACTGCAGCATCCCTATGCTATCATCCTCCCTGGAAAGATCCGACCATAAAGCAGTCACTTTTGAAGTCACCATCTCTCCCAACCTCTCTAGCTAGGGTCAGACATAAAAACTTGTCCAAAGCTGATTACAGTCTCCTGAGGGATGGTACAAACAGCTTCACAGCCCCCTCCCCCTCTGTAGGAATTGGCAACAATATTCAAAATTACACCAAAGCACTATACGAGCATTTATATAGATGCATAGAATCAGGAATACCCGACAGGACTAAATCATCCTTCGCAAGGAAGAGTAAACCTGTGTGGTGGACATCTGCAATAAATAAACTCCGTAACAAAAGGAAAAAAATTGCTGTCCACGACCAAGAAGGAGCAGGTGCCCAATTGGAAGCAATGTCTCCTTAGCCTGAACAAGCAAATAAGAGTACTAGTGAAAGCTTCCAAAGCAAACTTCAAGTCCAGATTGGCCACATCTACTAGAGACAATCATAAGGCCTTCTTCACATATGTCCACAACCTCAAAGGAAGCACCCAGATCTGTTCAGAACTGGTGGTCAAGGACACCATGTATACAAATGCCATAGATAAAGCAAACTTCCTGGCTGACAGATTCAGTGAAAGCTTCACCCCTTTGTCCCGCCATCAGTAAATCAGGACATCCCCAGTACATGCCCCCTTCCCCTTATATGTAGGGAACAGGTCATCACTGCTCCCTCAAAGGCAGAAAATACAGCCTCTATGAGACCCAATAACATCCCAGGCTGCATCCTACTTGAACTCAGGCAGGAACGTGCAGCACCATTAGGCACCCTCTTCAACCAAAGCCTGCATACCGGCTTCATCCCAGCTGAGTAGAGGATAGCCACTGTCATCCCTATGCACAAAAGTGGTGTGTCCACCGATCTGGGAAATTATAGACTTGTCAGCCTAACTAGCCTGATCTGCAAGGCCATGGAATGGATTATCATGGTCCTCATTAGCAAGGACATTGGCAACCTCCAAACACTCGATCCCTCACAGTTTGGCTTAATCAAGGGGAGGTCATGTCTATTAAATTTGGTCGACGTCTTTGAGACAGTCACCAAAGCCACGGATGAGAGGAAGACGGTGCATACCGCCTACCTTGACCTGGACAAAGCCTTCAACACTATTCCCCACTCAGGCATAATAGATAAACTTTCTCAACTAGACATCAGTCTGTATGTTAACAGATGGGTAGCAAACTGGCTCACTGATAGAACCCACCTAGTCAAAATAGGAGAAGCCACCTCAAGCAGTAGATCTGTAACAAGCTGCATACCCCAGGGTTTGGACTTAGGGCCTTTTTTATTTGGGATATACTTTTCTGAGGTGCAGGCAAAAAACTGGGCTTTGGCTGACCAAGTTTGCAGATGACTGCAAGCTGGGTGCTGTTATCAGTTCCCCTAGTGATGTGACATCTCCAAGAGGGTCTCATCCAGACAAATGACTGGTGCCAGAAACATGGCCTCAAGCTGAATACTAAAACATGCATCATCATTGCTTTTGGGGAGAGTGGCATCCCCACCAATTATCGCATTAATAACGTCCCAAGCACGCAGTCAGTCATGAGGGATTTGGGCACCTGGCTTTTAACCACCATATTGCTTCCATTGTACGGAACGCCTTCTACATGGTCTACAACAAAAGGAGGAAGCTACTACAAGATAGAGCAAAATCCTTAAAAGGTAAAACACCCTTGATCACTATAAGTAAAAAACTAAGAGCTCTCATAAAATCATCCAAAGCAAATTTTGAGAGAAAAATAGCTAAAGACTCAAAAGACAATCATAAGGCCTTCTTTAGCTATGTTAGAAACCTGGGAGGAAACTCCCAGATATGCTCAGAACTAGTTCAAAATGATGTGAAGATTACTGATCCTACAGACATTGCCAACATACTGGCTGACAGGTTCAGTGCAAACTTCTCCCCTCCCCAAAGGAGAGATATCTATACCAAGCGATTGCAGCCCCCAAACATCTCCAACACCCAAGTGAGAACTGCTCTCCAAAGCAAAAACACAGCATCCATGGGACCTGATGGTGTCCCCGGCTGTGTGCTCCACGAACTCAACGAGGAATTAAACCCACAGCTAGGACAGCTGTTTAATCATAGTCTTACCTCTGGATACGCACCAGGAGTGGCGCACTGCAACTGTGGTCCCACTTCACAAAGGCGGTGCCTCCACCGACCCTGGAAATTACCGCCCATTAGCTTGACAAGCCTTATCTGCAAAGCCATGGAGAGGATCATAATGGACCTCATAAATAAAGACATAGGGAATTTGCAGACTTTGGATCCATCCCAGTTTGGCTTTGTCAAAGGCAGATCATGCCTTCTAAACTTGGTTGACTTTTTGAAACAGTCACCAAAGCCATTGATGAGGAAAGGCAGTCCATACAGCCTACCTCGATCTGGCGAAGGCCTTCGATACAATACCCCACTCGGGTATCATTGAAAAACTCATCAGCTTAAATGTTAACCCATATATCACAAGATGGGTTGCAAACTGGCTGAGTGACAGAACCCACAGGGTCAGAGTTGCTGGCGCCATGTCAGACTCAAAGCCTGTCACAAGTGGTGTACCACAGGGCTCAGTCCTGGGCCCACTCTTGTTTGGCATCTACTTTTCCAAGTACAAGCAAACACAGGAGGGTTATGGCTGACAAAGTTTGCAGATGACTGCAAACTGGGCGCCATAGTAGAAAACACATCTGACACAGATATCCTTCAGAAGGGTCTCACAGAAAGCGGATAACTGGTGCCAGAGCCATGACCTTAAGTTAAATGCCAAAAAATGCATAGTCATACCCTTCGGGAAAAACAAGGTTACCCCTAGCTACCAAATAGGTGGCAATCCACTGAGCACAGAAGAAGTTATCAGGGACCTGGGGACCCAGGTTGATAGTAGTCTGTCATTCGACACCCATGTAGCTAAAGTAGTTAGGAAGACCTTCTACATTGCCCACCTTATCATGAAGGGATTCTCATCTAGATCAAGGGAGGTCATAGTCTCCCTATACTCATCACTCATCAGACCAATGATTGAGTACAATGCCCCATTCGAATGTATCTGACCCGACACTTGCAGCAGCTGGAGAGGCCACAAAGTTCCTCACCAAAAGGATAAAGGGTCTCGAACATCTGTCCTATGTTGCCCGACTGAAAGAACTCCAGCTCTATTCAGTCGCCAGCTTGCTCAGAGGTGACCTTTGCCTAACATACAAGGCCATGTCAAACCCAGATTTGATGAATATGCTTCACCTCAAAAATCTAGATCCGTCAGAGCCACAAGGGCGGGAGACTTAAACCTCGACACGGCTATTAATAGGACGTGCTGGAGGGATAGATTCATCACCCAAAGACTCCCTATGCTGTGGAATAAAATCCCGGTATATGTGAGGCAGAGCACCTCGCTGGCCTTGTTCAAGAGAAATCTTGACCAATGGATGGGAGATTGCAGATATACCCCAGGGATTACCTCAGTGTCACTGCTCGACAGAGGCACAGCAAAATAATGGGTATAGTTCCCCATACTAAAGGGGTGGCGTAAGCCACAAAACTATGGGCTAGGCTTGTAAATGCCCTCGGGCAGATAGCCTAGTATGAACCTATGAACCTATGAACCTCATAAGTAAGGATATCTCATCCAGGGACAAGGAGGTCATAACATCCCTGTATTCTTCCCTTATAAGGCCCTTTAGTGAGTACAACGCCTTTTTTGGCATGTATCTCGCAAAGCACATGCAGCAACTGTAGAGACCACAGAGGTTCCTCAGCAGGAGGATTCAGGGCCTCAAATATCTACCATACACAGGCTAAAAGCCTTATCCCTCTACTCAGTTTCATACAGACTCTTCAGAGGTGACCTCTGTCTGGCATACAAGATGATCTCGGACCCTGCCTTGATGGGACTGCTGCATATCCTCAAGTCAAGCTCCACTCGAGTAACCCACACGCGCGGCCACAACCTGGTGTGTGACATTAGCAGGACTTGTTAGCGGGACAGATTTGTGTCCCAGAGACTCCCCTGTCTGTGGAATAGACTCCCTCTTCACGTCAACCAGAGTACCTCTTTACCCATTTTTAAGTGCAACCTGGATAACTGGATGGGAAACAGAAAATACACCCCTGGGATTCCACCCGTGTCCCTGCTGGACAGGGGCATCTGGTGATGACTTGTCTAAACATGGGGTAAACTCTTGGCTAGGTTTATAAGGGCCAACAGCCTAATAACTTCCTAGGATTCTGTAATCCTATGAAAACCGTAGTTACGATGCACAGACTCTTTTTAGTTTGCACTGAAAAACAAATTATGCACAGACATGCTACATAAAGATTGTGGCAGCAGCCTAGCAACACTTGGTATTTCTTGTCAAAAGTTGCATTGCTTTTTCAAAAATAATTGAAAATAAAAATATATTTTCTCCTTTTAATATTACTTTTGCTGTAGACAAGAGAATTGCTGTCAAGAAAAACAATGAAGGCAATCTAATGTGGAAAGAGAAAGGTTGTAGAAATATTTCTTTCCAGCACTGCTATGAAACAGGGACAAGTTTTAACAGACTGATACAAATACAGACATAATCAGGTACACTTAAAATGATCTGTGATATTAACTTCAGACATTGACAAATTAAAATAATGTGAATTAATATAAATTTTCTGAAGTAAAAGAAATCTAACTCAAACTGTAGTTATAACTCAAACTGTAGTTATTTATTTAGTGCAACTCACCACTGCTTCACCACACAACACCAGTTTTTGGAAGGATTAAGAGGGAAAGAGCTAAAACTTGGGTGAAAATCAGGGATGTCCATAAAAATCAGGCATAGTTGACAGGTATGCTTTCCAGGACAGTAGAGAATTTCACTTGCAGGCAATGTTAGAGTATCAATGTTAGTTTGGTACCTGCAGCAAAAGAATATTTCTACAGCCTTGTGAAACAAGTTGAATGGCACTTTCTACAGTGCAAACTATTATTTTCTTAAAGCAGGTATCATTCTCCATTGATAATCATTGTTTTAAAACAGTAGTCAGTAATAGTCAATTATAGTAACAGGAACTGCAGTTTAATAATGCCATTCAAGGTAAAACACTGTGCCATCCTCACTTTCTTGATATGCCAGTTATTCCTAACTGACATCTATCTTCCTTCATAGAGCAGAGCCTCCAGTCACTCCATCTGATGTCGATATTGCAGGAGCTCTGTCAGAAGGCCCTACACCTTGAGACCTTTGTTGTTTCATAGCCTGCAGTCACTACATCTGACCTTGATATTGCAGGAGTTCTGTCACAAGGCCCTATACCAACAAGTTTACTGAGACTTTTGTCTTTGTTTCATTTGAGCATGTTTATCATGAAGAACCTTTCTGTGATTGACAAGATCTGTGAAATAGTAGGACCCCTTACTAAGTTGGCCACTGTCCCCTTTTGTTTGACCAGTAGACTATATTGCATATGCCAGGTATTTAGTCACAGGAAATGACAGAAAACTTGTCTGACTTGCATCTCTTTATTAATTGGCTTGTTTTTTTTTTTTTTTTTACTTTGCTGCCGTACCCCCAACTCCCACCTATCTCCCCCTTACTCTAATATTACACTTCCTGCATACACATTTCACTTTTGACGCTTATTCCAAAGCCCTCCCTAAATGACCTTACGACTTCTGTTTCTTGTTTTATGCTTCCATGTCTCTATTTCATTTTTATTTTTGTTAATTTAATTGCCTTGTTCTGGCTATAAAGTGATTGCTCTCTATTATAAAGTGACCTTTAAATTGACCTGAGAGTGGGATTGTCACTATAGTAAATGTATTGCTAACTATTCCCTCAGGTTTGTCTTTTCTTACACTCTGTTACTATCTACCTTCATAGAGCAGGTATATGTCATATGTTATTCCATTTGTATTTGTTCTAAGACTGTGTAAAATAGTGAAAAGACTTTGGTATATTTGTGACAGTTTCATTCAGATCAAATAAGCTTTATGTATGCATGAGTATTTTTTTTTTTGTTTACACTGTTTTGACTTACTGATTAATCCCATGAACCATTCTAAGTGATGGTGTTGTATTGTGACTGTCAGTGCAGTGCCACATTCTGATAATTTGCTCAATACAGCTGTATATTTGCACTGCATTACTGTGGTTCTCTATCAGTATACTTTCTACTACAACTAGCTTGAGCTTGCATGCTTACACTTCCTTACCATCACTCTGCTCTCATATTTCCATGGTATTTTCTTGCTCTGACTTACTGTGGTCCTTCCTCCATCTCTTTTTTGTATAATAAGTACTAACTTTATTTCCTCAATATAATTTTACAGCTTAATATAGCTTCTTTTTTCTTTCTTTCATTTCAGAGTCTGCAGTCACAACACCTGAACTGGATATTACAGGAGCTCTCTCACAAGGCCCTATACCTACAAGTTTACTGAGACTTTTGTCATTGTTTCATGTAAGCATATTTACCATGAAGGACCTTGTTGCGTATTAACTTTAATCAGTTAAATACATGATTGCTCTGTTATTGAGAGGCTCTGTGAAATAGTAGGACCCCTTACTAAGTTGGTCACTGTCCCCTTTTACTTGACCAGTACATTATACTGCTTATGCCTGGTATTTGGTCTCAGGAAATTACAGAAAACCTGTTTTACTTGCTTCTCTTTAATTGCTTTGTTCTTGCTATAAAGTAATTGCTCTCAGTTATAAATTGACCTGGGGGTGGGAAGGCCGCTTGGCTTCACTTGACTCCCCTACTCTCAGTTCCCACCCACCCCCTTACTGTAATATTACACTTCCTGCACACATATTTCACTTTTGACTCTTAATCTCTTATTCCAAAACCCTCCCCAAATGACCTTACTACTTCTATACCTACACTTCTGTTTCTTGGTTTCTATTTCCTTAGCTCTAATTTTTAGCTCCATTCCCAAGTATCTTTCTCACTCCCATACTTGCACTACATCCATTTATAATTACAACCCTCCCTAATTGTATCTGTCTGTTCCACATTGCATCTTTTTCTTTTCCCAAATAAACCCTTATTTTGACAACATCATTATACTCTAGCCTTTAATACTCCTCTATTCCTTACATTCCAGAGAAGATACTAGGATGACCTACCTCTCTTCTTTTATAGAAAATACTCCTCTCCTTACCTGTCCTCTTCCACCTTTTATAATCCACCATCAGTGAATCTCCTACTATCCTGCAACTTCTTGTTTCCTTCCTCATTGCTACTTCCCCTATACCTGACATCTATATAATACAGATTCCTGTACCTAATTATGCTACTCTTCAGCTTATCCTCTATTCTTCTCTTCTTGACTCAAGTACTAACTCCCTTGCCCAACATTTCATAGAATTTATAAACTCAAATGCCCTGGATCAACTGGTCAACACCCCCACCAGAGGTGACAACATATTGGACCTGGTCATCACCATTGGGCGACTGGTGTTCCACACCGGAGGTCAATCCCTCGCTGGTTAGATCTGACCATAAACTAATCACTCTGGACATCCACATTCCGTCCCCACCCTCGGTCAAGGAAACCACTGTGAAAAACTTTTCAAAAGCAAACTTTACGTTACTTAAGACTGAGGTGGAAAGTTTCAAAGCTCCCATGCTAAAGGATAACGCTGTCCAAGCTGCAAAATCCTTTACTAATGCACTCTACGGGCACCTACAAGAATGCATGGATCGTGCTATCCCAAGCAAAACCAAGACTCGCTCCTCCAAGAAAAAGAAACCAGTCTGGTGGACCCCTGCCATAAATAAGCTATACAATAGAAGGAGGAAACTAGTACAGAAAAGAGTAAAATCCCAAGAAGACATCCCTGATCAGTATCCACAAGAAACTACTATCCCTCATAAAATCATCCAAGGCTAGCTTCGAAAGAAAAATTGCCAAGGACTCCAAAGATAACCACAAGGCATTCTTTAGCTATGTCAAAAATCTAAGTGGCAATTCTCAGTTCTGCTCAAGAGTTGGTGCAGAATGGCATAAAATACACTGAACCGACCAGTATCGCCAACATCCTGGCAGACAGGTTCAGTGCAAACGTCACCCCCCCACCCCCAAAAGGGCCCATAACCATACCAGAAGAATGTAGAACCCCTGAAATCACAGACACTCGGGTTAAAACAGCCCTCTTCAAAGCCAAAAACACAGCATCAATGGGATGGGACGGTGACTCAGGCTGCATCCTACACGAGGTCATAGATGAACTAACCCCTCACCTAAACACACTACATACCCATAGAGTGGACAAAGCAATGGTTATTCCTCTCCACAAAGGTGGAGCCACAACAGACCCCGAGAACTATTGCCCTATAAGCCTGACCAGCTTGGTCTGCAATGCTATGGAGCACATCATCATGGAACTCGTTAACAGAGACATTAGGAACTTCCAAACACTGGACCCTACCCAGTTCGTCTTTAAGGGCAGGTCATGCCTCCTAAACCTGGTGGACTTCTTTGAGACAGTTACCAAGGCTATAGACGAGGGAAAGGTTGTCCACATAGCCTACCTAGACCTCGCAAAGGCCTTTGACACCATTCCCCATTCTGGTATTATAGACAAGCTCACCAGCCTGAACATAAACCCCTACGTCACGAGATGGGTTGCCAACTGGCTCACGGACAGAACCCACATGGTAAGAGTTGCGGGAGCTAGGTCCAACTCTAAACCAGTTACAAGTGGCGTTCCCAGGGCTCAGTCCTAGGAGTCCTCCCGTTCGGCATATACTTTTCAGAGGTACAGGCAAGCACAGGAGGACTATGGCTGACCAGTTTCATAGAACTGCAAACGAGGAGCTATAATTGACTCTCTGGCTGACACAGACATCCTCCAAAAGGGTCTCACTGAGACAGATACTTGGTGTCAAAATCATGGCCTCAAGCTAAATGCCAAAAAGTGCATAGTCATCCCCTTTGGAAAAAACAAAGTACCCACAAACTACCACATAGGTGGTAGTCCCCTAAATACAGAAGACATAATAAGGGATCTGGGGACCCAAGTAGATAGTAATCGGTCCTTTGATAATCACATTGCCAAAGTGGTTAGAAAATCCTTCTATGTAGCCCACCTAATCACAAAAGGGTTCGCATCCAGATCAAAAGAGGTCATTGTGCCCCTCTATTCATCACTTATCAGACCCATCATAGAGTACAACGCCCCATTTGGGGTGTACCTTACAAGACACCTGCAACACCTGGAAATACCAGAGAAGTACCTCACCAAGAGGATCACTGGCCTCCAACAGATGCCCTATGCAGCTCGACTAAAGAAACTCCAGCTGTACTCGGTTGCATACCGCCTACTCAGAGGTGATCTCTGCCTGACTTGCAAGGCCATGTCCAACCCAGAATTGATGGACATGCTCCACCTAAAGAAAACTATATCCCTTCGAGCCACACACTCTAGGGACCTAAACCTCACCACAACAATAAATAGGACATGCTGGAGGGATAGATTCCTGTCCCAGAGACTTCCCATGCTTTGGAACAAGATTGCATTCTACATTAGGCAGAGCTCCTCGCTAACACTCTTCAAGAGAAACCTTGACGAGTGTATGGGAAACAGAAAGTTTACCCCGGGGATCACTTCAGTGGCTGTGCTGGACAGAGGCACAGGGAACTAATCTAAGGGGGTGGCGAAAGCCAACACATTCCAACTAGGCTTATAAATGCCTTCAGGCAGATAGCCTAGTACCTACCTATGAACCTATTTGTCATCCTACCTTAACTCAATAATATATTGCAACATCTCTCCAACTCTGTCCCAGACACCGATCCATACTTCATCTTTACACTCTCCTCACATTGCACTAAACCTATTTAATATTGACCCTCATATTTATTCCAAATATAGGCTAATTGCACTTCAATTTAGTCCAAAACAAAATGAAGTGCAATAATCCTCTCCAAAATATAAGTATGCATCATTCCCCAATATACTAAAATCCTTCTAGGAGGAGGTATTCACCTTAATCTTGGCCCTACTTATCACAATGAACACAAAGATAATTCTGTTCCATATACATATGTAACCCAACAGCAGTCAATCCCCAACCCTGGTGATCTAATTTTTGCTGCAATAAATGTTAGAAGTATAAGAAATAAAACTGCTGAACTACATGCCTGGATTACCCAATGTAAGCCTGATGTTCCAGCTGTAACTGAACCTCGGCTTAAACCCAGCTTAAACAATTCCGAAGTTATACCTCCTGGCTATAATATCATCCGTACTGACCATATAAAGAGGAAAGGTGGTAGTATTGGTTTAATATTTCCCAATACCTACCACACTTCCCCTTACAGCAAACCAACACCAAAATTCAGTTCACCAGAGCTTCTTTCTGCTTTCCACAAAACAAACCATTATAAATAAATATGCATTACTGTCCTTCATATCTCTCCCTGCAACGATACAGCTGTACTGAAAGATATCCTACATTGGATATCCTTAACATTTCCACAAGAAAAAAATATTACTAGGTGATGTGAATGTCAATTGGTTGGACATAAACTCTAACTCTCCTACATCCAGCATGAACTTGTATGGTTTCACACAACTAATCAGTAACTCCACACATTATAGCAAGACATCAAATTCTCTATTAGACTGGATCCTAGTATCAGACCCTAGCAAATACTGCACCACAGGTACAATGTCAGACTCTGTCTGTGATCATCTTTCAATCTGTATGACTAGACATCTCACACAGTCAAATAAACAGCATATTTATAAAACAACATGTAACCTTTCCAAGTTTAACACATAAATATTCATTACTACACTGTCATCTTTTAACTAGAACTTCCTAAAAATCCTCCCCTTAGACAATACTGTAATCAAATTTGGTACAACTTTTCTAAGTATCTTAAATAGCCTTGCACCTCCTACAAGGAAGAGACTGAAAACAAATAATGTGATTTGGATATCCAAAAATAATAAAATGTTAATGCAGGATAGAGAAAAATCATGGAAAGAATGGCAAAAATGTAAAAAAACCTCAATATCTTGAAAACGTCAGAATGCTTCGCAATTGTACTAAAAAGCAAATAATTGAAGACAATAACATAATAACTTTCAAAATAACACTAAACACAACCCTAAAAAATTCTGGACATCCATTATGTCCTGGACTAAAATTCAACCCAAACCCGTCTCCCAATAACTCACCACTTGAAACTGCAAAACAGTTCAACTTTTATTTTATAGGTATTATAGCATCTCTAACCACGGATTCCTCAACATCTAATCCCATCCCTGCCCAGCAGCCACATATCACTGCATCCACTTTTACCTTCAAACCTGTGCCCACATCATGTATAAAAGTACCCTTAAACAAACTTAAAAATTTCTCTTCATCAGCCGATGACCTTCACATAAGTATCTAAAAACAGACAATAATCTTGCTTATCCTGTCTCAATCCTTAAATAGGTTAGTCCAGGAATCCCACATGCCCTTTCTCTTGGAAAAGCCACACATTATCCCTCTGCACAAAGGAAGAAAGTCAGCAGACATTAATAACTTTAGACCTATAGCAATCTCATCTCCCCTCACCAAAATACTTGAAAAATATATTAAAAAAAATTTTGAAGACTGTATCCTGCAGGAAGAACTCTTATACCTTACACAACATGACTTCCATCCTTCCCATAGTACTAGAACTGCCCTTTTAACTATATGGATACTGTCAATAAAGCTAGAAATAATGGCAATGTAGTCTCTTCCTTATATTAGACTTGTTTGAAGGCTTCAACACAGTTGGTCACAGCAAACCTCTACTTCAGATGTCCTCAGTAGGTCTCTCTCAGCCCCCCTTCTGTCGTTCAAATACTACCTGTCCTGTAGGTATCAGCCAGTAAAATGGCAGCCTATGCTCTCTCCTTACCTTCCACTTACCACCGGTATACCACAAGGCTCTATTCTTGGTCTCCTCCTCTTTAACATTTTCACCAACACTCTCCATACTTCCACACAACAGGCCACCCTAATATGATACAGAGATGATTCCAGTCTCATTTGCATATCTGACAACAGGGTACACCTAAAAAAAATTACTTGGTAAACTTTAGCAGCCACTGAAACATGGCTTTGTAACTCACAACTCATGCTCGGCCCAAAAAAGACCAAACTACTACTTTTTTCCCTAAATACCTCTCTCATGAAAAAAATACTCTGTAATACAACCACTGAAGTCACTTCTCATAGCAAGCTATTAGGGCTGATAGTGGATGATAGTCTTACATTTTTTCGACCTGCATATACAAAATTGCATAAGAAATACTCATCAAAAACTAGGCATGCTTTACAGAGCCAAAAACTTTCTCACTGACGAAACTAAAACTACACTCGCAACTACGCATCTCCTCCCCACTCTTCTTTATGGTGCTCCCATCCTTACTAACCTCCAGGCTTCACAAAAATTGAAACTTGAACAATGCTATAACAAAGTTGCTAAATTTGCAGCACATACCCCTTTCAGAACCCACACTGTATAGCACTGAAAAGCCTAAATTGGTTAGAACTGCCACATTGACTAACATTTACACAACTTCTTACCACCTATAAAATTATCTAGCATCCATCTGCCTGTCCAGTACTAAAAAACATTCTCTACAACTATGTTCTCAGTTGCTCATTACGATCCAGTGACCAAAAACTCCTGTCTGTCTACAAACCTAGCAAATTTGCTAAGCATTGTCTATACTCATACAAGATTGTTAAGGCCTGGAACTCCTTACCTGTATCCATCAGGTCTATACCCACCCTCCCATCTTTCAAAACCACTCCGAAAGACTTCCTTGCTAAAATCTGGTTCTGTTGTTGCTCAAAAACCAGGATAACCTATATCCCAAATTGTGAGCAAGAACCATTTCATTCCTTATAACTCCTTAGTCTTCCCTTCACTTACTTCCTTACTGCTAACTTAATTCTCTTCTCTGACTTTCTCTGTAAATATACCATAAGTCTGTTTTTCCCTTACTTCATATTGCAATTCTGTACCATAAGTCTGTTTTTCCCTTACTTCATATTGCAATTCGTTTTTGTATTAGACTAACTTACCTTTAATTTCTGTACAAACCGTCTAAAATTTTCTAAGTATGAAATGATTGTCATATAACTTGTATCTATTCTTAATCAATGTTTTTATATTATGTCAACATTTGTTATGATTATTTAAACTGCAGATCTTTTTGTTTTATTTTTGAAGATTGTGAAATTATTGTTCTTAATGTCTTTTGTAATAATCTGGAGTTTTTCTTCATAGGCCTTCACTGAAAATGGGTTTCTACCCAGTCAGACCTACCTGGTAATCAAATGTCAATAAATATATAAATAAACATCCCAGCCTGTGCAAATATTGAAGAAGGTGCCATACTGAGAGCCAGCCTATAAGGTGGTATGTCGTATTTTGATACTTTGGTTGTATTTGTGTGTATATAGGTATGAGGCAGGCTTGCAGTGAGTTGCACTGTATAGGTCTGATAGCAGCATTGCAGTTGTCATTATTTATGAATGTATTATTTATTTATTTGATGACTGACACCTGAGGTGTAAAGTTGATAAAGAAGCTGTAATTCGTGGCAGTTGTATCTGTAGGGTGGAAGCCGTGGGTTACTGTATATGTGCTTGGCAGCAACACTGTGAAATATATTATTGTGGCCATTGTTAATGTATGCATTCATTAAATTGATCAGCTAAATTACATCTGGGTTGTACACAGTCATTAAAATGGCTGTATCTGCTTGGCACATGTGTGTGCATGTGCAGTGTGGATGTATAGTGTGTACCAGGTGCATCTGACATCAACAATATGAAGTACATAACTGTGGGTAGTACTTATGGATTTATTCATTCATTTACTTATAACCGCACTTCTCAGATGAATACGTTCAGTAAAGCAGCTTTGTATTTAGAGAGCATAGAGACAATCTGTGGATAAAACCTACTGACCCCTGCTGCCATTTGATCACAGTTTTAACAGTCACTTGTCTGGCTTGGCAGGGCTAGTGTGTACTTGCGTAAAACATGCTGAAATACGTAATTGTAGCTATTATTATTTTTGTGTGTTTTATTTAGTCACAGTCAGACATCTGAGATATATACATATATGTATATTACAGTCAGTAAATTGGGTACTGAGGTATGTTGTGGACCAAAGTGATTTCATACCAGTTGTTATTTGAGCCCACATCCTTGACCTGACTCGGCAGGACTCGTGTGTGAGTAAAACGAGCTGAAATACATTTGTATGAATAACTATTATCATAGGATCATAGGAAGTTACTAGGCTATTGGCCCTGATGCCCTTACAAGCCTAGCCAAGAATTTAGCCCATGTTCCAACGTCAGCACCTGATGCCACTATTCAGGTGGGATGTAGGTGGCATCCCAAGGGCGTATTTTCTGTTCCCCATCCAGTTATCCAGGTTGTGCTTAAAAAGTGTTAATGAGGTACTCTGCTTGATGTGGAGAAGGAGTCTGTTCCACAAAAGGGGTAGCCTCTTGGACACAAATCTGTCCCGCCAACAGTTCCTGTTGCTGTCATAGAGCAGGTTGAGGTCGCGTGTGTGGGTTTCTCGAGTGGAGCTTGACTTACAGATATGCAACAGTCCCATCAAGGCGGGGTCTGAGATTGCTTTGTGTGCCAAATTATTATTATTATCATTATTATTATTATTATTATTATTATTATTATTAAAGATTATGACCGGGCTGGAGATCATAACCTGCGTATTATGTTTTTGAGACAAGGAGGCCAAGAAATTCACATTGGGAGCAAAGCTCACTCACTGAAAGGGTGTAGTCTCATGGAATGAAGTTTGGAAGTATACACTGTGTACAACCTAAGCAGTATTGTAAACTTTCTGTCAAATTATAATGGAATTAGTAATGGAGAATTTTAACCAGCAGGCAAGTGCTAAGGAAGAGAAAATTATCAATAAAAAAGATTTCACTAGTGTAGTTAAAGAGGACACAGAACCTTATTCATATTCTAAACCAATTCTGTTAGTGTAAGACAGAAAATTCAAATAAGGGAAAGCCCTAGGCAAAATATATCTATAGCTAAGGGAAAGATAAAACTGTAGATAATTCCTTTGCAAAAAAAAGAGTAAACTAGAAAAGAAAAAAAGAAATTGAGAGTGGTGTTCATTTATGCTGAGAAAGACAGAGAGTAATATAGAGAAGAAAAAGTTCAAGGGTGGTGATCAGTCACACTGGGAAGAGTAGGTCAGTAACCTAAAGAAGGAAAGGAAAATGAGAGGCTAGGCTTTACTGAGATGCAAGGTAACCTTCAACAGTCATGCCTCTTGAGCCAAAATGCATGAACTTAAACATAAGAATGAGAGTTCTATGCATCATATTCATAAAGAAAAAGAAAATAACTAGAAAAAAAGAATAAGGTAGAAATAGCAATTGATACTGAAGAATATTTATATGAACTACATTTCATAGTAGAATTAGACACAGAAAGCCCATTCCATGCACTGGTAAGAGAGGAGACTATGTTTTCTGCCACAAAGTAGGCTGACCCTGAGGAAACTCCAGTGCTTTGACCTCCAGATAAGCTGGATAAATGTTATAAAGGCAGACAGGGAAGACAACTTCATACTGTCTTTACCCATACCTCTTAACTTGGAAACATCAAACATCTGAACAAAGGCCCATAAAAAGTAGGTGCAACTGGCCAAAAATGGGGAAGCTGATTAACATAAAATTTGCATACATAATAATGTAACCCCACCCATTCCATTGGAATTGTGGGATACTAACATGAAGATTGACGTCACTAAATAATGATAAAGAATAGCAGACATTTGAATTTCAGGCTTAATATAGCACAGAAAATACATTCTAATGCAAAATCTGTTATTCTAGCCATTGTCTGAGATTACAGGAGCAATATTTAAAATCTGTCCTTATTTTTGGGTCTTTGTCCCACCAGTATTTTAGGTTTTGTCCAGATTTCTTGCTGTGATCAATTGAGAGGTATGATGGAGGTATGTTATCTGAGGAGTGGGATCTCTTGCAGTTTCAACCCCTTAGCAATTTATCCACTGACCACTGAGGCCTGAAAATAAATGAAATTGTTCTTTAAACAACATGCACCTGTGTAAAATTATGTGGACCCCACTTATAAACATCAAAAATAACTCAATTTGAAGCTTCAGAAAGAATAAAGTCATTTCAAGTTTTACGTGTACAATCTTAAGAGGACACTGAGATGACAGAAGAGGTTATGTTCTTTATCTTTGCAACAATTCCTCACCACTTCCTTCTTCATAAATTGGGATAAATATTTAAATGAACGTTTTACTTATCTGCACAGCCATACATTATGGTAAACTGATACACATACAAAATGTTCTTAAATTGTGGACATAAATGATTTAACAGTTTACCATAATTAATTGTCAGACTCCATGTTTAATGAAAAGCAGAGAGAGAAATCACTAAACCAGGGACTGTAAAATCATAGCGGCTGAAACTCTTGGTTTTACCTTTTAGTAACGTAATGTTAAAACAAATATCCAGGATACTGTAACTGGATGCTAAACATAGCCTCATCTTTTCCTGCTGACTTTCTGTGCTGCCTGTGCTGATCAGGGCCCTATGTTAAGGCCCTTTTGGCAAAATTCTTCTACCCAGGTATGAGTACCTCTCAGCACTTGACTATATGATAAACTTCCCTTAAAAAGCCCTTTTTCTGACTGTGAACTGGCAAGTGGTTCTTTAGGCTGCTGTCACAAATATGAAGTTGAAGTCACACAGTCCCCCCCCCCCCCCATTAGTGCACATATCAAATCACAGCTCGTCTGCAGCCTGCCTTCAACTATGTTCGTCTCACATTCCTACTGCCAGCTGACTGAAGTGAGGGTGACAGGCTGACGGCATAAAAGCAGCATAATAACCAAACTCATTCTCCTCATACTGAACTTCATGCGCTACAGTTTCCTTAAAAAATGCTAAACTACAAGTCACCTTTTTATGCTAATTATTAAATTGCATTATTGTCCAAGCCAAACAAGAAGCTAAAAAAATTTATACAACTTTCTGGTGTTTCCTCTCTTTTTTTGATCCAGTCCATCTTTTCTATTTGCAATCGGTCCAGTTCCGAATGCAGTTCCTCCAGTTCTGCATTGCTGTTATTCATGCTGACCAAAACTTCCAGGATTTCTAGTACCTAGACCAGTTTAGGCATGAGCCAGGCAATAGCCTCATAGCCATGTTGTTTGATGAGGCACTCAAACTCCTGGCCCATGACTGAAGTTATATCATAAACGTCCCATCAAATTAAGCTCGGCCACATTCTTTTCCAGGGCTGCCAAGCCCCCATTGCCACTGACTTCCATGGTAGCTGGGCACTGGCTATCCTTTTCTTATCCTAAATAAATAAGTCCGCTGCAGAAACTTCACCAGCCTGTTGAGTTGCAAGTTTTTTTAATAACACTTCAGTCCACCGATACTTTGTATCATTTCTAACATTACGTCAGTGTGTTCTGTAGGGATACAGTCTGAATGGCCAGACAAAACAACCCAAGCACTTAATTTTGGCAAGGCTACAGCCTCCTCATTCCCTTCTTCCCCAGTATGCTAGTCACAAAGCAGGGGAGACCGCGGGTGCACATGTCTGTCAGAGTTCAGCATCTACCGTCTGAAGGAGACATGC
The DNA here is from genome assembly GCF_019279795.1 of Protopterus annectens. Lineage (NCBI taxonomy): Eukaryota > Metazoa > Chordata > Ceratodontiformes > Protopteridae > Protopterus > Protopterus annectens. Next base: position 1,083,058,217 of record NC_056727.1, on the reverse strand, counting down.
TGATGACTACTAGCAACATCACTGACTGTTTGAAATTCCCACCCCAGCACACCTTTCAACCCCTAAGAGCAAGAAATCTGGACAAAGCCAGAAATAATGGGGACAAAGGTCCAAAAACAAAGACACTTTTTTAAAATATTGCTCTTACCAAACTGAAAGTTGACAGAATAACATGTTTTGCATTAGTATGAATTTTCTGAAGGTTATGAAGTGTATAACTGAAATGGTTGCCATTATTTTCTGACTTCAGTCCTCTATGATTTGTCAATGATTTGCCAGAAAAAAAACAAAACAAAATTTTATGAGAAACAGATGAAGAATATGGGACAAGGCAAAAATCTGGGCATTCTGCGATAATCTATGCCAATGGAGAGGATCCCAGTTACAGTGGTGACACTTTGCGCTTCCCCTTCTGTGCTAACATTTTTCAGATCCTGGTTATGCTGAAATGAGACCACAGCCTCTGCTTGGAGTGTGTGGAGAACATCTGGGACGCTGTTGAGATCCCTGCTGTCCATTGTGTATGAAGAAGTGCCCCAACAAGAAGCTCTCCATTAATGTGGTGCTGCATAAAGCAGTATGTGATGCCCAGGTTTGTGAACTCTAGGGCTTTGGTTTCAGGACACTCACACACCATGATGAAAAGGGCAACCCTCTCACTGGGACTACTGACATCACATGGGCTGAAGAAACTCTGCTGGATGAGAACAAGCAGGAGGTAATAAATCACTTACAGGAACAGCAGTAGCTAGGATTTTATTTTCTATTAGAAAAGGGGTCAACTTGTGCAGCATTGAAAGCAGTAGTCAGTGCCATCCTATTTTTTATACACCTTCTATTTGTAACGTTACTATTTAAGTGTTTAAAATATATTGTACTAACATTTCATCACATCGCTTTGATCTTCTGTGGTGGGTCTTGCAAATGCTTTGCTGGTGAGTAAACATCCCTAACAAGTAATTATCCCAAGGCCACATTTATCAAAGTATTGTTCTGTCAGCAAGAAGTGAACACCATGTCTTCCCTGCAGGACGACGACTCCCTAAATCAGGGAAATTTTATAAATATTACTTTAATTCACTTGCAGTGTTAGTCAAAGCTGTCGCAAAGTCTGACAGGCAGTCAGGCACTGCCTCATGAAATTAAAAAAAAAATTGGGAATTGAGGGGGCCACTCAGAAATTCGTGGCACCCCATTATTTTTGCCTTCAGAACTGGTAAATACCAAGGAATTCTGTACAGTTGAGAGGTATGTAAATGCCTTTCAACACCTGCCCTCTCCCCACTCTTAGGGTGGACTTGTATCCTTTTATTTTTATTTCCTGGCATAGAAGACTATACTTCTAATACCTTTGAAGGTACTGATTGTTATGTCTCCTCATACTTGATTGTATTCTATGTACTGTATTCCACTATCAAACTGCATGTATACATGTTTCTTTTTCATTTGTATTTGTGCTTTATTTGATGTTTAACTCCCTGGTGCTTTTCTGCCCTGGCCTCCAGTGAAAATGGGTATGTATTACACAGTCGGACTTTCCTGGTAAACAAATGTCAATAAATAAATAATTAACTTCTGAGCAACACAGGAGAATAAAGATAGGTATTTAGGGATGAAGTTGAACAAAATGTTCCCAGTTCTTACCTGTACGTTTTTTGTTTGTTTAAACAGCTGTATTAAATTATCTGTTAAGACAAAAACACATGTATATTAATAGAAAAGAAAACAAATTATATTCACTTTTTTCCATTTACGCATATTGTATATTATAGCAATAATGCACGCCTGGGTGTGGGTAATGCTGGATTTACCCACGGTTTGTGTGGTTTGGTCACAAGGGCAAAGCCCGAGTGGCCAAACAAAGACAACCATGGGTAAATCCAGCATTACCCACTCCCAGAAGTAGGTTATTGCTATTATACAATGACATTATTTAAGAAAAAAAAATATTACTTTTCTTAATGGCATTGTATAATGCCTCCTTGCTGCCCTTCCGCAGCTGTCTGGTATTCTGCAGCAGTTCTGATGTACTGCACATGTGTATACTTGCACAGTACATCAGAGCTGTGGGCAAAAGCAACTGAGAAAGCAAGATCTCCATTACTTTTTACAACCTGTCTCGCTATGTTAAACCTATTTAACATAGCGAGACAGTTTTGAAAAAAGCAACGGAGAAAGTAAGATCTCCGTTGCTTTTTAAAGTGTCTCGCTATGTTAAATGGGTTTAACATAGAGAGGCAGCTTTAAAAAAAGCAACGGAGATGCTCCGTTGCTTTTTTTAAAGCTGTCTCGCTATGTTAAACTCGTTTAACATAGCGAGACAGGTTGTAAAAAGCAATGGAGATCTTGCATTCTCCGTTGCTGTAAAAAAAAAATGAGTTATACTAATGGAAAAAGTCCGGGTGACCGGACCTTTTTCCATTACTATAACTCTGATTTACAACATGCACGCTGACCAATCAGTGTGCACGTTTTGGAATATTAATAGGGGGTCGTTGTATAATACACATTTTTTCTTTTTTTCCTTCTTTCTTTATAGCAACTAACTTTCAGTCACACAGTACATAAATTGTTCAGTTCCTGCCTTTCCTTAAAACACAGTCCTCTTCCTGAATGTTACTTTGCACTTATTGTTCCTACAAATTTAATTTATTTCTATCCAATTTGCTCCTTCCCTTATCTAAGGATACTGCTTCCAATGTTTTTTTATCTCTTTTACAATATTCAGTACTTAAAATACAGTTGGATTAGATTTTGAATTCCTTTTTTCTAGTGATTGCTTTTTTTGACATCGATCAGAATTAAACTCAGTAAGGATTTATTTTGTCTGGGCAATTCAGATCCTATGTTGCACCTTAAAAGAATCATTGCTTTAATTGCAGTCATTTGCTCCTCCATTTTTTTTTTGATAGCATACTCTGTAGGGAATTTTTAAAAGCTGCCAACTCAACAAAAACATGTTCCTAGTTGCCTCTTTTTCCCCTAACATACCTCCTAAATTCTGTATCTACCTGAGAAAAAAATCTTTGAAGTCTGCTTGAGATGTAAAAATACCTATGCAAGTACACCAAGCAAACATCATCAACCTTCTGCACTTTGTTTAATACTGTGAGCCATACATATGTCCTCCTATTGCTCCTGTGTAAATTGCTTTTCCAGTTTCTCTTCCCAATATTTTCTAACATCTTCTGATTGATCCTTATAGTTATCCTGCAATATTTTATATGCTCTACTAATTATCCATTTTTTCAGCAGCTTTTATTTTAGATTCAACTAAAAGCTCTACCACAGCAGGTCTTTCACTTATGATTCTCTTATTCCTTTCTCCTTGCCTATACCCTGATATCAATTCCCGGAAAGGAAGAAAGTCTCTAACATGCAGTCCAACATTCATTGTGATCTCATCTCACTCTATTACCGTCTCTCTTGTAGTTATTTACTTCCAGTGCATTGGTTCTTTTGCTAGTTTTCTCCAATAAATTTCAGCCCCCTTTTGCCTATTTTCTGTACCTCTGCTTGCAGCCATCTCCATTGGTAAAATCTATCTGTATTTCCTTGTTGGCTTAGTTCTTAGAATACTTTCTGCAACTTTATGGATATAGTATTCTACATGGTTGTTTTATTCACCTTAAGAAACTACATCCAAAATACCACTCTCTCCTTATTTCTTGAACTCCACCCCTGCTTTAACACTACCCCTTTCTATTTTCAATTATAGACTTCCATGTAGTGCTAAAATATCTCTTCAAATCAGGTAATCCTTAACCACCTTGTACTGTAGGAGGATCAGCATATTCCACTTCACTCTTGTCCTCTTTCCCTCCCAGATAAATTCCTTCTTTATTAATTATTGTCCACAACTTCTCCTCTAGATGATAAAAATATGCCTGAACTGTGTATAAAACTAAAGGGAACATTTTCACTGTTTTTATCTTATCCATATCCATAAACAAGAGCTTCCAGTTTCTCAATTTTTATTATCTTTTATTTTCTTCCCACACATCTTTAGCTGCTGTAACAGAAACATTTTTAATCCATATTTCTAAATACTTTATCTTACTGTGTTACCATAAACATGGGTATTGCTGAACTAGTTTGTGAGTGGGTACATAATTTATGTCTGTAGTTTTTGTTTGATCTTTATTAGCCTTTTATTAAACAAAGCACTAAACTGTCTAATTTTCAATTTTTCACATCATTGAGATATCCTTTTATGGATTTATCAAGTACAAAAACAATATCATCTGCAAATAAAGTCAACTTTTCTTGATTACCCTTCCAGTTATATCCTTGAATTTGACTCCCTGATTTTCTTTGCCAATGGCTATAAATATAAAAAAAATAAAGGGAAAAGAAGGCACCCCAGCCTAGTTCTCTTCTTACCCACACCTTGAGTTGCAGAATTATTTATTGTACAGGTAAGGACAGAGAGGAAGTAGTATGTAAACTATTATTGCCTATACTTTTCAGAAACCTAATGCTGAGGTTAGCACATAATTCTGTTCTAAGAAAACACTTGGAGAAATACAAGAGTAAAGCACATATCTTAGCAAGGTTTTACTGGCCAGGAATAATGAAAACAAGTTGAAACTTCTATGTTGGATGCCCTGTGTACAAGTAGGCAACCCCTCATGTAGGCTTTAAAAATTCTTTGATTCCAATGCCTGTCACAGTGATGCCATTTGAATGTATTATTATGAATATTGTTGGGCCATTGGCAAAATCAAGCAGAGTTTCAATACATGTTGGTTATTTTGAATGAGTCAGCTAAGTACCATGAGGCCATTTCCCTGTGTAAGCCTATGCTAAATATATGTCTAGGGAGTTGGTGTTATTATTTTCTAGAGTAGAAATACGTAAGGAAGTACTCTCTGACCAGGGGACTCCATTTATAAACAAAATAATGTACCAGCCGTGCCAGAATCTCAGTCAGGTAGCTAAAAGCTTCAGTGGACCATCCCCAGACAGAGTGGTTAGTAGAGTATTTAAATCAAACATTAAAGTCCATGCTGAGAATAGTTATTGAGGAAGATGGTAATTCCTACTAGAGAAATATTATCAGCCTCAACAGGGTTTAGTCCTTTTGATCTATATAGCATACATTCATGTGGACTGGACAGAGAAACGTGGGAAAAAGAGAAAGCCCATACCAACTTAGAAGATACGCTGAAACTGGTGTTGCCCATCATAAAGGGACATGCAGAAACAGTGGTTGTGTCCATTTGAAATAGTAGAACAAGTAAATGATGTAAACTACATGATCAGACAGACAGGAAAGAGAAGGCCAAAAGACAAATGTTATGTCAGCACACTGAAAGCATAGAAAGAAGTACATACTTCTGCAGTTAGCTTAACGATAGAAACTGATTGTTATGGTGAAGAAAGAAAACTGACTGTTTGCCTGCAGTGCTGGTATATGACACAATACCTAAATCACAGAAATAAGAGATAAGGAAGTTTCTTTTACGATAAAAGAATGTGCTTTCGGAACTACCTGGCAGAACAATCCTGATTCAACACCACATTGAGATCATTTCATAGGAAAATGTTAACTAAAAATCTACAGCATACCAGAGTCGCAGAAAAAGAAATATAAAAATGGTTACGCTGGAGGTGATAGTGATAAAAAAAGATAGAACAACTCCATAGTATTAGTCTCAAAACCTGATGGAGCAATCCGATTCCATAATCATTTTGGGGAGCTGAACAGCATTTTGACATTTGTCAGCTATCCAGTGCCAGTGCTCAGAGTGGATGAACTAACAGAAGGTCATGGGAAGCAAGAGACCAAACAAATGTAGTAGAAAATCCCTCCGACAACTGAAGCTATAGAAAACAAAACAGCTTTTTAAACACCTGATGGCCTATTCCAATGCACTTTTCTTACTTTTGCAGTACAAGGTACCTCTGTGACTTTTCAGAAATGTATTTAGTTATCTGCACTTGTTTACTGGGAAAGTCTGACTTGGCCAAAGACCCCTTTTCATCTGAAGCCAGGGGTGAAAAGCTGCAACAGTTTATATATTGCATAAATTATTCAATCCAATGAATTTGAAATAATGTACTTTAAAGAGTACTACTAACTATGATGAAATATAATGTAAGCAGTTAAACAAATATATGAATTTGCAACAGTAAGCAGAATACCAAAAACTCTTTCACTCTACATGTTTACTTTAAAGAGGAGCTGAGATAATGCGACTTTGTAATTAACAGAATCCTAACCCCCCATGTCAAATATGCTGATGCTTACTTGGATAATTTCACAATACTCTCGGAGGACTGGGACTTCCATCTAGCTAAGGTACAGGCTTTACTACATTTCTTGAAACAAGCTAAATTAACAATTAATGCCTCCAAGATTAAGTTAGGTATGATGGAGCAAACCATTTGGAGTATGCAACAATTAGGGGACGTGTTAAAAAAAAAACTACAAGCATTGAGAAACTGTCCTATTACACACACTAGGAAGCAAGTAAGGGCATTATTAGAATTAGCTAGGAACTATCAAGTGCTTGTACTCTATTTTGCATCAGTAGCTTGCCATCTTACAGACCTGACAGAAGGGAATATGCCTTTTTAAAGTAAAGTGGACACTAGGGGTAGGCAATGCTTTTAAACAGTTAAAGGAAATGTGCTCAGAACCTATTTTAGCATCTCCAGATGTTTGCAGGCCTTTTATAGCTTCTACTGATACATCAGTGTTTCAGTTTTATGCCTAGAGGCAGTGCTATCTCAGGCTTTTGATGGGGAAGAACAGCCTGTGATTTCTTAGTTGAAAGTTAAGTAAAGCAAAAAACAATTATTCCACCATTGACGAGGAATGAGTGGAGATCAAGTGCATGCTCTTTTCACCAAAATATTACCTTCTTGGCCAGGAGTTCACACTGGTAAAAGACCCCACCTGCTTATTGAGGTTAAACCATAGGTCTCGACCTTCCAACTCCAAAATGAGGACCACTCGCTTTCATAATGTGGAACAAATGGGCATAATGTGGAACACATACTAATGGCTTACTAACCACTTCAACTAGGAAGGTTATAGGATGGTTAAATATGCTGGTTTTATTTATAAAGAAGATCCTTTAATGAATTAATATGATTAATTTCTATTTACCATGGATTTCACTTAAATAAATTCCTAACACTGAATGTGTCACATACTCTTTCAATGTGGAACTTTGAGGAACATTAACTTTTTAAGACCCCAAATGAGGTATGTTCCTCATAATGAGGTACACTTGAGAGGTATGGGTTAAACCAGTAGCAAGGTGGAAACACAAAACTATGTAGCTGGCCACACTCTGCTTGCAACCATTTAAGTTCACAGTACAGCACAGACCAGGCTCAACCCACCACAATGCAGTGCCCAAAGTGAACTGAAACTGAGGATTCTGAGGATTTGAAGCTGGGGGGCAATGTAGCATAGTGTTGTGGTTCTCATCAAGTGGTATGTCAAAAATGAAGTGAAATTGACATAAAAGAATGTAAATAAAACTGTTATTTAAAAAGAAATATTCCTTTAAGAAAGACCAAAACCTTGATATATTACTTTTATTATTTCTATTTGATCTGACTTGCAACAAGCTCTGTGATGAATTACCACTGCTATATTCCCCAGCCCTGTCTGAATGTACTTCAGTCAGAGGTGTACCAAATCACAAATAAAAGAAGGTCTAAGCACAAGAAAAACACTCAAACTTTCTGTTTATTTTCTGTTTTGTCTGACTTGCAACAGGTAAGCACCCAAAGCACTTATACTTACAGATTTGTTGGGCCTTTGTAATTTCCATGACCCCAAAACAGGAGTTTGCTTGTTTTATATGTAGCCCTTACATCTTGTCAATTTTTTTCTGACTTGGTTAATTATTGTAGCTTTTGGAAATATTTTCTGGAAACAGCCCTGCTCTTAGCAGTAGTACCTCAGCCAGTAGTTTATTCTTGAATATTTTGATTCTCTTTTTATATGCTGTTGTCTCTCTGGTTTATCTCTCATAGGGCCCACATTCAACATAAGTTATATACCTCAAGAGAAACTTGCAAATTACTAACTTGGGGTCACTGACTGATTCTAATACACTGTTTTTAGTTGCAGAAGCAAGTGAGGGCATTATTGGGTCTTCCCTCTCTTCTTCACCTCTCTGCACGTGGCTCCATCTTTGCTAACCTATCTTAACCCCATCCCTCCCACACCTGCCTCATTTCCTTTAGTCCTGTTCAGCGGTCTCCCCATCTTCTAGTATCCAATAAAGGTCTTTCTTGATAATTATAACCCCCTATAACATGCCTTTGTAATTTACCTCCCCATACGTAGTTGCCCTCTGCCTCCTGAGCCCCCATCCACTATTTAATAATCTTCTTTCTTTCTCTCTCTCTCACTATCCTCCTGAACCCCCATCCCCTATTTACTAATCTTCTCTCGCTAGCTCTCTCTCTTTCCTTCTGTCTCACTTGCTCACTCTTTATCCATTATATTGCTTTTCTTCACTACTCAACCTCTTGTAATCCAGCACTGCAACAAATTTTCGGACAAATTTCTACTTCACTCCCAAGTACATACCTACAGTAGTATCGCCTTACATTGATTTAATTCTATGTCTTTACCCTGCCTTGTGAGCAGAATGCCATAACACCTTAATAGTGATTAAAATAAGTATAACCAACTGACTTCTGTTATAAAAATACAACCTGACCTATAATCAGACTACCAGTCTCTTCTATTACCCATTCTATTATATTGCCAAAAAGTAAGCAGCATACACTCCACTTAGATGGAAAACAAATACAACCTAGTGACAGATGTTATTTATTCAAAATAATACAATATCTACTGTCTACTCACCAGTGACCACGTCCAACTTAAATCATATTTCTTTTACCCTCACAGTCCCACACAAGCACTCAGTCTAAAAACAGCTAACAGTACTGCAATAAACACCCAGCTATTCCAATCTAACATGGTTGATCTGTTAACTCTAATATCTGAGTAAACCAAATTCTAAAATTAAATAAACCAGATGCATCCATGCCTTATTATAAAAATCTAAACTCCAGTAGAAATCTAAACGCAAATTTATTCTAAATGTAAGGACATTCACCCTAAACAAAGGCCTGCTATACCCAATACTGTCTTGAGTAATCCTAATATACCTTTCTAGAGCACCCTTCAGGAATAAAAATGTCATATAAATGCCTGTAGTGTGTGAATTAAAATAACAGACCTTGTTGGCTATATATCTTTTATAGCTCTGATCTAATCACAGTAAGAGAAACCTGGCTTAAACACACACAAAAGGTAAACAAATATTGCTTCCTGTCTATCATATTATCCATAATAATCATACTAAAAAATGTTGGTAGTAGCTACACTTAAAATTAACTCTCAAAAATCAGTATGTGTAGCAATGTTGCATACACCTCTTAGTGCAGATCAGGCAGATTCTGAAAACAGTATTATCATGGATAACTACAAACATATTACTTGAAACAGTAATCCTGTGTGACCTTAATATTGATTGGCCCAAGTATACTAAAAAAAAATGTTCACCCTACTGTCAGTTGGTACAGATTAACTCTGTGTTTAGCTGATGCAGTAACTCACTTCAACTAAACCTTCTTCTCCATATTAAACCTTACCATAGGAAAATAAGCAAATCAAAATCCCACACTATGGTTTATGCCAGATATAAAAAGGTAATGCATAACTGAGATAAAGCATTGAAAAAAAGTAGAATATACAGAAAGAACAATAATCTGCAATAATATTAACACTTATGAAACCTAAATAAGAATACCATCCTAAAGGCTGTGCAAAGTAATTATACAAGTCTAGTGGAAAACCACTAAAATACCAGAACATTTTTGGTTAACAGTCAGTAATCTTATACAGCCTAGTCAAAATTCACAACCCTACCCATTCATACATGACACAAACTATAATACAGCACCAGGAGAAGTTTAAAAATAAATGTTTTAAATATTTTTATTGTGGCAAACCCAAAAATCCATAAGCAGCAAACTGGTTTCGGCTGAGTAATAGCCTTCTTCAGTGCATTAGTGTATAGAGACAGGTCTACATACTTACATAGGTAAAAAGACAATAAAATTAATTACAGTCCTCCATTGACTGGTTACAGGCAAATAAACTTAACTCATTCAGGCCAGGATTAAATAATGCACCTAGCCTAATAATCCATCCTGACTCCTTTTGGTTTAAAATAGAATGCTATCCTGATTTACATGTTTTATTGCATTGAGTTATATCAGTTATAGTGAATGCGAACTTTGCAGTTTTGTGGTTCAAAGTGTGTTTTATATAGGGCATTGGATAACCTTTTGTTTTTGATGTCGCTTAAATGTTCACTAATTCTGAATCTAAAAGGTCTTGATGTTTTCCCTATGTAGAAGGCAGAGCAAAAGCAGGTAGCTAAATAGATTACCCAATCGCTACTGCAGTTCCCAAAACATCATATGTCATAGAATCTTGATGTATTTTTGCTGGTGAATTCCTTTGTTTTAACTATGTTTGCAAGCAAGTAAACTTCATACTGAGCCCATCAAACAACAAACTACTATCAGGCTGTATAGCCTGTGGTCATTGCAGCGCTTGCAAACCTATAGTTTATATATAAGTATGTAGACCTGTCTCTATACACTAATGCACTGAAGAAGGCTATTACTCAGCCGAAACTGGTTTGCTGCTTATGGATTTTTTGGTTTGCCACAATAAAAATATTTAAAACATTTATTTTTAAACTTCTCCTGGTGCTGGATGTCTTTCTTTTGGACTTTACAGTTATGGTTTAATCCGTGCACCTTTTCTCCCCTGCGTGTATTTGGTTGGGTCTGCACTTCGTTTGAGCAGATGCTGGAGGCTCTTGGGGAAGATGCATCTAAATCAGTGGCTTTCTACCCTTTGCATAAGCTGAGACAGGTGCAGTTATATATAATTTTTTAACTCTTTTGGTATCCATGTCATCTTGAACAACTTTTTGAATTTGATACACTTCCTATCGGGAGGATATTCAAGTATTCAACTTTTGCAGTTTTGTTCTGGTTATGACCCAATGTGAAGTTTCCATACTTTAGGGTTTGGCGGCCAATTCTCTTCCAAGCAAGCAACATTTACGGACAACCACCTTGGACATTGCTATCTCATTACTAATCGTTTGGATCAGGTACTGTTAACATATCTTTTCGTGATATAATATTACCCTTTGGTTGCCAAACAGTTTTTTTCAAACATCATTTTACATACATCTGTTGAGATCTTGAGATAAGATTCGAACTAATGTGTTCTTATCAGCCATAAGGGCTTGTATCATGTTCGTTTCTTTTTGGATATATATGGGCGAATTAGTATGGTGTTTTTGGATGCACTGTTTGGTTTGGGATAAATCTTGGCGGGGACACCATCTTTATTCATTTTCTGCTACTTACGTATGTTTAGAATCCATCAACAGAAACTTTTGTGGCTGAGCGGTACCATCAATACAGATTTAGAAGGAGAATGACTGTTTGGCGGACATTGGACTTTATACTTTTGGAACTATTAATCATGGATTTGTGATTAAATACAACTTGTTCCTGGTTTATAGTTGATAGAATGGGCTTGGACTATTTTACATGCGCTGCAGTTGGGGACTTCACTATTTGCTAATTACTTTAGATCTGTGCTGATTTTTGCTGGATCACTTTACATCATATTTTTTGTTGGCAGAAACACCATCTTTTTGAATTGTTACTCAGTTTGACTATTTGAGCGACCATTTCAAACTATATGTATTGAGCAAAGTGCATGCTTATGTTCATTTTATTTTTATATTATACATATGACTTGATTTGTTTTCAAAACAGGTTTATTTTTCAATGTTCCGATAATATTTATCTATATATTTTATAGACAGGAACATATTTAAATAGTAGATGTTTGGGGCCTATAGTGGATGGGGAGCAGAAATACTTGCCGACAGCAGGCTTATGTAACTTCTTATTAGAATCTTATTACTAACGATTTGTCAAGTTTTTTTCCTGGTTGGCATACGCATTGTTTAATCTACACACAATCGATACATGATTGAGTTAGTGGTTCAGTCCATTATATTTTGGTTCACCCTTGGTTGTTGTTAGACATTCAGCAACAAAATCTTTTTACTGTTTGTGGTTATGACAACTGCATATAGCTTCCACAGTAGTTGCTGACAAAGCAGCCCTCAACCTTGATATGATCAGTTCATATTAGGATTCAATTCCAAACCAAAAATTCATGTTTGGAATATTTTTGGGCCTTAGTTTTGGGATCCCTAATACAGATTTTATATGGTCTTCAGTAGTTAGATGGGGGCATTTCTGTAAATTATAAACCTCAGAAGGAACATCTTGCAGTCAGATAGAAATTGGTGGATGATTTCTTTGTTTGGCTCCAATAATACTCTCTTGGAATATCTAAAAATTTTGGCCATAGGGTGATACCTGTGGCATTACATCATGTAGATATTGGTTATATTTATATGGAAGATATTCACTGACCCAAAAACTGGGGTACACCCGTATGTGATTTTTAGGGACGGAGACAAAAGGTCAGTCCTTTCAAAAATAGTGTACCACTGAATTGATTGTGACAACAATTTGTTTTCACAGATATAATCAATAATTTCAGGGGGGGGTTTTGTGCCTGAAAGTTTTTGATAGGTGGCAGAGACGTTTGTCGGCCGTCATTTACTGTCTGTTATATATAAACAAGTCTTATACAAGTTATTAGTTCACTTTGTTTTTTATACTTTGTGAGATCTTAGAGCTCTACATTTACAGCAAAAACATATATCCGTGGGTGGCAGAGATGAAGGTCAGCTACCCATACAAAGATTTTTGTGCTGCTGGGTTGATATTTGACAAGTGGTTATTGCAGGCTGTTTATAACCTTTTTTGATTGTACTCCTCTACCAATTACTATTCATATTTGGGTGGCTTGAGGTGCGGTCCTCTAGTCACGCCTGATCTCTCTGTGGGGACCATATAAATTTATTTTACTTAGTAATTCATTTAACAGCATGTATTTGTCTTTTTGGTTTGGATATTGAAACTTTTCTCTGAGTGGTTGGATATATTTTTTTCAATACAAACTTCAAAGACGATTCTCTATATCCATTGGTCACATAGTACTGATTCAGAAAGTCTTTTTAAGGACATCTCCATTTCCCTTCTTTTCTTTTGGGAAGGGGTCATCGACTTATTAATCCGGAATACACACAGACATGGATCTCACCAAACTTTTGGAGGGAATGTCAGCAGACGGTGACAACTTAGAGATTTTTGGTCTTACACAACCTAACTCAACAGATTCCACTTCAGGACAGGAGGATCCGGACAGTCTCTGTGGTGTCTTATTCCAGAAGATGGCAAAAAATATGAGGACCCTCGGGTCCAACATATGGCACCTCAAATTATTTAAAGCCTACAAGGTAAAGGATATCACACCAAGAGGCTTAAGAGTCCGGATCCAACCTTTGGTGAACCAGATAGATGACCAACTATCCCATGGTTGGACCCAAGTACAACACAAAGCATCCATGCTTTTTGTGGATGCTTTAACTAATTACTACAAGAGAACAATAAACCAATGCATATTAGAGGTTACTGCTAATTGTGAAGAGGTTAAGGTCTATGAGGCAGAGCCCTTTTTCAGTAAACATTTGAATAATTTGGCTAAAGATCTATCATTATTAGAGAAACAACTGATTAAGGAAAAAAAAAACACAAAACTTTCATAGGGACACTGTGGACTACGATAAGGGCAAGCCTTTTGTGACGCAAAAAAATGTATGTTTTTATGGTTCTGGTCCTAAGGCAATTAATAGGAAGAAAAGACCACAATCCATATTAAGAAATAAAGAACAGGGCTATAGTGGGACATCAGGGGATGACTCATCCTCCATTACTGATTTAGATTCTTTATCTGCCCAGGAATCTCCAGCGGCCAAGAGGAAACCAAATAGAGACCCTTTAGGCATAAGAAACATAGGGGGGCAGAAAACCCAGAAGGAATACACAACATTCAACAGCTATTGGAGAAGATAACATCTCATTGAATATTGATAATGTACAAAATATTTCCTCCTATAATTTGTCGAATGCTGAAATAAAAGTGCTTAATAAGGGTGTCAATTTTGTACCTTCTTTTTTGGTTCCTGAACTTACTCTGGTGAATGATGTCAATGATTTTTGTAGATTACTTAACCTAAAAGTATTATTTTCCGATACATAGGATACTCAAAGACCTACTGATTTTTTATTTGGGAAATCTAGTTTTATGCCTACAATGGACAAACATGTTGCAGTGTTTAAGGAGTGTGTACTTAAAGATCTTCATTTTCATCACGAATTACATCATATTAAACATAATCTATCCAGACCTGAACAATTAGCCCTACAAACTCTTAGTAAGAAACAGGATCTAGTCATTTTGCCAGCGGACAAGGGAGGGGCGGTAGTTGTCATGGACTGGAGTATGTATTATGCCGAGGCAGAGAAACAGCTATCAGCCGTCCGTTCTTATACAGATGGTCCTAGATCCAACTCCCAATTTCAAGAAAGAAATTGATTCTTTTCTAGACCTAGCCGTTGACGAAGGCATTATTTGTCAAAAAACTTGCAAACAACTTAAGGCTAAGATACACACACATTCTACTAATCCTCCTGGACGACCAATAGTATCTGGCAGGGGTTATTTAACAGAACCTTTATCAGTTTTCTTAACTTAATATTTACAGCCTTAGCTACCTCTGGTTAGGTCTAGAATCAAAGACACTACACAATTTCTGAATATCATCCAGGACACATAATTAGAACCAAGTTGGTATCTATGTACACTATACGTCACCTCATTATATGCCAGCATTCCACATTGGGCAGAACTAGAGGCTATTCAATTCTGGCTTGATAGATCGGATCTATACACTCCTGGTTTTAACACATTATTAGTTTGTTTGACGGAACGTGTGTTGTCCAAAAAAATCTTTTATTTTCATGGGAGGTGTTATTGGCAGGTTCAAGGCACGGCGATGGGAGCATCCTTTGCTCCCATCTATGCCAACCTTTTTATGGGATATCTAGAGGAACAGCTTATATACGATTATCACCACAATCTATTTATTCTTGGACCAGATAGATATTTGGTGACTCTATCTGGACAATTGTTGGATGGTGTGGCAGAGTGATAAGCCATATGCCAAGGAGTTTATAGAATACCTCAATGAAAACAAATGGGGTATCCAATTCACACTTAATACTGAATATCAAAATATAACTTTTCTTGGATGTGTCCATTACTAGACAGATCACACACTGGAAACAAAGGTTTATAGAAAATTTCCACAATATAACACCTTATTACATGCTTCCAGCCATCACCCATGCCACATCATCCAGAATATTCCCAAATCTCAATATCTACGTATGAAACGTATATGTTCCTCTGTGCAAACTCATGGGCCTTGCCAATATGAACTTATTCAAAGATTTCTCAACAGAGGTTACTGGGCAGAATCTTTGAATCTGGCACAGAGTTTTGCTGATCAACAAGATATAAGCCAGTTATTACAGTATAGGGACCAAACCACTTCCAATAAAACCTCACAACCCATTAGGCTAGTAACTACCTTTGGATGCAACCCGATTGGTTTAGGGACATTATCAACAATCACTGGGATATTTTGTTGGCTCATGATAAACTAGGTAATTTTCTTACACCTCGTTGTTTATTTTCATATCGCAGAGGCAGAACCATTAACTCACATCTTACCCATTATAAAAATCATACTGAGCCCATCAAACAACAAACTACTTTGTTTGGAGACAGATTATCAGGCTGTATAGCCTGTGGTCATTGCAATGCTTGCAAACATATAATTAAAACAAAGGAATTCACCAGCAAAAATACATCAAGAGTCTATGACATAAGATGTTTTGGTAACTGCAGTAGCGATTGGGTAATCTATTTAGCTACCTGCTTTTGGTCTACGTTCTACGTAGGGCAAGCATCAAGACCTTTTAGATTAAGAATTAGTGAACGTTTAAGCGACATGAAAAACAAAAGGTTATCCAATGCCCTATATAAACACACTTTGATCCGCAAAACTGCAAAGTTTACATTCACTATAATTGATAGAATTCAATGCAGTAAAACATGTAAATCAGGATGGCATTCTATTTTAAACCAAAAGGAGTCTGTATGGATTATTAGGCTAGGTGCATTATTTAATCCTGGCCTGAATGAGTTAAGCTAATTTTCTCAGTGGAGGACTGTAGTTCATTTTCTTGACTTTTTACCTATATAAGTATGTAGACCTGTCTGTATACACTAATGCACTGAAGAAGGCTATTACTCATCCGAAACCGGTTTGCTGCTTATGGATTTTTGGGTTTGCCACAATAAAAATATTTAAAACATTTATTTTTAAACTTCTCCTGGTGCTGGATTTCTTTCTTTTGGACTTTACATTTATGGTTTAATCCGTGCACCTTGTCTCCCCTGCATGTATTTGGTTGGGTCTACAAACTATAATACAGCATGCAGATTTAACTTGTACATAAATGTGCCTAATTCTCATAACAAATCCAATACACACAATACATCAGTAAGTGAGATGGACATTGATACTACTACCTTCTCACTTACCACAACTCCTGCCATCATGATTAAAAAAAAAACTTATTCAAAAACCTAATCCCGCCTCTCCTGCAGCTGATAACATACTGATACCTCAAAATAATTGCAAAACCCATTGCATACCCATTGTCTATACTTAGAAATAACTCTCTCCAAGAAGGAACAGTCTCCTCACTCTGGAAACAATCCTGTGTTATCCCCTTACATAAAAATGGCAAATCATTTGACCCCTCTGTCTAAAATACTTAAAAAAAAAAATGTGTTCACATACAGGTGATCAGTTACCCAGCAGGCGACATGTTACTATGCTTAACTTTAGGCCAGTCCATAGACAGAAACAGCATTAATAACTTTAATAAACTATAGTCATGGCAGACCAAATAAAGGCAAAATGGGTAGTCATGGCAGACAAAATAAAGGCAAAATGGGTGCATCACTCTTTTTAGGTCTGTTCAAAGCATTTGATACAGTTTCACATCCTATTCAGTTACTTATACTCAAGGAAGTTGGCCTCACAATTAATATAGTCAGTTTAAAAGTCAGCTCTGCCTCCAAACACAGCATGAACACTAGTCAGCTCTGCCTCCAAACACAGCATGAACACTAGGTTGATGAACTCTCAGTTCTACAGCAAATAGCATTAAGTTTGTCACAAGGTTCAGTGTTAGGTTGTTTGCTCTTTAAAATATTTATAAATAAAATGCATACAGATTCTCACCCAGCAAATCTAATTCAGTATGTGAATAAGTCATCGCTATGTCAAACAGCTCCAAGGTGACTAGCATCATTCTTCTGCAAAAACTGAAAACTAACTGGAATGATCTAAACGTCTCCTAAATCCAAATAAAACTATAAATTAGTGGTATTTTCACATCCAACCCATCAATCAAACTATGGCAACTTAAAATATTAACAAACAGTAATACTTCAACTGAGTTAGTAAAAAAAATATATAAAACTACTGGGAATAGCAATAGATCATAGGATAAGATTCAGTCAGCATCTCCAACATGCAGGTCAGAAAAATGACTGTAATGCAGGTGTTCTTCATAAAGATGAAACTGTATTAACACAATATGCATTTACGAGTATAGCTTAGACCTAGCTACTCCCTAGCCTCCTGTATGCTTCATCAATTTTCAACCAGGTAATCTTTAGCAATCTTATAATAAAATTGTAAGTATGCAAGTAACCACATTTACTAAACATATCTCTGGGTGACACTTCACTCCCTTAACTAATTGGAGCTATATAATCTACTAGCCTTTTCTCATATTAAACCTGCCCACATCATCCTGTATACCCTGCCTAAGACAGATGCCATCCCACTAGCAAGTTATTGCACTGGCACACACACCCCAGACAATTGTGCTGACTAAACCAATTCCTAGTGCTCACTCAAAAATTTAAAAATTGTAGTGGGTAATGTCAAATTCAGTCTCAGCAGATATCAGAGATATCTCATCTTAGCTACAATCTAAAATCTGCTTGAAGACATCACTGTCAAGCAAATGATGCTGCTTTGGTAACAACCCCATTACTAAACCCCTTCTTATTTTAAATCTTATCCCATCTATAATTTACAATCCCAATGAAATCATACCTGTCGACGTAACAGTACTGCCTTTGTACCAACTGCATTACTAATTCCCCAACTCATTCAATCAGATCAATAACTATCAGTAAATTCTGTAGTTATGGGGCTCATGACAATTTAACTGATTGGATAAAATATGGATAAAATATGTTCTCTACTGTCTGTGTGCTAACATTACAGTGTAAAAGAGTGCTGAATGTTGTGTTGATGTGTATGAGTTTTACCGACTGTATATAATGTATTCTGTAGATGTGTCTGAGCTTAACATGCTGTGTATAGCATGGTAATCACCTTTAAGGTTATATAATTCTGAGCATTATAGTATTTTCTTCTTGTTAGCTTAATGTAAGGTATGTTATTTGGAGCTTTTCTTCACAGGCTCCACCGAAAAGGGGCTTTGCCCAGTTGGTCTTCCCCAGTACACAAAGTCAAATAAATAAACAAATAGAAAAGGTTCTCACACATTTTTTGGTTAGTGAAGCCAGCCAGTGTTGTATAAAATGGCGCACTGAAGGCAGCCAGTTAAGAATCATTGGTTCTTCCTGGTTAGAGATTATATGCTAAGTGCGTGTGTGTGTGTTTAACAGGCAGGTCTGCTATTACAGTTTCTCCAAACAAAATAACAGAAGGGTCAAACAGTATCTCACAATAGTGCATGAGATATGAAAGTTATTTCCTTGCCATAATGGTAGATTTATTAGAGAAGGTTCATTATCTGCAATTGAAGACTAAGGTTAGTAGGCATTAGAACCACTCAACAGGTAAAAATTTCCCAGGCTACCAAACTCCATCACTATTTTGCAGCATCTTCAGATTTGAGGTTAGAAGTGCTAATGCATCAGAAACTGGAAATACTAGGAACTCAAGAAGACAGATTATGATACAGAGGATGAACCTTCTTTTCCAGATTTGTAACTAAGGTGGTAAGTACATGAATCACATAAGACAAAGTTCATAGTCTATAAATGCACATAAGACAAAGTTCATAGTCTATAAATGCATACCAGAGTATCAAGCAAACATTCATGCCCCCCCCCCCCCCATGGGAACATGACACTTTTATCACAGTGGCTCCAAATAAAGACCTATACCTTGGCATCTCATCTAACTTACAATGGATTGCAGAGATGTCAAAATTAGACCAAGAAACCACTGAGAAAGTATCACAAAGAGATGCCTACCTGCAAAAAAGCTGTGGAAGTAGCTCCAGCTCCAGAGGAATGAGCCCTGTGTACTAGCAGAAGACGCTTATTGTATTTAAGTAACAAAACTGATTAAAGGAGCTATATAGAGTGTTGCTATACATATTGATTTTTGAGGGTTCATTTTAAGTGTAGTTACTAGGATTTCAACATTATTGGTATTTGTGTGGGGTGCACATCAAGGTTAAATATGTTTAATATATAATATTTCCACTATTGACAATGCTGTAGCTAGGAGACAGTAGTATTTCTTCATCTTTTGTGTGGGGCTTAAGCCAGGTTTCTTTTACTACAGTTATGTCAGGGGTTAGAGAGAGATCCAGCTACACAATTCTGTTATTTTATTCTGCATACTATGGGCATTTATATGACCTAGTTTTAATCCAGAAGGGCTGCTTCAGAAAGGTGTATTAGACATGCACAAGACAGAATTATGTATTGTAGGTCCTGGGTGATGACAAATGTCCCCACATTCTGGAAGTAGTTTGTGTTCAAGTTTATGCTGATGTTTAGATGTTTAGATTTCTGCAGTAAGGTTTGGCTCTATTTGACTTGTTTAATTCTCGGTTTGTTTTGTTAGTAAATATGTTAGAATTAACAGGTCAGTGGTGTTCGATCTGAATATCTGAGGATTTGGTGCTGTACTATTAACATTTTTTAGATTAAGTGCTTGTGTTGGTGTGTGAGAGTAATATTAGTATTGTATATAAAGTGTGATGTAGTAGTTGGTAGAGACAGGAAAAAAAATAAGTGAGACTATAAGTTGTATTATGTTATACAAGTAATGTTTGCAATTGCTTTGTTTGCATCATCATATCAAAGTGGAGAGGAATTTTGCTTGTTTTTCCATAGTGTAATGATGGATGATGATGGTGGTGACTGGTAGGTCTCCGTGCAAGTCTGTTAATATTTTCAAATTGTAATCTATTACATTTTTTATTAGTTATAAAGGTGTTATGTTGTTGACTTGATGAGAATTCAGTAGAAGAAGATACTGAAGGTATGCACTGGAGGCAAACCAAGTGTGACTGAATATTTTGGGGTAGATTTATTGATGTACAAGAAAGGTAGGGAGTTTGATTACTGTATGGAAAGTAACGGACTATAGCACATTAAAAAGTGAAAATTTAGGCAGAATTCTGCCAAGTGGTTGAAGAAGGAGCAAATGGGAAAACCACAAGAAATGAGGCAGTGGGCAAACACAAATGGGAAAGTTAATTAGGCATGCTGTAGTGCACATTATAAAGATCAAAATAGATCATTATTGGCTGGTAAAAAGATGGAGGTGGAGCTGAGGAAGAATAAAGGAAATTAAGAAAGGGGTGAGAGCGATGGTGTTAGGGAAGACGCAGGATCATAGGAAATTAGTAGGGTATTGGCCATGAGGCCCTTATACGCCTAGCCTAGAGTTTAACCCATGTTTAGACAAGTCAGCACCCAAAGCCCCTGTCCAGCATGGACATGGGTGGAATCCCCGGGTTTAACCATTGGACAGAGATAGGCCATACAGGCATGTCTTTACTGTTGCAAGGGGATATATTTATACACACCACACACACACACACACACACACACACACACACACACACACACTCTTGTCTGTTGTCAGATTAGAACCCCTACCTATCTAGTAGTACACAATATAGTATGACATACTTATCGCATGCACCAAGGAGCTTATCTAATACTAATTTGCCTTCCATATATTCAAACCCTGGACCTACTACACATGGAGCTGTGACTCTACCCATTAAGCTATGTGGTAGTGAAGAAAACAGTAGTGAGCCAAAGCAGAATAAGAAGACCCTAGGCTTGCTTCCAACCAAAAACAGTGTATTGAAATCAGGTCAGTGCACACATTGTGATGTAAAAGACTGTCCTGAAATGCACAACTTATGTTTATTATTCTTATACCAGTTAAGAGAGGGAGTGATAGCTTACAAAGAAAGAGAGTATTTTAATGTTATTGTATTGATTATATGCAATGCCACTAACTGAATCAAGTGTAATAGTACAGGCTGGGGTAAATATATTAAGGACAGGGCAAATGTCTGGAAAACATTATTCTAGTAGCTACCACAAGGAGAACAGTCTGCATATTTTTGTAAAATATAAGGATATACTTAAAAGCATACAATCACTTATTTGGGGTCATATAATTAGAAATACACATCAAACTATTATCCATAGAAGTGGGAGTATACATGTTATAAGTTAGTCCAAATTTAATGCAAGGAATTTTTAAAAACAGTTTTGTGCTTTTCTTGTGTTTGAATCTGTTTTCTGCTCTGATTAGGTAAGCAAATCACCTTTGACTGAAGCACATTCAGAATGGAGGAGGGAATACGGCAGCTGTAACTAAGCGCAGTGCCTGTGGAATTGCAGAATGTCTAAATAGAGGATGCCTATATGTTGCTACAAATACAAAAAAATCTGATTAAAGGATGCCTAAATGTGTCTGGATATTGTACAAAATTAAACTAATGCATGTGTCTTGAGTATTGTACAAAATTAAACTAATGCACAAAAAAAATCAACAAATACATGGAGAGTGCAACAAATTTTACTAGTAGATGTCTACAACCTGAGTACAAGTTAAAAAGCAGGAACACTGGTAATGATAGGATAGAAGTACATTAAGTAACACAATCCTTGTTTAATAACATAATTCAGCAATGTTTACACAGGGTAAACTTCAGTACTTTCTGCCTAGCCTTCCTCTTTTGAAAGTGACATAAGTGGCAATCATTTTGGATAGTCTTCATTCTCTTACCATAAAACTTGAATTGCCAGTGTGTGTTCATGCAATAGAGCAGCTTGTCTGTCTAATTAGAATACCCTGGGAAGACACGCAAGTTTGTGGATTGGTTCAAGTTTGTCTTCATGGACATTTTAAGCATGAATGAGTGGTTGGTTCTTAAAGTACCCATATCCTTAAAGAATGTAAGATATGGAGGATCAAAAGAAGGCAAGCTTCTCAGAAATTCTTCTGGCAGATGTGACTATCAAAAAAAAAAAAAAAAAAAAAAAACGACTTCTTTGAGGTATTCTTCAACTCAGCTGAAGTTGCAGACTCAAAGGTGGTAATATGAGCTTCTCCAGATATAAAATACTGATCCGATGCAAAGAGAGGAAAGGGAGAAGATCCTGAAAGGGATATCTTCAAAAGAAGGTACCCCTGACAAAGGTTTAGATACCTTTGCAATATCAATGAGGAAAAGTCAGATAGCTGCAAGATGGACTATGACACAGGAATATCTCAGTTTTGAATCAAAGATTTCAGATAGGCCAAAATAGAGAGAGCAGGAGGTGAAAAATAGGTATAACCCTTTCCTAGTAACTAACGAGGCAAAACAAGTCTACTTGTCTTTATATGTCTCTCTGTTGTGTCTGACTTCTGGGACAATGAGATGATCTGAAGTAAATGAGCAAAGAAAAAAGGTTTATGGGCCAATAATGGAACTGGAGAAGACTGCCTGTGATTCTGGTGGTGTTAATGTCCACATAAAATTTTACCAAGAAGAGGATCAGTAAAGCAATGTTATCACATACCCCTGGATTTACTAATCTTCCATGTAAGACTAGATTAGTCTTGCACAGAAGTGCCAGTGTAAGAGTATGATGGCAGCACGCCATGCATATTAATGAGGGCACGCTGCCTCAACTCTAAAGCTTACACGGATCATGGATGAGTTTAGGGGGCGTGTCAGACTGCCGAGCAGTCCAAATATCCATGCCCTTGCAACGAAGAAATGCCTCAACTTCACATTTAAATGAGCGAGTCCGCTCACATGTGTACAGTGTAACACTACACTCCCCCATAAGTTAAACAACTAACAGAATAAAAAATAAAAATAATTTTTTTTTTATCTTCTGATATAGCTGTGGTGGTGGTGCTGCGGTAGCGTTGTCGCCTCACAGTAAGAAGTCCTGTTTGATTCTCAGCTAGAGTGTCTTCTGTGTGGAGACATGCGTGAATAGGCGTACCTTCATTGAAGGTTGTGCGTCAGAGCTGGCAACTCGGCATGTAAAAATCTACTGACAATCATTAGCGGACCGGAGTTCCGCTGTGGCGACCCCTAACCGGGAAATGCCGAAAGATACAACATCTTCTGATATAGCTGCGTGGATTTGCCCATTGCTTAGCTACAGTTACAGCAGCTTAGACACCAGAAGAGGATAACAAGAAAAAATATGCAAATTAAGCAACATAGCAATAGCGTAGCAGTTAGAGGTTTCACACAAAGAGGAGGCATTTCCGGTTCGAGTCCCACTACTGCACGTTCCATTTTCTGTGGGAAATCTGTATACAAAAACATTTCCTGACAATTTGCTGTGTATAAGTTTTGTAAAAAGCATTGAAATGTTAAATTTAGTAGGGCATGAATTATATATATATATGAAATGTTTATGCATTCTGAGGCATGAGTACCTTATTTTAAGCAATATAAAGTACCGCTAACCACATGTTACCAGCATTAAGCATATTTAAATACATTTGTGCATAGCTGCGCTATGCTAAGGAGGAGTAACACAGGTTCTCCGCACGTTACTGCTGATTACCTTCGTGCAACTCCGCGCTAACCAGCTCAACATCGGGCAAAGTCGGGTAAACACGTTCACACCTGCTTTACTGTTCCTTAACCAGTCAGTTCTTCCCAGCAAGAAAATAAAAAGCAGTGACAGGGCTCGAACTCAGGATACTGTGCACTATAGTCACAGTACTTAACCACTAAGCCATGATAACATTTCATAAACATGCACTTTCAACAGAGACATATCTATCAAAGGGATTTTAAACATTGCCAACATCAGCTAAGCAGGTGTGCCCACAGCTGAGCTTATCCAAAACTGGCCAGTCACAAATAGGTGCGGGAAATGAGGCATATTTAATCTCCACAGGCGGGAATACTTGCTATAACTGGTTGTAGCTTCCTTCTGTAGTCAGCATGGCTGGTGTAGGTGAAGGCACACTGTTTAGAGCACAACGCTGGGGCATCCAGGAGTCCAAAATTATGGTTTGGCTCCTCGTCCACAAACATGAGGAAAGACTCCTGCAGGGCCAGTACCAGGGTACACAATATAAAACAGAGGCCTGGAACAGTCTTGCTAGTGATCTCACCAGTGCCACTGGTGTTCCTCGGACTGGTGAGCAGGTCAGGCACCATTATTCTGACTTGAAGCGGCGTAGGGGTGATGAACTGGACCGGTGGATCCAGGAAACCCATACGATGTCTAATGCCCCACTACTGAGTAAGTAGCCATTGTATTAAGTAGTTAAGAATTGCCATGCTTGTCTATACTATGGATAGGTATGTCTCAATATCACTGCATTTACTTCACAGCTGCAGGTGACCGGGCTATGAACCTGCAAGCCCATGAAGATAGGCTGCAAAGGCTGCATCATGAGGCAGGTTAGTAATTATTCTGCATGTACTGTTATATAAAATAAATGAGAGAGCCTTCAAAATGTCTTTTAACCCAATAAATAAAGGTGTAATAATCATTTAATAAATGTATGGTTCATGGAGTGCGTCTGTCATTTTCTTTGATATGTTGTTGTACTGATGCATTCTACAAATAGTAGTGTTGTATTAAATAGTGTCAACCCACACTTGGGTAGGCCCGTATAACATGGATGAAGGGAGTGCCAGTAGCTTGTATGCATATTTACAGCCCTCAACTGTTGGTTCATGCCCAGCATGTACAGGTTAATCTGGCACATGAGTAGCTTGGTATTGTGTTCCCCAGAAATGTCAGTGTGCTGCCAGAAATGTAGGGAGCTGTCAACATATATCTGATACTTTCACCTGCACATATGTAGATAATTATATGAAAGTAGAGCTGTTAGTGTACCATCTTAGCAGTAGTGTGTGTGAGCAATTCTCAAAATATGTTGCAGTAACATCTGCATCTTGGACAGTTTGTATGTAAGATACAGCTCATGTATATAATGATCTAGCAAAATCCACTTGCACAATATAAGGACATTGGATAGTGTAATAATACATGTAAGGGACATATAACTGCAGTTAATAGGAATGTAGTGAAAACTAGAAGGATATATAAGTTGTTAATTGAGCTGTCTTGTTCCAGCCTACTGTATGTGCATAAAAAATGCAATTCCACACCTCAATTGGTATGTCTAATCTCAAAACATTTGTTGGGACACATGTCCTATTGGTTTATAAATATTTGCATTTATTTCTATGCATGTGCCCTGTTAAAATACCACAATATTGGTGGCCTGTTGCCATCAGTTAAACCTGCATTCTGTTGTAATGTCCACTATTGTTCCATATATGCATGTGTTATGCTTGCTTTTCAACTGTTGAAAATCTGGTGTGTTGGGTTAATGGTAATACTTCTGCATGCTGTTATAACTAATTGGGAATGCTGTTGACTGTTACTAACTCATATCTTTATTAAGCTCTACAAAACATAGTTCATATGGGAAGGCCGGTCCCAGCGAACCCACCTGTCCCACCTCAGCTGGCCATGACACCTGGCACCAGCAGATCCGGTGCCCAGCCTGGGACCTCCTCCTCCGTTGGCCCTGTGCCACCTTTGGGTGGAAGCGCAGCAGGGGATGGGGCTCTGTCCCCCCGTGCAAGCATGGGCGGAGAGGCACCTATCACCCTTCGTAGGGTCCGGGCTGTGGTGCATAGAGAGAGTGAACGTTCTGTTGCAGAACCTCTACGCCAGCTTGAGGCCCGAGTGGCACAACTCACGGGTCAGCCTGCCCCTCCTACACAGCCCCCAGCGCAGCCACCTTCTGGGCCGTGAAGGTGCAGTGGTGACTGCCCATGGGTGGGGACCTCAGTCCCACTGTTTCAATCTGGAGGCTCATGGGCTTGCGATTTCCAAACATCCCTCCCCGTCAAAGGTGTTCACCCACCACTTGTGTCATATACCGCCCCTGTATGCATCTTGTTTGTCTTGTCTGTTTACCTCTCCAACCTACCTCCCCAAATATACCTACTTCCTCTACCCCACATTCCACTCTCACCTGAAAAAAAATAAAGGCAATCTGTTCCCAAAAAAAAAATATTACACCCCATACATATCTGCTCATTTTGCACACATATCCACTGGACACATGAAATGTTATTTAATTGGCATTACAACATACTTTGTTGCCCTCACCCCTCTCTCAGGGGTTGAAGGGTTCATATCTACCTCCAAATTTATTGCATATGCACAGCTGTTGCTGTTGAAGAAATGGGCAGCTATGGATCTTTCCTACACCTGTCCTGCCCATCCAGAGCTATTTTCCATACTGTCTTTCCCTCTTTGTGCCCCCTTTTCACCACTTTCCTATCTCCCCATTTTTCTTTACTTTCAAAGAAATTAGCGCGGAGGTGAACGGGAGTAGGCACTATTAAGCAGTAGTGAGTGGGTTTGCACTTGGCTAAACAATGCGAGGCATTGCGCAAACCTGCTTACAACTGCTTAAAAGAGCCTTAGTCACTCTGTATGTGAGGGCCCTTGTTCTGCTCAGGAACAAAATAAAACACCTCTGTAAGTCTCGAACCCCGGACCTTGCACACCCTACACAACATGAAGTACCAGTAAGCCACGGTAGATATATATTACGTTGGTGCTTAAATAAATATATCCTGCATCAGAATGAGTGAATGTAAAGGAAAAGTAGGAATACCATACCACACAACTTGTTCTGTGGATGTTGACCAACAGTTGTTGTGGGATTACATTGCATGACTGTGATAAGAAAAGCAGCCATTCCAGCAGGAAATAATGTTACACCATCACCTTACAACCCCACACAGTATCACAGCAGGACAAACACTGGCATATCTGTTTAGGCAAGGCAGAAACACAGAGGCATATTGGCCTTTCTGCTGCTACACACTGTGCAAATAGCGTTGGAAGGAGTTTTGGAAACATACCCTTGTGTAGGAATAAAACACTGAAATACAAATGGATGCAGCCATGTACTGGTAGCAACCAACTGTAAGAATGCCATTGCTCTATTGGTGAAAAGACCTGTGTGGTGCACAGACAAAAAATAACAGGCTATTCTCTGGCTATCATGTGGATAGGTCCACAGGTGGGAGTTACACAGACAGACTACATTCCTTGATAAAGTAACATGTTCACAACAACCCTGTAAGTCCAGCAAGATAAAATGCACACAATACTACTTACGCTCTCCGTACTTCTGCAGCCCTACCCAAATGTAAAATTTACCTGTGTGTGCAGGGTCTACCAAGGATGTAGGTAAGCATGCTCACTGTACTGATATGAGTCCAGTTTTTCTGAGTAGCTTGTGCTAATGTCAACACTAAAAAAAGCACAAAATGTTT
The DNA here is from genome assembly GCF_019279795.1 of Protopterus annectens. Lineage (NCBI taxonomy): Eukaryota > Metazoa > Chordata > Ceratodontiformes > Protopteridae > Protopterus > Protopterus annectens. The sequence goes on along the minus strand of NC_056727.1, from coordinate 1,083,030,425 downwards.
AGAACTGTGTAAGTGAATATTCACAGTATAGCAGTTCACAAACAATTCTTGTGCTAAAGGAATACATCTCTATAACTAGCTTTGTATGGCAGTTAATTGTAACAGTTGAAAAGAAAGTACATCTTTCCATGTATCTTGGGGTAGCATTTTGAGGGATGAGTACATTTCTACACTGACAGTGGGTACTGGAAGCAGCAACATTAGGTCTGAGTACAAAATGTAAATCTCTGGCTACACACCTGGCTTCTGATATAATAACTATTCCAACCTTCTGTCTTAAACAATGATGTCCATACCAAACAAGGATGATCTCCATCTTAGAAAGCTGAAAGGGCCACGCCTACATGAGTCAGCAATTTATAGTACTGGGTAAATGAAGTGATTACTACACAGCAGGATGCATGCAATTAGCAAATGGTGGGCACTAATTGGTGCAGAGGCCATCACATGCTCATGTGCAATTCCTACAAAAGCAGGCTGCAGTCTATGCCAACAAACTCAATCACTCTATTGCAGAGACTGACCGAGAGAGACAGAGAGAGAGAAAGAGAAAAGGAAAAATAAATATTACCAAATTATACAAAGGAAAGGTATGTGACACATATGTATTTACTGGCATGTAGTAGATGTTATTGAAGAATAGTCTACATAATGTGAAACATTCCTATGTGGCAGTAGTACTTCTTTCTGCACAGATGTTCTGCTTAACTACTGCTATGGGCAATACTGTGTTTACCTGTGGGCAGTGGGACGTACCTGTGAAATGTGTAGCTCAGCATTAAATGTCAAAGATCTGATCCATGTTATCTGTGTTCTGTACAGTAGTGTGGCCAATGGCTGTTTGGGGGATTAGTGCTGACATTATATAAACATGGGTGTGACAGGACAACACATGCATGATAGTCATATTAAAGTGTAGCTTAGCACTGGCAAGTGCTGTAGCAGTGTAGTATGATTCTCTAGCATCTGTTGCCATATATACCCCCCCCTAATGTTGGTCTGTGTTCATATGTGACACCTTTTTGTGTTGCAGCAAGGCCCAACAGTTCAGCTGTGAGGTCCAGGGAGACAGTGTGGACCATGTGTGTGTATGCCACACACATACAGAGACATATATATGTGTCATATATATTCACATCTGTATATGTGCATAGAGCAGGGGACATATTGCAACTGTTTGCGAAGGGGGGATATATATGTTGATGAAGGTTAGTATGCGCATATTTGTTTTGTAGGTTGTAGTGAGTGACAAACAAGACAGCATACAGTGCTGGTATATGAAGTGGTGGTTAAGCACTGTGGGTGGTTCGTTCAGTTTGCAATGTTGAAGCCAGTAAGGCCTGCTAAAGCTACCTGGGCTGTGAACACCTTCAATGCATTTATCCCAAGACTGTGCAATGTTATTACATCACTGTACACCTTACATCCTTTGTATAATTGATATTCTCACTATGAAAGGTGAATTGTATATGTGCCTATATATATATATATATATATATATATATATATATATATATATATGTGTGTAGACAAATGGATGTGTAAATGTATATACACACACACACACACACACATATATATATATATATATATATATATATATACACACACACACACACACACACCTATGTCTACTTGTTGCAATAGATTCTCTGTACTGTTGACTGACTGTGATGTTCAACATGTTTGTGAATACGTCAAAGATATGTATCTGTGGGATAGCTTACTGGGAAACTGTTTATTTTATGGTATTCTGGGTCCTTGCTTTGATCCTAGCAAAACCTGTGTATTCTGTTGTTAGGCAGAACAAGTGCTATTGCATACAGTGTGATTAAGTCCCTTGGTTTTAACTAGGGTGTGTCATTAGAGGCTAGAGCACTACATCTATGATTGTTGATTGGTACCGATCTTGAAAGCAAATCCTGTGTGTACTGTAGTACTAATTGAAGCTCTGGACCTGTACAGCAAAGTATGATTTATGTCCACATTGCTTGCATCTACTGTTTTGTGTGGTCCCTGTATTCATCACATATTACATTTCTCAATATTAAGGTTGTGTAAGTACTTACACACAGTACTGTATAGTGTACACACTGAAAGCTTATGTGTGGTAATACATATAACTGTGTATCTAGCAACATTCATAGTGCACTACAGCAGTGTGTGACCTATATTCCCAATTGTGCACATATTTTGGCCACGGGTTTGGCGTTAACAAGTTGTGTGGTATAATATTAATATATTTACTGGTCCTTACACTGATTGTGATGGATGATATATTTCTTTACACATCAGCTTGATGTATATCTGCTGTGGCTAGGTGGTGCATCATGTTGCATACAGTGTGTCAGGTACTCTTTTATAGCTTATATAGTGATTTTATTTTGTTGCTTTGCAGAACATGGTTCATTGGATAGAGAGTGAGCAAGGCGCTTTCAAGCAGTTGTGGGGTGAGCAGTGATAAGTGGCAGTTACAGTGTTTCACTCTCGGTTAGCGTATAGGTTGCTAAACTTTCATAAGCTGTGCTTACCCTTCTGAAAACCCACTTGCAACTGCTGAAATGTGCCTTATTCCCTCTGTAGCCCCTGACCTTTGTTTTGGCTAGTAACAAAATGAAAAGCATTTACTAGGAAAAAACCCACAACCATTCACATCACAGCATAAGTGATTTGCCACTAAGCCAACTCAGATGTACATATCATTTATGTATTCACAAACATAACATCCAGTGCAATCATATAACACTACAGAAAATGTACTCCAACATGTAGATGTATGTGTGTGAGTAATTATTGTAATCTGTGCTCAGGTACAACATATTGTATTATGTATGTAAGTATATGTGTATATATATATATATATATATATATATATATATATATATATATAGCAGTTCAGTGATATCTGTACTGTATAATGATGTTAAATGTGCCATATGACTTGCTTATATTTTTGTATTTATGTCTTCCAGGGATCATGGCCTACCACAGGAACCCAACGTACAGTAGGGCTGAAGATGATATCATCACTAGCATTATGATTCAGCACTACCATTTACTGTTTTCACGAACCAGCCAGGACCAGCAGGAGCATACTGCAATGTGGCAAGATCCTGTCCGCAGGGTCAATGAGGTAGGCCTGCATAACCGCACATATGAGCGGGTGCGCCACCACTGCAGTGATCTTTTCCGACACGTCCATCAGCGTGCCGCTGCTGTGTGTACAGAACAGCTTGCAACAGGGGGTGGTGTTAGTATCCATCCCCCCCTCACCAGAGTGGAGGAGCTGCTCATGAACCTGGTGGCATCTGCCCAACAACAACAGCAGCAGACTACTGTTATCTGTATTGGTAGATCATGCATATGTGAGATGTGGAGTGTGTCGTTCAAAAATGTGGAGCCTGTTGTGCAATACTGATCATTTGGAACATAAGCTGTAGCCCTGTGAATGTAAACTGTTGTTGTACTGTAAGATTGCAAATGCACAGTAGCAATGCCACAGTTGTGGCCACTGACAAACTGTCTCATCTCTATGTAGGTACCTCTGAGGTGACGTCAAGGCAGTGGACAGATGCTAGTGAGTGTGTTCTACATTTGTTATTGGAAATAAAAAGTGCATGTCATAGTTAAGGTGTAAGCCATGTACACATATAACACACCTACCCATAATGCATGCTGTGCATGTTTGGTGTAAGAGCACTCACATCTCATAATGTGATTAGCAGCCTCAAACACATGCAATATCCAGACCATCTCAAAGAAATGTGGCTAGACTGTAGTGACCATTGGATAGGCACAGTTGATACTCAAAATGCACATAACATACACATCTATGTCATACACAGATCATTTTAACATGCTTCATATAAAGGATTCCCAAACCCTCTATAATGACACACTACGGTATCCAAAATCTCATCCACACATTACACAGAATATACCTAAGGAGTAGAGGCCTATCCTAACACTTTGCAACACACTACACAGTCATGGCAGGGAATGCTCCTTATTGGCCTCCTTACAAAATCACATAACTGGTTGTGAAATGGTGAATTTAGCCAAGGTAGTACAGTTCTGACACAGCATGATTTGTGCTGGTTTGTGAAATATTTGTAGCCTTGAGTGACCCCTTGATGCCTCATGATGATGGCCTATGGTACTATACCCCATCCAGTTATTGTAACCACAGTACTACACATAACTGTTATTGCTACACACCATAATGATGTGTGTGTGCACACATATGCACCTCTAAACAGTATGCATACCAATCACCATTTACACAACTGACACATATATGTCTTGTGATGCTATTGAGTGACTAGGTCATATGACAGTTATTGGGTATGTGTAGTGTTTAAATATGCAGTCGTGTTTTAGCATGCCATGTCATGGATGAGACTGGCATGTCCACAATATGATCTACACTCACCATAAGTACTGTACATTGGGTATGTGGCCGAATGGTATTCTATCAGTTATCCATGCACCACTGATGATGTGTGAATACTCATCATGCATGTGCTAAAAACGTGTCCACAATTATTTGCTAAAGACACAGAGGCTGTGATCAGCATTGGATACATATCTGACACACAGATGAACAACCAGCAATGGTATGTACACCTGTGAGTTATGGTGCACAGTACATCACAGGGTTATGAATACCTGCACAGCAATGTTGTGTCCATGTATGCATTGTGTTCCAGGGGGAGGGCCATCACCAAATCACAAAACACATGCATCAAAGCCATGTATACTGTTAGTAACAAGGATTGACTACACTTGTACTGCATGCTGTTGAGCAACACGTCTTGCATGCTGACAGGTGTGATATGACTGTTTAGCTTGTAATACTGTACTCCACCATCACCTGCTATTGTGTATGTTCTGTGATTGCTGGTGTTGTGTGTGTCTGCTTTCAGGAGGAGTGTAGTTTTGTGTGTGTGTATGTGGTCTGAAGTCATGTTCAGGTCTTAAAGTGTGTTTCCTGTTTTCCTCTCACAGGTGGCGAGGTGGGGCTTGTTCAGTACAGCAGGGAACCTGATGTCACTGACACAGACAGTGATCATGAGGATAGGTGTGTTGAGGCACAGGCAGGTTTGTCAGGGTCTGTTGCTGGGCCACAAATTGACAGTACACAAGTCTCCACCCCATCCATGCACACAGTCATACTGCCTGTACATCCATCATCACCATTGCCCTTAGCTGAGGGACAGTGTATGGTTGGCACTGGCCACGACAGTGTGGTATCTATGGCACAAGTGTCAGGACACAGCAGCCATAGCCAAATGTCTGGAACGTTACCACATAAGCAGATGCTCAGGGGTTCTCATCAGAGCACTGCTGGTCATCATGCCCCTGGCCGTGCCACACCTCTTTCTACCACATGCATGTTCCAGGCTGTCATGGAGGCACAGACATGAATGGAGCAGTACACCAGACAGGGGCTAAGGGCACAGAGGGCTCATTACACCTCTGTAAATGACAGTATCCATGACTTAGCAGGTGCCATACGTAACTACACTGAGGTCATTGATAGACATTGGGGTGAGACATTGGATGTCATCCACAATGTCATGTACATGTGTCAGGACAGTGCGGGACAGTTGAGACGTCAACGTGGATGTATGCCAGCAACATCACCGCTGGAGGTCACCGTGGACGTCCAGCAAGTCACAGTCGCTCCCGTAGTGCCAGTACCAGCCCCAGCAATGTTGGGGGGGGCTCTCCATAGACAGTCCTAGCAGACCATGTGCACGTGGCTCTGGCCAGTCCCAGCATGGACCTGGATCCAGTGGACATTTGTCAACTTCTGAGGATAGTACCCAATCTGGATTAGTACCTGATATTGTCTGTAGCACCCCTGCCAGGCACAGGTTGCATATCTGTGGCCAGAGACGGTGATCTGTAAAGCCTGCCAGGTACAGTCTGTAGCTGCCTCACAAATCCCCATATATGGCAGCCACATGGTGGAACTGTGTGCATGCAAGCACACACACATAAACCAGAAACCTAGGGCAAACACATACCCGCACGCATGACATCAACATTGGCCCATAACAGTATTCATGGCCCTCACACACACATGTTGATTTTATGGCTCAGTGTAGGCCTCTGGCAAGCCAACAACACACCCTGTGCATATGATGAAACCTGTGCCACCTCCTGTCATCTGTAACATTGATGCAGGAACAGGCTAACATGGTACTGATGCACAGGCTGACTTTAATAAAGTACAGCAATGGTTGGATGTGTAGCATGTTGTCAGCAGTAAAGTGTAATGATATCCTTGAAGGTGTAGCTGAGCAGGCATGATGCATTAAAGCTGTAATTAGCAATGTTGTATTGTTTTCACCAGTGTTTATTCCAATTGTGTTTTGTTTGCCCATGTGCCACTTGACTGATGTGTGTAGTTGTGTCAGCATGCATTATACAGTAGACAGTAAGTGTGGGGTGTGTGCAACACAGGTTTACAGGTGTCCATTTGTGAACATGGTGGAGGTGCATTGTCTGCATGTACATGCATATTGGACACATGGGCAGGGTGCCATGCCCTGTATTGGCCAGTGTTAATACTCCATAGTGTCTATTGGTGGCCAGTATGCATTGTACTACACACATTTTGGAACTTGAGTACACGTGTGTGTATGACATGGGTTGACCCTGTGCTGTGGGTGATGCTATTGTTGCTATCTCTCATTGGTTTGCATTACTAAGGTTAACACTGTCCCAGCTGCATAATCCTTTAGTAATGCACACTGTTCACCTACAGGTTTGCATGGGCCGTGCTATCACAAACATAAGAAATACTCACTTATACAGTAAAAGTACATTAGTCTCATGGACCCCTGCCATAAACTAAATATATAATAGAAGGTGTGAAGTTTTACCAAAAAAGAGTTGCATACCAAGAAGGGATAACCTTTCTGGTCAGTATCACTGGGAAAATACAAGTCCTCATTAATCATACAAGGCAAGCTTTAAAATACAAATTGGCAAGGATTCCAAAGACAACACTAAAGCTTTCTTTAGTGTTTATAATCTAGAGGGGAAATCTCAGATCGTGTCAGAGTTAATGTAAATGGTCACAAAGTACGCTTATCTGAATGACATTGCCAATATCTTGTTGGACAGTTTGAATGCAGATTTCACCACCCTGTCGTTACACAAGGGCCACATTTCCAGAACTGAAGAATGAAAAACCTGATGATTCACAGACACTCTAGTTAAAACATCTCTTTACCAAAATCCAAACCACAGTGGCAGTGGTACTGGACAGTGTCCCTGGCTGTGTCCTACACAAACTGACATATGAAGTAACCACTCACCTAAACACTCTGTTCAGATGCAGCCTCTATACAGGTTACATACTTGTGGAATGACTTGCAGTAATGGTGTTCACAGTCCACAAGGGTTGAGCTAGAACTTCTTCTTATTTTCCTTTCGGATGCTCCTATTAGGGGTCGCCACAGTAGATCATCTGTTTCCATTTCTTCCTGCCCTCTGCATCTTGTGCTGTCACACCATCCACCTGCATGTCATCTCTCACCACATCCATAAACCTCATCTTAGGCATTCCTCTTTTTTTGTTACTTGGCGGCTTCATCCTTAGCATCTGTTTCACAATATACTCTGCATCCCTCTTCAGCACATGTACAAACCAATGTAATCCTGCCTATCTGGCTTGGTCTACTAACCTTCAAACTTGGGTTGACCTTCTAATATACTTATTCCTAATCCTGTCCACGCTCGTCACACCCAGTGCAAATGTTAACATAAACTGATTAAGGGTAGAGCTACAACAAATCCTGGAAACTCTCACCCTATAAGCCAGACAAATGTTATCTGGAAGGCTATGGAACACAGCATTATGGAACTCATTAACAGAGACATTATGAACCTGCAAACACTGCATCATACCCACTTAGGTTCTCTAAAGGCCAGATCATGGCTCCTACACCTAGTAGACTTCAAGCCAGTTAACAAGGCTATGGGTGAGGGTGGGGAGGTCCACACAGCCAAGCTATAGCTCACCCAGCAATTCATACCCATCCCCCATTCTGGTATTATACATAACCTCAACAGACTGACCATAAACTACTGTTAGATGATGGATTGACAACTGACACACAGATGTAGAACTCATAGTAACATTTGCAGCCTCCATGTACAATTCTATGCCAGTAACAAGTGGTATTCACTTGCACTCCGTCCTGGGACCACTCCTGTTTGGCATATAGTTTTCTTAGGTACAGGAAAACAGTAGGGATATGTTTGCCCACGTTTGATGAAAATGCATACTGTGGGCTATACTTTATTCTCCAGATGACACACACATCCTCCAAAAGGGTATCATAGACACAGATACCTGGTGTCAAAATCATGCTGTAAAGCCATAAGCCAAAGAAAGCATAGTTATCCACTTTTAGAGAACAAAGTATCCCCAGAGTGCCACATAAGTAGTAGCCCCCAAAGTGTGGAACAGGTACTAATGTATACATAGAGCCATGTGTTTAGTCATCTCTCCTTTGATAATCACATTACCAAAGGGTTTTGGAAATCCCTCTGTGGAGCACATAAGGAATAAAGGGTTTGCATGCAGATCAACAGAGGTTGTTGCACACCTATAATTTTTAGTCATCTTTGCCAGACTTTGCTTGCTTTGGAGCAGGATTCAAATATACCTCAAGCATAAACCCTCACTCACACTCTTCAATAGAAACCGTGATGAGTGGATGTGAAACAGAAGACGTAGCCCAGGGATCACTGCAATGGCTAAGCTTGTCGCAAGCATACAGAAGTGACCTAAGGTCTGGAAAGTGCCAGCACGCTCTGGCAAGGCTAACAGATGCTTTCATGGAGAAAGCATAGTGCCCACCTATGAAAAAAAATGAGGTCACATGTATGTATATGGCTTTGCCCCACAGCTACCTTACATGTGTTATGCACATACAGTTGTCATTGTGATATGTAATACACTAGAAAAATCAAAACCCACTCCACATTGACCAGTGGTGTCACACACCTGGAAAACACACACAGTTAGCAAGTGCGGGATTCAAACTCCTACCTAACTACATTATGATACTACAGCAGTACGCATTTACACAATGCGCTATATACATTACTGGGATTTCACCTTCCCACAGGTGTATTTGTAGGATGGTGACATCATCAGACTTGACAAAGATGAGTATATCACTTTAAGGGGTGTGAGTAGTCTCCATAAAGGTTGTTCCCTCCCCCAGGAGAGAGAGAGACAGACACACAGTTGGCAAGTGCAGGATTCAAACTCCTACCTCATGATACTACAGCAGTACGCATTTACACAACGCGCTATACACATTACTGGGATTTTACCTTCCCACAGGTGTATTTGTAGGATAGTGACATCATCAGACTTGACAAAGATGAGTGTATCACTTTTAAGGGGTGTGAGTAGTCTCCAAAAAGGTTGCTCCCTCCCCAGGGAGAGACAGACACACACACACGCACAGTAGGCAAGTACGGGGTTTTTATTCCAAACTAAGTACTTTTTTACACTTCAGCAAGCAATATGGAGTTACAGGGTGCAATACAGACATTACTCGCTGACAGTTTGCCCAAAGGGTTTTTTCACATTTGCTAACCTCAGCAGGCTTATCATACTAGGTGTATTGTGAGTGTATTGTATGCATAGGCCATAACCATATCATATATGGGTTGATGCACCACATGCTGGCACACACAGGGTCAAACTGGTGGTTAAGCTCTGTCAACCCAATACGGGACAATACAGTCAAGAGGAGTAGGGTCATACAAGCACAACACCAACAGTCTCACATAGACCTACAATATAAGCACCAGCAAAACACACACATAAATACACATTACCATACTCGGAGAATACAAATATTAATCTGAAAAAGAGGAGGTGTCCTCCTAAGCAGACAAGCAAGCAGCATGCACCTCCAAGCACACACCAGAAAACACATAATACAGCAAAACAGTCTGCCTCACAACAGGCGCTAAGGCAAAACAACATACCCAACACACTAGTAATAGTTGACTCCATAGTCATGCACACAGATGTTCCACTCACTAGGCTGGACAAGGGGAAGGTTAGTGTCAGTTGTCTGTCAGGTGCTATGATCCGCCACATAACACAAGCACTTACATCACTCCAGAACATGTACATGTCAGTGTGAATGATCTGAGACATACCTCCCAGGACAACATGACAAGAGATGTATAGTAGCTTTATGATCATGTAGCCCAGGCTGGTATGACCCTGACCTTGAGTAGCATCTTACCTTCACCTACATGATACTGCAGTATAACAGAAAGATGATAAACTTCAACAGTTGGCTGTGCTTCTGATGTCATTCAAAGGGGATCCAGTCTCTGCCTGGGATGACATGATAGACCAGCCTTGTTGCTTCGCTAGAGATGGTTTGCACCTGTCACCCCTATGCTTCTGAATACTGGCCAAGGCTCTTTCTGTCCCCATATTACCTTTTTTAGGCAAGGCTCAAAGGACACACCAACCCCCGTAACCAACACATATAACCACAATAATGAGTGAGCTAAATGCTACTCATTGCCAGAAGTCTCAGCCTCCAAATGCACACACTCGAGGCACTCCTCAGTGTGGAGAATATTGATATCTGTGCAGTAACAGAAACCTAGTTCAAGGCTCCAGAGAGCACACCAGCACTACCAGGATACTACTCATTCCATACCTTCCGGCATCGGAACCTGGATCATAGCACATGGGGTGGGGATGTATCCATATTCATCAAGGATACCTACACCTCTCCCTACAGGATATGTACCCATAGAATGTTGCACAGCAACGTTCTTCCCACGCCACAGGGGTGGGGCCACAACAGAACCTTGGCATTCCTGCTGTATGAGCCTGACGAGTCTGATCTGCAAGGCAATGGAGCCAATCATAATGGAACTCAACAATAAAGACATTGGGAACCTTCACACGGTTGCGCACACCCAGTTTGGCTTTGTCAAAGGCAGATCATGCCTCCTGAACTGGGTGGATTTCTTTGAGACAGTTACCCAGGCTACTGATGATTGAAAGGAGCTCCACACAGCCTACCTATACCTCGCTAAGGCCTTTGACACCATTCTCCAGTCAGGTATCATATATGAACTCACCAACCTGAGCATAAATCCATACATCACAAGATGGATTGCAAACTGGCTCACAGATAGATCCCGCAAATTAAGAGTTGCTGGCTACATGTCCGACTCTAAACCGGTAACAACTGGTGTCCCCCAGGGTTCAGTCCTGGGGCCCCTTCTGTTTGGCATATACTTCTCAGAAGTACATGCCAACACAGGAGGGTTGTGGTTGACTAAGTTTGCTGGGAACTGTAAAGTGTGTGCTATAATAGATTCCCCGGATGACACAAATATGCTCCAGAAGGGACTCTATGAGACAGATGTGTAGTGTCAGAATCATGGCCTCAAGCTCAGTGTGGAAGAATGCATAGTAATCCCCTTTGGGGAAAACAAAGTACCCACAAACTACCACATAGGTGTTACCCCCTGAACACTGACTAGGTAATAAGGGATCTGGGGACACAAGTAGATAGTCATCTTTCCTTTGACAACCATTTTTCCAAAGTGGTTAGGAAATCCTATGTGGCCCACCTAATCAACAAACGGTTTGCATCAAGATCACAAGAGGTAGTGGTGTCCCTCTACTCTTAAGTCATCAAGCCCATCATTGAGTACAATGCACCATTTTAGATGTACTCGACTGGGCATATCCAGCAGCTGGAGAGACCACAGAGGTACCTCACCAAGAGGATTACTGGCCTCAAACAGTTGTGTTATGCAACACAACTGGAAAAACTAAATCTGTTCTTTGTTATGTACCGCCTACTCAGAGGCAAACTCTGCCTAACATACAGAGCCATGTCCAACGCATAACTGTTGAGCATGCACCATCTAAGGAAAACAAAACTGAGTCGCAACACACTCCAGGGATATGAACCTCATCACAACAATGAGTACAACATGCTGGTGGGATAGAGTACCATCCCAGAGACTTGCCTTACTGTGGAACAGAGTCCCAGTGTACATCAGACAGAGCCCCTCGCTGACACTCTTCAATAGGAACCTTGATGAGTGGATGGGAAACAGACAATTCACGCCAGGGATCACATCAGCAGCCCCACTAGAAAGGGGCTTAGGGGACTAACTATTAGAACTAGGGCTTAGGAGGCTAACCAATGGGGTGGTGAAAGCTGCACAACTTGCCTAGGCTAATATATGCCTTTGTGAAGATAGGTTCATAGCTATGTAGTAGACTATGTGACAGGTACATGTCTACAGGTAGTAGATGTGTACTTCATTGTACAGTCATGTTGTACAGCAGGCACATGCGCCACTTACACTGTAATGCATATAGATACTGGTGGCTATTATGTACAGTGGGTGAGATGTGCACCTCGTGTCTTTTGTGCCATTGGGATGTGTGCCTGGTGGGACAGTCCTGGATGGCTCCTTGTCATGGTCACCCTCTTACACACATCTCTGCCCATCCATCTTTGACTTATTATACTGTGTTCCCCCTACATATATAGGTACATAGGTAGGTAATAGGCTATCTGCCTGAAGGCATATATTAGTATGGCCAGAGTGTGCAGCCATCACCACACCTGGGGTTAGTTCCCTATGCCTCTGTGTAGTAGAGCTGATGAAATGATCCATGGTGTGACAGTTCAGTTTCACATACACTCATCAAGGCCCCTCTGGAAGAGTGTCAGTGAGGGACTCAGCTTAATGTAGGTTGGGAGCCTGTTCCAAAGCAAGGGAAGTCTGTGAGTTAGTAATGTATCCCTCCAACATGTTCTATTTATTGTTGTAATGATTATATCCCTAGAGAATGTGGCACAGTGAGCTTGGGTTTACTTCAGCTAGAGCATGTACATCAGTTCTGCATTGGACATGAACCTGTATGTTGGGCAGATATCACCTGAATAGACGATATGCAACAGAGTACAGATTGAGTTACTTCAGTCTTGTTGCATGGGGCAACTGTTTGGGGCCAGTAATCCTCTTGTTGAGGTACTTCAGTGGTCTTTCCAGCTGCTGAAGGTGCCTTGTCAGATTCATCGCAAGTGTTCTGTGGTACTCTCTGATGGGTCTGATGACTGATGAGTAGGGGGAACCTCTTTTGACCTACATGCAAATACTTTAGCAATTTGTGGGGACACACAGCATGATTTTCTAACCACTTTGTGAATGTGTTTCTGAAGGTAGAGATGACTATCTACATGTGTCCATAGATCCCTTATTATTACCTCCATGTTTAGGGTGTTGGCACCTATGTAGTATTTGTATGACTGTAGCTCGAGGCCATAATTTTGACACCACATTTGTCTGACTGAGACCCTTTTTAAGGATGTCTCTGCTGTCCAAAATATCAATTATGACAACCTTTTTGCAGTCATCCACAAACCTTGTTAACCATAGCCCTCGAGGCCATAATTTTGACACCACATTTGTCTGACTGAGACCCTTTTTAAGGATGTCTCTGTTGTCCAAAATATCAATTATGACAACCTTTTTGCAGTCATCCACAAACCTTGCTAACCGTAGCCCTCATGTGTTTGACTGTACTTCTGAAAAGTATACACCAGACAGGCGGGTTCCCAGGACTAAGCCATGGGGGACAGCAGTTGTTACCAGCTTACAGTCCAACAGGGAGACCACAATTCTTACCTTGTGGTATCTATCTGTGCCCCAGTTGGCAATCCATCAGATGACATACGTGTTTATGCACAGGTTGTTGATTTTGTGGATATGACATGCATGTGGGATGTTGGAAAAGGGCTTTTCAAGGTCTATGTAGGCCGTGTGGAGCTCATTGCATTGATGTATGTCCTGGGTAACTGCCTTGAAAACTGTCTAGCAGGTTTAGGGACCATGATCTGCCCTTGACCAAACCAAAATGGGTAGGGTTTGGTGTTTGTAGACTCCCAATAGCTCGTGTTTATAAGTTCCATAATGATGGACTCCATGGCCTTGCAGATCAGGCTTATTAGGCTTATAAGACAATAGTTCCCATGGTCTGTTGTGCACCATCACTTGTGGAGTGTGCCAAATGTTGCTGTAACTCATTCAACGGTTTCATATCCTGTACACAGGGCGAGTCTCAACAGACTGCTTAGGTGCAGGGTCTGTTTGTTTTGGAGTTCGCATATGACACAGCCAGGGACACCATGTCATCTCATAGACGCCGCGTTTTTAGTTTTGGATAGAGCTGTTTAACCATTGTATATGTGAATTCCGGGTTTTCACAATCTCCAGGTATGGTAATGGGCCCTTTTGACAGTGAGAGGGGGTAAATATGTATGAACCTGTCTAACAAGATGTTGGCAATGTCAGTCATGTACATGTATTCATTTACACTTTGCACTAACTCAGGACATATATGAGTTTACATTGATATTTATGACATAGCTAAAGAAAGCTTCATGGTTCTCTATGGAGTCTTTGGCAATATTTTTGGCAGAGCTTGGCTTGGATAATGTTAGGAGTGCTCATTGTTTCTTGATGATACTGATCGGAGCTTTGTTGATCTTCTTTGGATTTTAACTTTCTTTGAACAACTTAAGTACTTGTATTACAAAGTTTGATTATGACAGGGGTCCAATATATTATATGGGTCTGTTTTCATATCACTGTGTGCACAAGGCAGGATTGGTGAATAGTGACATGTGTCTGGAGTAAGAACTGCAACTGCCAGATATGTGTGGCCCACTGCTGTACTCAGACATGGCCTAAGTGTGTGACCATGATCAGTATGACCGTTCAGTAGGTTGTTGACTGAAATTTGCTTTATTTGTTTGTGTGTGAGCATGCCCACTTTGACCTTTCAGTATGTTGTTGACTGAAATTTGCTATATTTGTTTGTGTGTGAGCATGCCCACTATGGGCATATATATTATATGTATGTGAAAAATCAAGTTGGTTTTTACTTCAGGGCTCACCTTTGTGTTGTACATCGACAGGAAGCACACTGTGCCTGCAGGGCTTCCATGAGTCAATTTGCATAGACTTATCAACATTTCTACATACAGGGGGGACAGTTGTTATTTGTACATTCTACCCGGGGGGGCACACATGGTTGTTACTGTGGATGTACATAGAATGAGGGGTACATCTGACACTTATACATATTTGCTAGGCCTGCACTGCTATGTCAGGTACTCCATGTCAGTCTGTACTATTGCCTATTGTACTGGCTTGAGGCATACCACTGTAGTATAGACCTTAGCTTCCAATTACACGCATATTAGTTTGTGACTTCATAGCCTACCCAACCCAAATCACACTGCCTGGCCTACTGTTATCTGTCTGCATTGGCCTGGGGGGAGGTTACCCATATGCCTCTTCAGAGGGCATGATACAGCATTTGTTTGTGTTTGCGTTTGTCTACAACTGTCCTGCCGGCTGTGACTGTTAGGTATGTGACCCCCCCCCAACTGGTATGTGTGAGTGACTTAAGTTGTGTCTGTGCCAGTATTGAGGGTGGTGCTGCAGGGCTGCTGTCGGATGCACATAGTACACTCCCTATACATGTTTGAAAACAGGTAGTGTCAAGTTAGGCATCCCTTTTACTGTATGTGCGAATCAGAGAGAGGTGTCATTTCCAGGGTTCCTACTGAGTCAGTGTATGTGCTATGCGTTGCCTCTTTGCCAAGGCCAGGTCATACTGGGCACGCCTCCTTCTGCGTACTGGGGCAGGCTCAGGTTGTTCCTCCTCCGAGTCACGCTGTGCCTGTGCAGGCCTTGGCAATGGTGGGGGCTGTTTGGCCCTACCCCATGCTTTTCCTGCTGCAGCTGTTTCCGCAGGATCATATTGTGTAGCATGGCACATAGCATAACAATTTGGGTACATTTAGTTGGCGAGTACTGCAAGGCTCCACCAGATGTGTCCAGGCACCGGAACCATGACTTGAGCATCCCAAACACACGCTCAATTATGATTCTTGTTTGTGCATGTGCCTCATTATGGAGTTCTTGTTCAGGTGTGTGTACATCCATTTCTTATGGGTGTCATCAGCCATGGCTCCAGTGCGTATCCAGCCTCCCCTACTAGGTGACCGTAGGGAATGTCCCCATTGGCAAATAACTGGTACAGCTGGGTCAGATGCCAAATGTGGGGAATCGTGATAGCTTCCAGGGCATCTGGCACACACATTCATTATTATGCCCTGGGCATCGCACACGAACTGGCAGTTGATGGAGGGGAAGCCTTTGCGGTTGATGTAGACCGTACCCCGCTCACCGAGTAGTGCTTTGATGCACATGTGCGTGCAGTCTATTGCACCCACTACCTCGGGGTATTCTGCTGTTTTGTGGAAAAGATGCATATTGCTGGCCAATGCCTCACGGGAATTGTGGAAATATATGTGGTGACCGACATGTGCTGACATGGCATTCAGGAACTGGTGGAGTACCCTGGATGCTGATGCCTGTGAAATCCCCATCATATCACCAGTTGGTCTTTGGAAGGTACCTGTAGCTAGTATTCTTAGGCCAACACATACCTTGGTATCCACTGGGATGGGTTCCCCTCTTTTGGTTCTCTGTGTGAGGCATGGCCGGCATAGCTCAACAGTTTGCTGTAGGAGGTCCTTGTCCACCCTATAGCACTCCACTATCTCCAGCTCATGTAGCCCCTGGTAGGTTACTCTGGGTCTGTACACTCTTTTCTGTCTCCTCACTGTGGGCTGCTCAGCAGCATTCACAACATCACCACCCTCCGCACCTTGCACATGTTGGTTTGTGATAGCAAGAGCAGCCCCTAACATTTTGTCTGACTTTCCCTCTTTGTATACTGCAGTGTTGCAGAGTTCTTGAGAAAAAGCAGGGGGTATGGTGTTTGCAGAGTTTAAAGTGCTGGGCTGGGCTAGTCTGCTGCCTGTGTAATTGGCTGATTCTGATATATTTTACCTGGCAGCTCTGCTAGTTCTCCTTGGTTAACTTCCTACTACTTCTTTTCCTTCCTTTTGCCTTTCTGTTTCCTCCCGGGGCAGCGCCGCGTAAACAAGTCCAAACGCGCGCACACGCTGTGTGCATGTTTGCAAGGAGTTTCCTATCTTTTAACAGTGTGCACCTTGGGTTTGAGGTTTTCAAATAGGACAACTGTAGACACGTCTCTTTGCAATCCTAAGCAACTCAGGGCAAAAACGAGCCACTGTGCTCCAATTAGCTTACAGCTTGTCTGACATCCCCCCTCATGATGTCACTTATATTCTGGTCTTCTACTCACCTACTCCTAATCTTACACTCTTGGGACATGCCTCACATGTTGGGGAAAATTGGGATTCACTATCCTTATCCTGATTTGCATCTCTCACACTGAGCTTCCCCCCCTTAGCAACCACTAGTCAGTAGCCATGTTGTCATCAGCCTGCCATTCACCTGCATGGCAGAATAAGCTTTTTAGTGAAAATGCCTAGTTCTGGATTTTTTTAAATGATTTTCTTGTTTTTAAAGTGCCCCACGTTTTAGCAGGGCTGTGCTATGCTTAAACATCGGAGATAGAGGGAAAAAAAAGTTTAATTTGTATGTTTTTAAACATCTTGCAATGCCAATGGCCTTATATTTGGCCATTGACATGCTTCCTCAACTGTATGCATCCTTTATTTGGAGCTGTCATAGCTCCGTTTTAGCTGTTTGCAGAAATGTACTCCATTAGCAAGATGAGCTCCTACACTCATCTTGCACTCCGTGCAAGCTTTTGTGAATCCGGGGGATAGTCTTAGAGATTTGTCCAGAACACAGGGCAGACACAGTGAGATCAAGTTTGGTAGAAGTCATTAGGGATCTATAAGAAGCACTCTTCCATTGGTAGTTTTGCTTTATGGCTAGATCTTGTTATTAAAGGAAATGGTGGAAAAGTATAAAACAGTTCAATAGACCACTTGTGGACCACAGGAATCTTGGAATATCCTTCTAACGGAGGAGTCGGGGAAAAGTAATCTGCTCTATTGCATGAACCCACACTGGCAATTCAAGTAACTGATGAAACTGATGAAACAGCTTGTGAGTCATAGAGAGGCTGAGGGACCATTCATGGGGCATTAAGAAATAAACACTCATTTGTTTGCTAGGAACTGGCAACCCCCTGAAATGCAGTCGACTACCAGAAAGCAGCTAGACTGGATAGCATAGACACAGACTCTCATGGCTTCTCAATATAGGCAGTAAGACCTCATTCTCACCTTGTGTGTTGATTTTCCATACCATTGCCGTGTTTTCCATGTGAAATGCAATTTCCCTATGGCAGGAAGTCCTGAAAGAGTGACAAGAGACAGGAAAACTGACGTCATTTTCAAAACAGCAATGTGGAGGTTTGATTCAGAGGCCCCAATACCTTGGACCATCTACCCCCCCCTGACAGATTATACATAATGACTGAGGTTGGTAGCTGAAAAGGCTGCCCTGTTATAACACTGTCTGTGTCCATTTAGTAGTGATGGTTCTGTTAACAGAGTTTGAAGATTTTGATTTGACAGGATATGTGATCTATACTCTGAGACCATTCGAACTTGACTGATCACTGAAGCACCCTCAAGTGAAGTTTGACGTAAGATTCCACAGGAATGGCAGCATGCATTAACCATAGGGCTAGGCACAAGCATGACTAAAATTTACAGTCTTTATCAGCAGGTTCTGCAGAGAAAGCAACCATGTGATGGCCAGAATAATACAGTGTGTCCCTTCTGAAGTCAGTGAATGTCAGCTACTAAGATGGGGTCAATCGCAACTTTGCAAGATTCACCTTCCTGTCCACAGAGTGGAATGTTCTGAGCAGCCTCCTTGGAGCAGTCAGAGCCTGAATAGATGAAGTATCTAGAAATCTGTTATGTAGGTATGGCCAGATCTTGATTTCCTGCAGCATATGATGGGCTGCACCTGCGGACCTATATTTAGTGAGACTGAATGGGAGCATTTAGATTTGTTAACAACTGACTGCTTCCTACCTGGAAGTGCAAGAATCTACTTGACTTCTTAGTGATTTTGGTATGCAAATGGGCATCCTGAAGGTTCACAGTGCGCATCATGTCTCCTTCAGATACAGAGGAAGACCTGGCTGTGTGATAATCAAGCAAATTGTGTCCCTGGGCATGAAGGTGTTTATACAGTACAAGTCAAATACTGGCTTGAAGTATTTTCTCTTTTTGGACACTAAAAAGAATCTGGAATAATATTCTAACCTTTCCTGCTTTGGTGAGACCTCTTTGGTGGCTCTTTTTTGTAGGAGTCCAACCTTGCAGATTTTTTCTGATGGGATAGGACAATGGACAAGGGTAGCAAATTTGTTTTTTGGCTGGCTTTGGAAGGGGATTTTGTATCCTCTTAAGTATTAGTGTTCTAATCCACTGGTCACAAGGATGGACTTCCAGCCAAACATTTGGAGAGACGGGTCTACTTCACATGACTGAAACTTCATTTGACCGAGACCAAAATACCCAATTGTCAAAATACTGAAAACTCACTTGACTGAAACTCATAATACTGAAGCCTTACAATGCTACATTTCAAAATACTAACTTGCAAACCATAGACCTGCACACTTACGACACCAATGACTGACTCTTTCCAGAGCTTAAAATCTACTTTCATATCTTCTTAACAGAAACTGAACAATGTAAAACCAAGCTAGGTGGGGGGGCTATGCCCACCACACACACCCTTACACAGCCCCCACACCCCCCCCCCTTACTATATATACTAACTCCAGGATTGCACTACAGTGGGGAAAAGGGCATATACATTTTACTTACCTTACAGTAGTGTACACTCTGCCACTACTGCTGGGAACACACAAAACATCCGCCATATTACTTGAGATAGCTTCCATAAAAATGTAAACAGATATACCCACATTTAGAAACACTACAACACTACTTTCTACATGCCTATCGGTATTCTGACAATAAGCACTATAAGTTACAGTAATTCTTTTTATCACAAGCAAGTCACAGGAGAATGGAAACCCACATCATATCTATGGCTTACAATTCAGTATAATGCAATTCAATCAAATGAGTTTTCAGTATTTTGAAAATCTGGTATTATGGTCTCGGTCAAATTAAATTTTAGCCATGTGACGTAGACCTGTAGAGACATATGGCAAATGACTGCTTCTAGCGGATGACAGGCAGGCAAGGCCTTGTGACTGCTTCTGTCTGTCTATGGATAGTCCTCATTCTCCTTTGTCTTGCAGAGGGACTTTACCTTTTGGTTCATGACTCAGCTGGAAGTTGCCTGGGAAATGGACTTTGTCCCAGCTCCCTGTTGTTAAGACCTGGGCTGTATCATGTCTAAACTGCATTTGATGATGGCTCCTCTGCATTCTAGAGAAGGTATATTGAGCCAGGTGAAGCTTAGCACCCCCATCCATGGCGGTCTTTCCCTCCTTCTCCATGTTTTATATGTACTGTTTAACAACTGGTGAAGAAACAAGTGGGCCTTCTAAGGGGAAGTCCATCAGTAGAGTCGATTAGGTGGACCTATTCAGGCAAATGAATGGCAGTGCTAGACACAGTGTCTCTAGCAGTCTCTTTAGTAATGTTATAAAGCACATGCATCAAGCCATGTTTGAAGTGGTTAAGAATTAGTAGGGAAGTTTGTCTCTAACTGGCCCACTTGCCAACCTTTTAATAGTTTGGTGAATTTCATCTGTGATTTATCATTCAAAATCTACTCTCTGTGTAAGACAGTGTATTGACCATATAGCACAGGCAGCAGATGAGTAAGCATGTTTTCTGAACCTGCCCATATTTCTTGATTCCTTGTCCAGGGATGGATAGTGGATCTCTGGAGAGATGGGTCTTTCTAAGGGCTACTGGATAGGTAAAGGCCTCAAGGCTTGGTCAGCCGAGAAACCCCACAATCTGGAAAGTCAGATGGATCTTTCAGCCTTTTTAGGAATTGGGCCACAGTGTGTGCATTTTTACACTCAGTCTTTCTGGAATACTAAAATATATCTACCAAAGGCAGCATACTGCTGCATTAAGCATAAGTACTCCCCAAACATGGGTCATTTGAGGGATGACAGGGAGTTGGTACCCTTCTCCTATTCAGCATTCTCTACAGGGTACTGCACTGGGGGCTCAATGTGCTTGGATTTATAAAGGCTTTCCTGGGTCTCTTGGAGGAAGCCAAACATGGATGAGAAAGACCCTTTTGGAGAGATGCAGTATGGTTTGTTCCTCTACCCTGCTATGATATAACCAGCTGGAAGATCAAGATTTCAGAGGCAGCCTGTTTTGTAGATTGAGCTAAAACTGGGTTAAAATGTATTGCATCGAGGGAAACCAAGGAACTGATGTGGCCTAGGTCAGTGCTGAGGTAGACAGCAGAAGGCTGCAGTGACGTCTACAACATTGGGATGAAGAACCCGGGGTGTGGGTAGGCTGACATCAACACAGATACTAAAAAGAGTGCTGTCTACTTCATCCAGGAGAATCTAACTCCTTGCACTGGTAATGAAAGTAACATTGGCATATATAAGGAATGCTGATAGCACTGACATCAAAGGCATCCCCAGCGCTACAAGCATCAAGGCCCAACAACACAGCATTGAAGTCAATACTGTCATAAATAGTATTAAAATGGGCCATAATATCAGGAGTGCCATGACAGGAAATGGCAACCTTGGGCCAGGATCAAATGGAAAATTCTGGTCCCAGAGAATGCACTGCTGGAATTCCAGAATGGAGTGAAAATGCTAAGAGCAAGTTCCTGCATCAAAAACAAGTAGGATAACAGAATGTCTGTCCTATGTCACCACTGGCCTCTGACAACCCTATCCTAGTTATGGACAGGGAAGGCAAGAGAGGGGGCAGATATGAGCATCTGTGACCAACAGTGCTGAACATAAGGAAAAGCACCCATATGGCTGTCTGTTCCACCACCAAAGGAGGAGGCTGATTTACTTCAGGAAAAAGAGTCGGTGACTTTTTTTTGCATCCTCCCATCACCTTGCTCAGTGGCTTCACCATCAACTCCCAAGGACGTAGGAGCTGGGCATACCCGGGCTTGGCAAGATCCCTGTGGCCCATTCATTCCTGCCTCATAGTCTTATTTTTTAAACAAGAAAAATCTTTATTAAATAATCACTTATGGTACACATAATCATATATTTATATAAATGAAAATAAATTGCATTACATATTTTCATTTGCAAATATTATACATCACTTACAATGTATCCAGTCATTTTCAGACATTACATAGCTCATTCAATTCCTTCCCTCTTTTCCTTCTCCAAAACATTATTCTGCATGTATTGTTCCCACAATTCCCATTTCTTTCTATACAATTTGCTGCTACCCTTATCATATTTCCAGTTATTTTATCTATGTGACTACATTCACTGATTCTAGTACAGTTGGTTCAGACTTCGATTTCCATTTTCTAGTAATTGCCATTTTGGCAGCTACCAGAATTAAACTCAGCAAGGCCTTACTATGTCTAGGCAATTCCAATTCAGTGTTAGCTCAAAAAAATAATCTCCTTAGTTACACTGATTTGCTTACCCAGTATTTCTGATAGCGTAGTCTCCAAAGAATTTTTAAAATCTGCCAACTCATTACACTCCCCAAAACTATGCTCCCAATTATGCCCTTCTTCCCCATCACACCTCCAACATTTGCAATCTACCTGAGGAAAAATTCTTTGGAGACTGCTTACAGTATAAAAATAATGTGCAAACACTTCCAAGCAAAGATGCTCAATCTTCTAGACTCTTGCATATTTGGGAGCCATGCATATATCCCGCCATATTATGTGAATTGCTATTCCAGTCTCTCTCCCTTTTTTAACAGCAAATTTTCTTCTAGATACTACTAAAAACTCTACCAGTGTCAGTCTTTCACTTAAGATCCCTCTATTTCTTTCTCTTTGCCTATTCTTTGATATTAGTCCTTGATTTAGTCTGTAGCCTACAGTCCAAATGCATTCTTGGCTTTTTCCCCACTCTATTACCTTTCCCTGTCTAATTATTTGCTCCTAATACCTTGTTTTTTTTCTCGTGTTTTCCAGTAAATTCCAGTCCCCTCTTGTCTATTCTCTAATTACAGTCATACCTATTGGCAGAATCTCCTTTCTCTATCCCCGTGTTGGCTTAGTTCTTAGAATACTTTCTGCTACTTTATGAATATAATATTCTGTAAGGTTATTATTATTATTCTCCTTGAAGATCTGCATCAAAAATTCCAGTCTGTCCTTGTTTCCTGAGCTCCCCCTCCTGTTTCATCATCATCCCTTTCTACTTTGAATTATAGCTTTCTAGTTGTGCTACACATAGGAGCCTTAACTGTGTAGCTCTAAAATACCCCTTCAAATCAGGTAATCCAAATCACCATGTTCTTTTGGATGGATCAGCTTATCCCACTTGACTCTTGCCCTCTTCCCCTCCCAGATACAATCCTTCAACTCTTTATTAATTGCTATCCACAACTTTTCCTCTGGTTGATAAAAATATGCTTGACCTGTGAAAAAACTAAAAGGACTGAAAACATGTTCACTGCTTGTATCTTGTTATTCATACTTATAAAACACAGCTTCCAATTCCTCAGTTTTTTTATTATTTTTTTGTTTAGTCTCTTCCCACATATCCTTAGCTGCCGTAACATAATCCATTTTAATCCATACTCCTAAGTTATTCATTTTATAATATCCCCACAAATATGGGTATTGCTGAACCAATTTGTGTGTGGGTACATTGTTTACAGCTAGCTCCTTTGTTTTATCTTCATTAATTTTGTATCCCGAAAAGTAATTAATCTGTCTCAGAATGTTCCACAAAACTGAAATGTCCTTTTCTGGTTTTATCAGGTATAAAATAATATAATCTGAAAATAAAGCCAACTTTATTTGACTATCATACCAATTATATTGGTGAATTTCTGAGTCCCTTATTTTCTTGGCAATGGCTCTAAATATAATGCAAATAATAAAAGGAAAAGAGAACATCCCTGTCTGCCTGGTTCATCTGCTTAAACCAAAGTTATCAGAGAAGAATCCCCCCACTTAATTTTTGCCTCCAATCCCTTATCTATCCTCCTAATCAACCTTATAATTTTTTCAAGGAATGCAAATGCTTCCATTGCCCTACTCGTAAAATCCCAGCTTATTCTACTGAATGCTTTCTCTGCATCAAGTCCTACTAACAACAGTGACATTTTCTTGCATTTTGCTTCCCTCTGGATCGTCATTGTTTCATTAATGTTGTCAAATGTTTGCCTCCCCCTCCGCAAAACCACATTGATCCATATCTATCAATTTTGGCATCACCTTTGACATTCTTATAGCCATTATAGGCATAAACACTTTAAGATCATGGTTTAGAATCAAAATGGGCCTGTATGAATCTGAATCTGATGGGTCTTTACCATCTTTAGGTCTTACAGTCACCACAGCTTTCTTCCAGGATGTTGATGCTTCTCCTCCTTTTAAAATACTGTTAAATCCTTCCAGATCTTTTTCACTTTCTTCCCTTCTAGCTTCCAAACTTCCACAGGAATACCCTCTTCCTATAGACTTTCTGGTAGATTGGGTTATACATCACCATTTTTATCTCATTTCCTCCTATCCTGTTAGTAATTGAGCCTCATCTACCTCTAACATTAGCATATTTAATTCTTCCATAAACATTCCCACTTATACTTTTTCTTGATTTTCACATTTCTCTGCTTTAAACAGATTTTCATAAAATTTCCAAAATATTTCTGATATCTCTACAGGATCTCTGGTTATTTCCCTTGTTATCGGCTCCCTGAGCTTGTCAGCAACCTTTCTTTTTTCTGTTTCCTGAGCCTTTGTGCTAAAAGTTTTTGTGCTCTGCATTTATTCTCAAAAAAACAGTTGCTTAACAGCTGTCTTTCTAAACTCCTCATATTATTGTGGTAGCAATTGCTTTTCTTTTTGTTCTGTGAGATTTTCTCTATTCTGCAATACTTTAACCTTAGTCAAGTCCCTCTAAATAATTATTATGACTTCTTTCCACCCCATTTTAAACTCCATTTTAATTTCATCCCACTCCCTAGCTATATTTTTAGAACACAATTCTATCTTCCCTAATAATTCTAAAGTAATTTCCACTACCCATTCATTAAATTCCTCTCTTTTTAACAGATAGTTGGGGAAAAGCTGGTGTCTTGTTTTTATTCCATTACCCTGCATTTTTATTTTAGTTATTATTGGTACATGGTCTGAAATAGTTATTGGATGCGTATCAAAACTTTCAGTTAAAGGGGGGCGTGGCCAAGGATGAACACAGGATAGCAGCAGATTTCTTCAGCTCTACCAACTTAACTGCACTGACAGGAAATAATTACTTTAAAAATCAACTAATGAAATAATTTTCTTTCTAAATACGTTTGGAATATCAGTTTCTTGAATAATATCTAAAAAAGAAAGAAAATTTCAATACTTTTCCTGTCAGAAATCATCTTGGAAATTTCTCTTTCATCACCTCTGTTCAAAATGAGTTCCAGTAAGGCAAACAGTCAGGATTCCAGCATCAAGAAAGAGCTTCAGTCTCTGATATCTATTATTCAGCAACTAACAATCAAAATGGACAAACTGGATACTAAAATTGATAACTTCATAGAAAAAACTACAAAACAAATGGATTTGTTACATCAAGACTTGCAACAACAGAAGGCTCAGATTACAGGCATAGAAGAGACTGTTAATGATATGGAGAACAGAATCCAAGAAGAAGAAATTAACATTGAGTTTTTGCTGAAGCAGAACACACACCTACAATCCAAACTTGATGACCTGGAAAACAGATCTAGACGCAATAATATTAGGATTTTTGGACTGCCAGAAAATATAGAAGGTAACAACATTACTTCCTTTTTAAATACTTGGCTTCCCAAAACTTTAGACTTGTCAGAAGCATTTTCTTTTGGTATTGAAAGAGCCCATAGGTCCTTATCTAATTTTAACTCTAACAAAAAGTATCCTAGATCAGTTATAGTAAGATTTTTATCATCTTATGACAAGGAGATGGTATTAAAATCTGCATGGGCTAAAGCACCTATTAAAATTAATGAGGCAACTGTGTGTTTTGACAATGACTATTCTTCCTTGGTAATAACTAAAAGAAAAGTTTTTTTGCCATTAATAAGAGAGCTTAAGAAAGCACAGTTTAAAACTTACCTTTTATTTCCTGCCAACCTAAAAATCTTTTTACCTGATGGCCCTAGAATTTTTGAAGACTTGGACTCTGCTTTGCTGTATATTAAAAAATAAGATATTAGATAAAATAGAAGATATGGAATGGGCAAGTCCTTCGTTAAAGAGGATGGCAACAGGAACTTCTTGGAAGACTTCAGAGAAGCAAAAAAGACTAAAAAACAAATTACATGTTCTATATTTTTTTTTCTTTCTTTCCTTCTCTCTTAATCTCTTCAAATACAGTTACTGCATCTCCAGAAAGCCACAAATATTTTAAAGATTTATTCAAAGTTATTTTTCTGAGTGCAAAGAACTGTTTTTGTTTCATAAATAGTCAAACTCTCTGAGGAACAAATAACATGCTATCAATCAACTTGTTTCTCTTTGTGATAAAGAGACCTAAGGTTAGTAATTTGATACATTTTCTTTCTCTTCTTGTTTTAAATAATGGCATTCTTTATAAACTATGCATTTAGTGAGGGGTGGGGGAGGTCAAGGAGAGAAGTATGATGTAAAATATGGAAAAAGTGAAATAATAACTTATTAGTTCTTTAAAACTATATATGCTGTTTAAACACTGTTGCTAAATATTATATCATGACTATTGCTTATACATGATTACAAATAACATGTCATGATATAATTGCAAATAATTAGAACTAAAATAGTTGTAAGTAATATGTTTCATGTTTAACTTTAGTAATACAAACAGCAAGTAATATTTCTTTGTAGATACTCTTTGTAGCTTCCTTTTTTTTTCTTCTCTCTCTCTCTTTCTTTTTTTTCTCTACTCTCTTCCTTTTCTTTTTCTCTCTCTCTTATAAGTACAGTTATATGCTTCTGATAATACTGATATATGTATATAATAAGATTTGTATGAGAAAATGAAATGGGGCATATAAAAATAAGTTGTATAATATGTTAAATAACTGTAGGCTTGGTTTCACTGTCATAGAGACTGTAATGACTTGTAAAATACTTCGCGAAGGTTTTGCACTGTTTAGTTTCATTTGTATTACTAAATGCATGTCAGTCACTTGTATTTACTAAAATTCCCGCCAGAATGTTAAGGGAGACAATTTGGGATGTGGGTTACCTCGTGAATAGTGTCCTCGAGTTGTTTTAAAAGCTTCAACACTCAGAATACACGCAGAGAAGCTGAATGCAGTCATTTTGAACTTTGACCCCTGATTTCACACTGACACATTGCAGATTCAAGAAGAACACTGTTCCAGGAAGTAGAACTGCTGTAAATGCGATTTTGTGATGAAAAACGAACTTTATGACATCTAAATGTGAGTTATTCTTTATAACAACTTACTTATTTAAGATGTAATTTGTAAAATATGAAAGTTATAATGATTTTAAATGATTCAGTATGCCATAGTAAGCAAGTGAGATATTTTAGAAGGCATAGAAGGTAAAACATATATACACATGTTTTTGAAAGCTTACATGACTGCAACATATTATTGTATATAAATACTTATGATTTAAACATATATAATGTTATAAATCATTTGACTTATCTAATTGACAAGCACAAGTATCGTTATGATTATATCTTAGAAGAAACTGTCATGTGACATATTTTAAAGCAGCAGTTCAGATATATAAAATACAGATGGCTTTCTTCACAATGATTTATGTATAACTAGGAATTTACATTGCTGTGCAATATGACTTGTAAACATATGTATGAGTATAAATATTTTATTTACTGGCAATAATAAGTATGAGAAGAAAGCTTTGGTGCAAGTAATTTAAAGTTTTTAAAACTGTTAACTGCATTTCTATGGCAGAAAGTAGGAATACCCTAATATATGTAATGTCTGAACCATTATAGCCTAAGTTATTGAATCCAAATGAACATAAGAACTTATTTTTACAAACTTTTAATAAACTAATGTATAGATATGCCCTTTTTTTTTTTTTTTTTTTTTTCTCTCTCTCTCTCTTCTCGGTTCCCATTATCAAGTTTATTAGAATGCTATTTTGATTATGAGTGTATTTTACAAAATAGATGTACATAGTAATATGAGCTGTTTCTAAATGTTCTTATTTGTTTATATGAAGCTGATTTATAAATTGTTTAGCTTTGTCTTACTAGATAATCTAATTAAATGAGGTTAACTTTAGTTAATAATAGTTAGTATTGAATTGATATGGTGGCAGCTGAGGTACTGCTGCTTAGGATAGGGGGATAACTTGAGTGGTATGTGCTACTCAAAGTTGGAGTTCTTAACTCCAGGCTGGGTGCAATGTTTAATCCTAATATTATTTTCACCTGTTTATTGTTGTTTGTATATAGTTCTGACATCCACAACATATTTTATAAACTTATTGTCACTACAAATAAAAGTGAAGCTTACACAAAATCCCATAAGATTTTCAATAAACACAGCTATAATTAATGGTACACCTAAAGGAGGAGGTATAATATCATTTATTTTGTTAATTGTTATTCTGATTATATGTTTTATATGTTTATAAAAGCTAAATGATTTCTCTAAAAGGAATTTCTTTAAACATTAATGGACTGAATAACCCATGTAAAAGGGCAAGTTTAATGAGATACATTAATTTGCATAGGGCCAACTTAGTATTCCTTCAAGAAACACATCTCCTGAAAAGGATATTGATAAATTAGCCACTAATAAATATACAGTCTTGGTTAGTTCAGAACACACTCAGAAAAAAAGAGGAGTGGCTATTTTATGGAATAAAAGTATGCCCATACCTAAAACTATTAAGTCTTATAAAGATGATAAAGGAATGTTTTGTATGGTTACAATACAGATTAATGGAAAGACATATACATTAATCAATGTATATTGGATACCAGGAATTGGCATTAATACAGTGAAACACCATCTCAATAAGATCATATCATTTTCTATAGGAGATATTATTTTAGCAGGTGACTTTAATTGTATCCTACATGAAAAAGATACTGCTACTATAGGAAAAAGGAAAATTACATCTAATGCAAAACATTTAAAGGATTTTGTTAATTTATATCATTTGAATGATATTAATAATCAGATAGATTCAAAATCATTACCATACACTTTTTTCTAACAGATATAAAACTTATTCAAAAATAGATAGAGTCTTTATTTCTAACCAGATGGTTACAGACTTAATTAATTCTAAAATCATGTTGTGTCCTATATCAGATCATAATTCAATTGTCTTTGAGTTTATGATAAAAAGTACTTACAATGTTCAGATCAAAAGGATACCAGCATACTTAACTCAACTAAAAGACTATAAAGATTATATACTTTCAGAAGTGCAACATCTTTTAGACTTAAACAATACACCTGAAGTCTCCATTGTTTATGTTTGGGATGCTTTAAAATCTTATTTATATGGACAAAGTATCAGATGGTATAATAATAAAAGGAAATCTTGGGACAAGGAATTACTAGATATTCAAAGCAAATTAGACTCATACAAACATAATAATCAAGAAAATATTATGGACAAAAAAGTCATTGAAGAAATAAATAAATTAAATGAGAAATACAAAGAAATTTTAACTCATAAAGTTAAAATAACATTAGAGAAATATAAGTTTTTGTCTTACTCAATAAGTCCCAAATACTTACATAGACTTAAAAATAAAACAAAAAGGTTGAATAAACAAAATCATATCAAAGAAATTTTCTCTCCAAGGAAAAGAAGAATGTTTCTAGTTTACCAGAAATATTAGATGAATTTAGAAATCACTTTCACAAAATTAATCATAATAACATTAACATGGAGCCTAAAGATAAAATAAAGAAATTTATAACTACAAACATGAACAAAAACTTAATAAACAACAGACTAAACTAATGGATAAAAATATTTCATATACAGAGGTTATTACACAAATAAACAAGCTTAAATCAAACAAAGCACCAGGTAATGATGGTATTATACCAGAGATCTATAAAATTCTACCCAAAAGTACTTACTCATTAATGCATAAGGTTTTATTTTGGCCCAAAATGAGTTAACAACTCCCCCATCTTGGCAATACACATTTATTTCACCAATTTTAAAACCCAATAAAGACCCAACCAGATGCACTTCATATAGACCTATTTCATTACTTAATGTTGACTATAAAATGTTTATGAGTATTTTTGCTGATAGATTAAAGACAATCATCCCAGGCATTATAGATATAGACCAGACAGGCTTTATTGTAAATAGAAATACTTTTGATAATATAAGGAGAACTTTAACGTTAATTGATTTTGCAAATAGGAAAAAGAAAGATTTAACACTTATTAGTCTCGATATAAGTTCAGCATTTGATTCAGTAAGTTGGGACTACTTGTTTATCTTACTGAAGTGCACAAACTTCTCAGATGCATTTGTAAATCTAATTGAACATCTATATAAAGGAGCATTGGCTTACATTAAGATAGGAACATATGTCTCACAAAAAATACCCATTTTAAAAGGTACAAAACAAGGGTGTCCACTCTCTCCACTATTATTTACTTTAATAATAGAGCCTTGGGCTAATTTGATCAGAAACAGTACTGATATAGAAGGATTTGATATAGATGAAAATACAATATCTAAAATTCAACTTTTTGCAGATGATGTTCTAATTACATCAGCTGGATCTAACTCTTCTATGCAGTCCTTATTTGATAAAATGATGGATTTTAAAAATATCTCTGGTTGAATATTCAATGAAGAAAAAAACTAAAATATTACCAATATACACACAAATAAATGTCCTCATTAATGATTTTAACAAATATATACCCAACTCAGGTCAGATAACTTACTTAGGTATAATATTAACTAAAGATATAAAATCTATTCTACATAATAATTATAGTACCTGTCTTCTTAATATACAAAATCTTTTCAATAGCTGGAACAATATGTTTTTTACCATGGAAGAGAGACTCACAATTATTAAAATGATAGTATTCCCTAAGATATTATACTTAATACAATCAATAATACTCCCACCTACAAAAATAATTATTAAGAAATTGAATTCACTAATGTTAAATTTCTTATGGGCACCTAATAGACCTAGGATTGCATTAAAGAAACATACTAATAGCTGGTCTCAAGGGGCATTTCATTTCCAGACTTTAATTTATATACTATCTCTTCTATTATAAAAGTTATTACTTTGTTAATAGATCAGTCATATGTTGCAAGATGGAAAGATTACTGGGAACTAATTAGCATTCACTTCATGAAAATCTCTTTAATACATAAAAATATTATTGTAAATAACCCCATGTTATGGTTACTAAAAGAATTTTGTACTTCATCCATTACACCAAAATATGTAGTTAGTTACCCATTAAACATTATTATCGGTTATCGTAATTTATATTCATGCATCCTAAGTATAAGGAATGGAATTTTATTCTATTCCCTATAATGTATACACAAGGTATGCTTTTGTCAACCACCTCTGAAAGAACTCTTTTAGTCACAGAGAATGATCTAAAGTATTGGTATCAGTTGCTGTCTGATAATAAAGTAAAAAATTTAGACTTCTTAAAGCAAGAATTTGATTTGAGAGAAACATGTTGGTTAGAAATTCAGACTTTTAGACAACATCTTATTAATAAAATTGATTTAATGTCTTTAACAGTTAAAGAATCTGTTCCAATACTGATTGATTACTTGATATTAAATTTACAACATAGAGTTTCTGATAAAGGTAAGCTCTCATACATACATAAAATTATCCGAGAAGAAACTCATTACAGTTCAGATACCTATTGGAATTATTTCATTTCCATTAATGGTGAATCACCAAAACAACAAGATAAACAATATATATTGGAATCTGCTTATAAAACTACTTCTTCCATTAATTGGAGACTTTTACTTGGAAATTTTTACATAGATCCTTCTATACACCTTTAATGATGAATAAAATAAATAATAAAGACAACTTATGTAAAAGATGTAATGTAGAAATAAATGCTGATTGGGCACATATGTTTTATGACTGTATAAAATTGAAGGAATATTGGAAATTAATCAATGATTTTTGCAGGCCCTTTTCACAGATAATTTCATTGTTTCTAAATCACTTATATTATTTAACACACCTGTTCCTAAAAGTGTTAAAAAAAGTTAAACTTCCCTTATTATGGTCTATTCTAGCAGTGGCTAGAAAAATAATAACCAGAAATTGGATTTCAGATACCCCTCCTTCATTTAATGAATTTAAAAATGTTATGACTGAAGTGTGTCATATGGAATTGATGACAATAAAATCAAGAACTACTAGAAAAACATCTTATTATATTATATGGGATACTTTACAAAACCTGTTAAAAAAATCTTAGTCTCACTAGCATGACATTATAGTTTAATCAATTGATTTGATTTGTAGTGGATGTCTTTGTAAATACTTTGGTTATTTTATTGAATGTTATAACTATTTCTATTTAAATTGCTTGTATAAAATTGTTATGATATTTATTTTGTATGTTAAAAACAATAAACTTGTTTTAAAAAAAAAAAAAAAACTTTCAGTTAAATGCATATGTTCATGTGAAACCTGAAACTAACGTTGGGCGGCATTATGCCAGGGAATCTTCTTGGGCTAGGCTTATATAGGCTCCAGGGCCGTTAGCCTAGTATACACCTATGAACCTATATAATTTCTGTCTAGCCTAGCCCAGTTTTTGTACCTTGGGGAATAATGTGTACATTTTATATGAACTCCTCCTACTGTATTCATACCTTCCATACCAAATATTTTTATAAATTTCTTCAAAAATCTACCCTTTTTTATATTTCCCCTTCTACCCCCCCCCCCATACATCCTCAATGTTGCAAATCAAATTCTAGTCCCCACCTATAAGTAATATTCCCTGCTGAAGGCTGATTATTTCCCAGAATTTTCTTAAGCTCCATGGTAGCAGTTTTAGGTGGAATATAAATATATGCTAGCATAATCCTCCTTCCTTGCCAGTAGCCCCATTGTACTACATATCTACTATTATTATCTTGTTTTTCCCTCTTCTATCACTATTGGAGCTCTTCCTGCAATTAATCCAAGTACTCCCCTTTTACTTTGTCCCAAATATTCTGCTGAATAACCATCCTGAAATCCTTTCTTTATCAAATTCACATGCTCAGTTCTTTCCAAATACGTCTTCTGTAGCATAGCTAATTGCAATCTGCATTGTTTAGTATAGTTCACTACTGTTTCTTTCTTGTTTATATCTGTGGGAGCATTCACATTTAAATATAAGATGGAAAATGTTGTCATTGTGATAAGAAGTTATTATCCCCACCTGTTACGTATAACAGCGTCTAGTTTCAGCTTTTGTGTTACATGCATACAGTAATGTTTAGCAGGTTGATCTTTTATACAGGTGTATCTTGTCATACCAATTTGAACATATGTCACATCTTACAAGACTTTTTGTTTTAATGAAAACCCTCAAACAAAAATACAAACACATCCCCAGAACCTTTTCCTTCCTGGTAATTTTGATCAGCCCTTCTATTCCCCATCAAGATTTCAGTAGTAGGAACACAGTCAGCTTGCTGGTCCTGAGAATTGGCCTACCCTCCCCCCATTGGGAGCACCCCCATCTTATCTGTGGCTCCGCTTAGCCTGTTACTGCTGTCTTCTGAAGGAAACCATATCCCTGCATGCTGGATTCCCCTTGGCTTTACTGTTGCTACTCACCATGACTGCAGATTTGTCCAATTCAAACTTCCCTGAGTAACACCTAGTGCTCCCACTGGGTGTCACCCTTCTGATGAGCCAGAATCCTATATCTTCCCCTCAGAATGGGTATACCAGCAACAGCTCCACTCTGCAGTCCTCCCTGGCCAGTTTCTCCAGTCATCCCAGTCACTACTTTAATGCAGTAAGGGCTTTATCCTTCTAAGTCATGCAGCTGTCTGCTAACGAGTCAGCAATTTTTACAGAAATTTTTGATGCAGGCTCTTTGACAAAAAAATTCGATGAAGGTTTTGCTATAGGGGAGACTGAAAGGGGGGTGACCTAGCAGGCAATCAGAATGACAGTAGTAGGACTAGACAGGTTTCTCCCAGCTTTAATATAGGATGAGATGTCAGTTGCTGTAGATTGCTTACAATCTGGATTGTAGATTAGATCTAGATTGTAGATTGCAGGGAGTGAACCAGATGGTTTGTCTGACTCCGTAGCTGAAAACAGACACTCATGTTAGGTAAATCAACTGCTTTCTGTTTGTTTTAACATACCTTTTATAAAATATTCACAAATTTAAACATTTTTAGAGAGGTGTGTGACCTTTACATGGAAAAGACACATGATTTCCCT
Source organism: Protopterus annectens (assembly GCF_019279795.1). Classification (NCBI taxonomy): domain Eukaryota; kingdom Metazoa; phylum Chordata; order Ceratodontiformes; family Protopteridae; genus Protopterus; species Protopterus annectens. The sequence goes on along the minus strand of NC_056727.1, from coordinate 1,082,995,888 downwards.
GTCAGCAAGTGGAATTTTTACCTCCATTCTCTGTGTGGGACTTGGGCCTGGACACAAACAGATGGAAGATACTGTTATAGAAAAAGTTTGGACATTTAAATAGAAAGTCATAATAAACAAAAGCAGGAGAAAAAAAGAAGAGAATTAAAATCTTAAGGTTTAAACTCACTATTTTCATAAGAAACAAAAAAAAAGAAAAAAAAACATGCAGCATGGAGTCAATTTTCTTTGACAAAAGCATTGAACCTCAGCAAAAAAAGATTGGAGGAGATTTGGCACCATAGTGATTTATGGGATATAGAAGGTACTAAGCAGTCTAGGAAAGTTTTATCTGTCAGTATGAGTTTCCTAATTCCTGCATAATTAGCCCTTTTCTTATGGACGATGCATGTCCTCTATTTAGCTCATTTGCATATTTTGCCTCTTATGTCACCATGGGCTCTACCTGTGTCTCCAGCAGGGTTTGTTTTTCCTCTTGACTGTTGTTTGCTGTTCCCATTCTGATAGTTCTTTTATGATTTCAGGCAACTGCTTTATGCCCATCAAGTGTGGTTCAGACCAGCCTTGATGTGCTAGGTCCAGCTATTTATTGGGAATGTTTCATTGTGTCAAAGTTAGTTTTGCTGAATTCAGTTTCAGCAAAAAAATATTTAGCAAAAATCACATCTTCAGAGATAGTGGAGAATTCCCTTTTCTCAACTGTTGTGCGACCCCAGAGTAGGTATCTTTAAGTTTCTCAGAGGTTTGCTGAGTGCGTTTTCAACTGAATGTTTACACTGAAAGTGCATTCAGCAAAAGTGTTATAGATATATAGACTTGAATCCTATTTATCAGATGTTGAGTCCTCTTTGAGGTCTGGGGTCTTTCCAACCACCCTGATGCTAAAGAAACCATATTTATACCCCAATGTTTGTGTCTTTCGGCTTTTCCCGGTTAGGGGTCGCCACAGTGGAACTCCGGTCCGCTAATGATTGGCAGTTGATTTTTACGTACCGGCTTGCCAGGCCTGACGCACAACCTTCAACGAAAGTAGCCCATTCACGCATGTCTCCACGCAGAAGACGCTCTTAGCTGAGAATCGAACCGGACAGCGTCTTACTGTGAGGCGACAACGCTACCGCAGCACCACCACCGCGGGTCATATTTAGACCCCAATACCTTTAATAATTTCCACCCAATCTTTACAATTCCTTTCTATTATAATCTTATTGTAAAAGCTATCTATGTGTAGCCTGGATGCAGTTTTTGATTTTACTACTGATGGGCTCATGGGCACTTATAAGTCAGGGTTTCATTCTCACCATAGTAGTGAGATTGCTCTGATTCATGCAACAAGAAATCTCATGATGACCAGAGAACAGTGTTTCTACTGTTCTGGTCCTGCTGAATCTGTCTACAGCATTCAATACTCACAGTGCAGTACCTTGTTTAAACCCTTCTGTTCCCTGTCCTGTGGATTCTGAAGTACAGTAAGGCTTGCTGTTGCAGTCTTTACGTTTCACAGTGTTTGTGCTCCCACTAAAGAAATATGATCAGGAGAGACTTAGCATACAACTACAGTGCTGTGCCTCTCCTTCCCTCAGGAAAATATGGCAAATGTTTACTCTCTTGGTGATGATTTGAAGGTCACTCAACAGTGGTCAATTTATAATTGACTGAGGCTAAATATTGCCAAAACTGAGGCCATGACAATTCTTTTGCATTACCTAGATATGATCTTGGATAATCAGCTGCATTCAGGGACCAGAATTCAGAGAAGCCATTTGAAATGTTGGGACCCTCTACATTGGGTCTCGAAACACGAACATTGAGTGGCTGAAAAAATAGATGCACATATACTAAGTCTAAGATGCTCATTTTTTTGAATATTCCCTTTTCTCTGAGGTATGGCAGTCTTGGACTTAGTATATATAACTTCATGGGTTGTGTGGGGCTTGTTCCCCCATATTGAGGGGTGCAGGAGGGCTGACCTCCTGCAAATAGGAAGTTTTAAAAGAGATGAACAATGTATGAGATTCTCTGGTCTCCTGGATTTCTGATCCTTTTTTTGGCATGTCAGCACTCAGCATTTCGAGTGCCAGCATTTCAGTGGGGAGCCAAATTCAGGTGTCATTCAATCATCATAGTTCCACCTGCAAAATATTTCCAGAACCAAGTACCTTATTGCTTACATGAATGTTTTAGCATTTCCTGATACTCGTCTCATTCCACCTACCCTACTGAAATGCCTAATATCTAGGACTTCTTGACAGAGAGACTGAACATTTATAATTAGTATCAAACTCTGCTACAAGGCTAATACCTTGTACATCTTGTTAGTGTCACATTACATCTGTCCTGGGAAGCCTGCATTGGCTCCTAGTCTAGTTCTGCACTGTTTATAACATTTTGACATTGGTTTATATGTCTATGCACAACTTTAATTTCACTTACCTGGGGAGCTTATAATACCATAATGCCCGGTGAAGGCATTCTGTTGTGCCTCCCAAGGACTGTTAGTAGTATAGAAGGTGCACTTAGAAACTTCTAGTTACCATGTTTTTGCACGTCAAGCCTTGTACCTGTGGAAAGTAATACCTTCATGCTTGGTCCTGTGTTTGCTACTGCAAATCACTAAAGGCATTCTTGTTTAAACTGGGTTTCGATGACACTGCTGTCAATAAATCCCAAGATTTCTTTTAGTTACCTTTGCTTAGATTTGGCTTACATTTTCATTTTTAGTTGCTCTCAGTTTTAACCTAATCACTGTTTACTGCCAGAAATTACGTTATCAATTGCTGTCTGACTAATACTGATTTCACTTTATATTTATACCAGTTTTTTATCTTTCATTGTTTAAATTGTATGTTGGCCATTATTTATGTTTTTATTCTACTGTTAATGATGCATTAGTTTATTAGTAGCTAAATAAAACTGGAGTTGAAGCTGCAACCTTTTAAGGATACGCAGTGAAAGGTGAGATTTCCTACTCACAGCATTGAGGGACTGACTCCATCTTCATACTTTTAAGGTGCTGGAAGACCTTTTGGTCTGAACCATATAGACTGGTACTCTAAAATAAAAAGCTGTCTTGATGTCCATAGCAAATTTGATCAAACACAGCCAGGAGTGCTGACATACAACAATATCTGTCACGTTACTAATGATTCCGTCTATGAGACTGCTTAAATTAGATGAGGCAATAGCATGGGCCTGATCTTTACTTTCAAGAGGACCTCAAGCAACTATTCTGTTACATCCTGCGTTTTATCTGCCATGTCTCTTTGAAAATACATTATGAGGGTCAAGTATTTAGGTATTCACAGGGATAAAGTGGTGCATGTGAGCATGTGCTTTAAAATCATATTCATCACTCTGGACTTCTTTTCTTGTGGATGGACAGTTGGATTCTGTAGGTTTGGAACCTCACAGTGGGCCACTTAAAGATGTCAGTGCCTGGTTTTATAGTTCCCATCCAAACTGAATGTTCTCTTGGAGACTGGAAAACTCAGTCAACCTTTCCTAATACAGGTGCTACAGTACTAAGGGTTTCCCATTCTATTTTAGTAGTGTCTTTCAAAATATCAACCAAAGGGCAATACTCAGGAGGTTTCAAGGGAGAGATTTGATAAGATGGAACAAGGTCTAAAGACCATTCCCTAACCCCAACTACATCATCTGTAAATATTCTTCAGATTTGGGCCTTTATGGAAGAAGGAGAATTAGCCCCTTCTTCTTCAAGGTTCTCTCTGGAAGGTTCTGTGGGAGGTTTAATATTCTCTGTTCTAATTGGAGTTTTTCTAGACCTTTTCATTAGAGGCTCTGAATTAGAGAATTCAAAAGCTTTTTCCCACAAAGAAAGAACTGAGAACCTGAGCGAGTGGCCTTCTTTATCTTCCTGCCCTTTGTCTTGCAACCTGATATAGTTTCTTTGTGCCATCTACTGAATCACTTTCCAGAAGCTGGGAGAGTGCCTTGCATGCCTTGTTCTTTGCAATTGCAAACTCCTCTCTTAGCCTGTTTGTTAGCCAACCAGCATTTCTTCCTAGCCTGGTCCATCTTTTTATCTCCCACTTTTCCTGCGCTCCTTTCTTTTGATGGCTTGCTAGATTTCTGCATTCCACTAGCAGCTTACCTTATATACCTTATTTGCATGCCTGTCTCGGTTACATATATTTTCTGTAGTCCTCAGATATGCTACTTTAAGATGCTGCCATTTTTCTTCAACTCCACCTGTTTTCTTTTCTTCTTGAAGTACTAGATCCTTGAGCAATTCCTTGAAATACAGTGCTTTCTCTCTATTTAACTTCCAGGTCTTCAGCCTGGTCACTTATGACCTTAAAGTCTTCTCTGAACACTGTTTGAAGTTGATTGTGGCAACCAGTGGTTTATTGTGTGGGCTGACTGTTTCACTGAGGATGACTTTCCAATTGCTGATTTAAACCCACTGCCGTTGCCTTATTAGGATGAAGTCTACCTCAGTTGCATGTTGGACATTCTTGTATGTGATCTTGTGACAATCTCTCTTCCTGAACCATGTGCTGGTCACCATAAAGCCATTTGCCAGACAGAAGTCTAGAATGGCCTCTCCTTCTTTATTTCTGTTGACCGACCCATGTGGACCAAGACAATCCTCATATCCTGTTCTGTCTGTCTCAGTATGTGCATTCAGGTCACCCATTGCCAACAACACTTTATGTTGTCTTGCTTTATCCATTAGGTCCTGCAACTGCTGTATGAATGCACTCCTTTCCTCACTATCACAACCCTGCTATGGAGCATAGACTGAGATTATGAATACTGCCCTATCATTACATTGGAGTCTTATTGCCATGAGTCTGTCACTAATTCTGATCACATCCCTCACTGTATTCTGAAGCCTCACGACAATCCCACACCATTTCTAGCCTGACCTCCTCCTGAGTAGTAGACTGTGGATCCCAAGCCAAATGAATTTGTTGCAGTGCCCATCCATCTTGTCTCCTGGATACCAAGGATGTCCAGCCTCCTCCTTACCATTGTGCCATCCACTTCCAGACTCCATCCTCTTGGTTATCCTAACCTGAGTGTAGCAATTCTTAGTTTATATTTGGAAGTTTGATTGGTTTTATGTTCAGCTTTCACTCAACAGAACTATCCCAGGTAACCCAAGCTGGGCAACTGGATACCTCATAGTCAGTAGCTTAGTGAATAAGGGCTGCTGAGCTTTATGGTGCACACACACTGGCCAGTAGAGGCACATACACTCCTACCACCATTGGCATGGGTCCCTGCCATACTTGAAGTTGGCCAGACATTTGGCAACAATAGTCAACACAATTGAATCACCTAGAGCCATATTTTACAGAAGGTTGTAAATCAAAGTGGAAAAGGATAATGAGGAAGTGTGGGGGGTGTCAAGAAATAAAGAAAGAGTATGATTCTCTATGCTGATCATTAAGGAGAATAACAACTGTGACTTCCCCACATTGGGCTAGTAATCAAGGAGCCTGAATCCTCACCACTGACACTGGAGAGGGATATGCACTTTGAATTCAAATGGATACACTCAGTGTTTCCAGATGCAGACCTCTCTGCATCAAGCACAATTTCCCTTAAGAGCACACAGGGAACACATTTAGTCGGCGGTCTGGATCTCTCTGTCTCCCTGTTGGTGGGAAAGACTTAAGACGTACCTCTCTGGACTATATGAAGAGAGACATGATTGAGTTTGCCGATTGTGTGTCCCAGGCAGGTATGTCCCTAGCCTTAAGCAGCATTCTGCTGTCACCCAGAATGATGCATCAATACAAACAGAAAATGATTGACTAACAATTATCTTAGTTTCTGGTGTCATTCCAGGGGGATCCAGTACTTGACAGCCTGGGAAGATACGATTGACAGACCACGATGCTTTGCCAGAGATGGACTGCATCTGTCTCACCTGGGCTTTAGGCTTCTGGCAAAGGCTCTTGCCTCCCCTGTAGTACCTTTTTTAGGAAAAGTGATGAGGTTAAAACTACCAACATAAAAATTTCAACAAAACACAAATTAAAGATCATGGTGCTAAATGCTAGGAGTCTAAATATGAAACTGCATTCATTGCAAGCATTCCTAACTCTGGAAAATGCTGACATCTGTGCAGTCACAGAAACCTGGTTCAAAGCTGCGGAAAGCACCCCAGTCTTACCTGGTTACTCATCCTGTCATACATTCAGACCCTAAACTGTGGGCAGCAAAGGCAAAGGAGGTGGAGTTTCAATATACATTAAAGACATGCACACCTCCAGGCTAGTCAAACAGTATGACACACAGGAGAGACTCCAGGTGCAGTTGACCATTGACAAGACCCCTATTAAGTCATAGCTAGCTACCGTCCCCCAAATCTGACTCAAGATGCCTAGTCCGCCTATTTGGACCCATTTTAATTTATCAGGATTCAACCCTTTACCCTGATCCTGGGTGACTTTAACTTTCCAAACATAGATTGGAAGAACTATTCATGCCAGAACAGAAATGTCCAGAGATTCCTTGATTTTGTCAATGCAAATGCCTTGGAACAGCTAGTCGATACCCCAAGAGGTGATAATATCTTGGACTTGGTATTTACCAACTTGAGAAACCACTGCAGCATCCCTATAGTATCATCCTGCCTGGTAAGATCCGACCACAAAGTGGTCACTTTCAAAGTCACCATCTCCCCCAACTCCCCTCTAGCTAAGATTAGACATAAAAACTTCTCCAAAACTGATTACAGCCTCCTGAGAGATGGTATAAACAGCTTCACAGCCCCCTCCCCCTCTGTAGGAACTGGGACCAATATCCAAAACTACACCAAAGCACTAAACAAGCATTTATATAGTTGCATGGTATCAGGAATACCCAACAGGACTAAATTATCCTCCGCAAGGAAGAGTAAACCTGTCTGGTGGACATCTGCAATAAATAAACTCTATAAAAAAAGGAAAAAATTGCTGTCCAAGACCAAGAAGGAGCAGGTGCCCAATTGGAAGCAATGTCTCCTTAGCCTGAACAAGCAAATAAGAGCACTAGTGAAATCTTCCAAAGCAAACTTTGAGTCCAAATTAGCCACATCTAGTAGAGACAGTCATAAGGCCTTTTTCACATATGTCCGCAACCTCAAAGGAAGCACCCAGATCTGTTCAGAACTGGTGGTCAAGGACACCACATATACAAATGCTGTAGATATAGCAAACTTGTTGGCTGACAGATTCAGCAAAGACTTTACCCCTCTGTCCCCACATTAATAAATCAGGACATCCCCAGTACCTGCCCCCTCCTATTATATCTAGGGAACAGGTCATCACTGCTCTCTCAAAGGCAAAAATACAGCCTCCATGGGACCCGATAACATTCTAGGCTGCATCCTACATGAACTCAGGCAGGAACTTGCAGCACTATTAGTCATCCTATTCAACCAAAGCCTGAAAACTGGCTTCATCCCAGCTGAGTGGAGGACAGCCACTGTCATTTATTTACACAAAGGTGGCGCATCCACCGATCCGGGAAGTTATAGACCCATCAGCCTAACTAGCCTGATCTGCAAGGCCATGGAATGGATTATCATGGACCTCGTTAACAAGGACACTGGCAACCTCCAAACACTTGATCCCACAGAGTTTGGCTTCGTCAAGGGGAGGTTATGTCTGCTAAATTTGGTTTACTTCTTTGAGGCAGTCTCCAAAGCCATGGACGAGGGGAAGATGGTGCACACAGCCTACCTTGACCTGGCCAAAGCCTTTGACACTATTCCCCACTTGGGCGTAATACATAAACTCTCTCAACTAGGCATCAATCCATATGTTGCTAGATGGGTAGCAAACTGGCTCACTGATAGAACCCACTTAGTCAAAATAGGGGAAGCCACCTCAAGCAGTAGACCCGTAACAAGCTGCGTACCCCAGGGTTCAGTCTTGGGGTATCTGTTATTTGGGATGTAATTCTGAAGAAGTTCTATAATAAACAGGACAAAAGCGCTAAATTTATTCTGGCTCCAGTGTGTGTTTTGTTTTTAAGTGGTGTCTTATTTTCTGAGTTTTATTTGGGATATACTTTTCTGAGATGCAGGCCAAAACCATTGGGCTATGGCTGACCAAGTCTGCAGATGACTGCAAGCTGGGTGCTGTCATCAATTCCCCTAGTGATGTGGACATCCTCCAATAGGGTCTTACTTAGACAAATGACTGTTGCCAGAAACATGGCCTCAAGCTGAATACTAAAAATGCATCATCATCCCTTTTGGAGAGCGTTACATCCCCAGAAATTATCACATTAATAACAATGTCCTAAGTACGCAATCAGTTGTGAGGGATTTGGGCACCCAGGTTGATAGCAACCTGGCTTTTGACCACCATGTTGGTTCCATTGTACGGAAAGCCTTCTACATGGCCCACCTCATAAGTAAGGGTATCTTATCCAGGGATAAGGAAGTCATAACATCCCTGTATTCTTCCCTTATAAGGCCCATTATTGATTTCAACCCTCCTTTGGCACGTACCTCGCAAAGCACATGCAGCAGTTGGAGAGACCACAGAGGTTCCTCACCAGGAGAATCCAGGGCTTCAAACATCTACCATACACAGATAGACTAAAAGCCCTATCCCTCCATTCAGTTTCATACAGACTCCTTAGATGTGACTTCTGTCTGGCATACAAGGCGATCATGGACCCTACCTTGATGGGACTGCTGCATATCCGCAAGTCAAGCTCCACTCAAGTAACCTGCATGTGTGGCCTCAACCTGGTCTGTGACATCAACAAGACTTGTTGGTGGGACAGGTTTGTGTCCCAGAGACTCCCCCATCTATGTAATAAACTCCCTCTCCACCTCTTTACCCCTTTTTAAGTGCAACCTGGATAATGGAATGGTAAACAGAAAATATACCCCTGGTATTCCACCCGTGTCCCTGCTGGACAGGGGCATTAGGTGATGATTTGTCTAAACATGGGCTAAACTCTTGGCTATGCTTATAAGATTCTCCGGGCCAATAGCCTAATAACCTCCTATGATCCTAGGAACCCTCCAGGTCCCCAATAAGACTTCCCACTGGTACAGCTGTAGGGTTAGATCCTCAGCCAAGTGCCCAAGCCAAGTCCTCCAGCACCCTCTCTGTGAAAACCAGTACTTTATGTCCCTGCTCCAACTAGCTGACACATACACACGCCCGCCAACACACACACCTGGGAAAGGCTGGCAGTGGTTTACTAGCTATGCCCCCTTCTGCCCAGACTATAAAGTAGTTATCACCACCAGGCACTACAAAGCCAGCTAAGAAAGGTTGTTGCAAGGATACCCAATTATACTGAGTGAAAGTAATATTAATACAAATGATAATGTTGACCAAACAGCTAGGCTTTCAGGAGTGGCCAGAGTTAACACCAAGCAAATATATGCAGGTACTCTCAAAGCTTAAATCTTCTCTGAAAGGATGAGCCACAATGAAAAGTTTAAATATATTTAAAAATAAATAATAAAAGAGCAAGAAAATACTAAATATCTATTTACAGTAAACACCAGAGTTTTGTCACATGGAATATTAAAAATAACACTGATGGAAAGTTTCACACAGTTATAGAAAAACAACACTTCTAATCTCACCATGTTTTCCTGACTAATCTAAAAGAATTAATGTTCCATAGTTAAATTACTTACTGAATAGAGCAATGCAAGATAATGTGGGTGAGTGGTTCTTGTCAGATCCAAGACAGAATACAGAATGCTCAGAGGAAACTTCTAATAATATCTAAATATTATTTCTGAGCTGATTATAAAATGACAAAATGACATCACATCTGGTCATCTGACTGTGTTTCCCATACTCACCAACACTAGAAGTTGCTAGGGTTTTAGCACCTATATGTTACCATACACACAGATAAATCTTTGCTCAGATCTCCTGAAAGTCATAAAACCATTTTTGCACTTCTATTCTACCTACAGAGCTACTGAGCCAGGCTTCTTACAGACTTTGCATCTCTGGCTTCATTCAAAACTGTGGGACAACATCTTTATGGCTTAACCCATAACGTAATTTAATTTTAGATATATTTTAAAGTTTGCTGCAGCTGGATTGTGATTATCCTCTGCTCTCCCAGTATCCTCTGTTGAAACATATACATTTAATTCAGTTACAATAATGCATGTGCATTCCTTTGCTTTCCAGCAGGGCACACTGTTGATACATTTTAACAAAAGCAAACCTCATAAATACATTTTCAGCATAAGCATCTGTACAAATCAGTTTGATATACAAATGACATATATAATTATTTACAAAATTCCAGCTAGCTGTGCTTGCATGTCACACATCCACTGCCCTACTTCTCCTGGCATGGCTGGCAGTACCTCCTATTGTCACAACATACAGAATGTTGTATTCAAAGTGTTAAGTCAGTATGGGAATGGAGAATGGAGATTTTGCTAGTAAGGATTACTCCAAGTAGGGGTACAAATAATAGACAAGGGGGGCTGAAATTTAGTGGACAAAACAACCATGCTATTGGGGGAAGTAAGTAGAGAGAGGTATTACAGTGGCATGATGAGGCTAACCAAAGTTTGGACTACAAGTTAAAGGTTATCTTACCTACTATGAATTAATATCAGAGTATAGGCAAAAAGGAAGGGATATGAGAGTCCTAAGCGGAGGACAAGCTCCGGTAGAAGTTTCAGTTGAGTCTAGAACAGAAGCTGTTGTTAAAAAGGGATAATTGATAGGGCATATAAAATATCGTGTGATAACTATAAGAATCTACCAGATGAGCTCAGAATTAATTTGGAAGAAAGAATGGAAAAGCAGTTTACAAAAGAGCAATGAAAGTGCATATGTATGGCTCCAATGTTTGCAAGAAATCCCAGAATTGCTTGGAAGTGTCTGGATAGGTATGTTTTTAGACTTCAAAGAATTTTTCCTAAGGTAGATAGCAAATGCTAGAGGTATGATAGGAAAGAGAGAAGAGACTGGAAACATGTCTTTTGGGAGTATAATGGATTGGCACATATTAAATATGCCCTACAGAGTCCTCTGTCAGAAGTATTGGGGTAACAAATGGCTGTAACTAAGGAACTTATTTTTTTTATCTGGGACATAGGATCTGAGTTGCCCAGACATAGTGAGGCCTTATTAAGTTTAATACTACTGACCACAAAAAAAGCAAGTCCTAGAAAATGGAAGTCAGAATCTTAGCCAACTGTAATTGAAGTATTGACTGTTGATAAAAAACTGTAAGTGGGATCTTTAGAAAAGGAATGGAGCAGATTACATTGAAATAAATGGAATTTTTTGGGAAGAATAATGCAGAATAATGTACGGGGAAGAGTGAGGTATAAGGGAAGGCAGGAATTGATCAATTTATCTAACATTGGGGTGAATGATGGTTGTTGTAAATAAAGCGTATATGTAATATATAATGCATAAATAATTGTTCATGTGGTTTGCTTTCTTTTCTGTTAATGTATGTGTGCCTATGTCTGAAGTGATAATTTAATACATTTAATAAAAGTGTTTAAAAAAAGAGAAGTGAAAAATAAATTTCTCAGCTGCACACACAAATAAGGACAAAAATAATTTCTTTGAAGACAGCCTGGGGCCATTTTCTTCTGACCAACCTGTTAGCATGACAAATAAGAACTAATGAAGTAAGGGAGAGTTTCAGGTAGTGTGAGAAAGTTTTAAAAGTCTAGCAGTCCTGGTTATTCCAGCATCATTCTTAAATGTTATTGAATATAGAGTTCTACTTATCAGATCTTTAATGACAGATCTCAAAGATAGAAACTCACCTCAATTTATCTTCATGAAAGTTACGTAATGCAGAAATATCTGCTCTTATAAAATGTTGCAGAAATTATGAAATAATCAAAGATTAAATTCAAACTGTGTTCTGCAGACAGACCTGGACAAATCTCTTATGGGGGAAGCCTTCATATTTCATAATAATGAACAACAAGACTGCAATGAGAACTGGCAATCAGATATATTTTAGAAGACAAACCATCTGCATCACAGTTTAATCATTTTTGTTTATCTTTTGCTGATTGTTTAGCCCCACTAAGCTACTGGCCACTATTCAAGGGGGATATCTGAAGTGGTATTTATACTACTAGTGGAACTTTGGCCAGGGCATCAAAGAACTTCTCTTACTCTTTTTGATAGGTGCCATGATCTTTTACATCTACCTGAACTACCACCAGCTCAAGCAGATAGGACTTTGGTTCAACATCTTATCCGAAGGATGGCAGACTCAGGAGTGCAGCACCTCCTACCACTGCATTGTAGTTTCAGCAATAGGAAAATTAATCCAGTCACCTGAGTAGGAATACAACCTACAACCTTCTGAACTTCCAGAAAAAAGGCAGGTAGGCGGGTATGCTACCTGTTGAGCCACTGACACTATATACTATGAAAAAAACAAAACAAAAAAAATTAAGTAGAATAAAAAAAAAAGATATGTGCCTAGTGGCTGACATATACATCTCATAAAGGGGAGGTAGTCTAACAAAAACATAGAAATCTAAGACTAAGTTTGCATTTTGCTGGGCCCAGACTTCAGCAGGAAGTCATTTATCTATATCTGGGAATTATATATATATATATATATATATATATATATATATATATATATATATATATATACTTGTTTGCAACTTGGTTTTAAGTAAATGCTGTCATGTTACACATTGTGAATGAGAAGCACAGAGGTATTTTAAACTCCAATTATTCATTTGACTACTTTAAATATTACAATGATCAGCTACTAGAAGTAAACATGGATGTAAGGACTCAGACATAACTGGTAACTTTAAATTTACCACTGCTATATTACTGCCCTCCACCAAATGCCAATTTAACTGAAGCACAAGCAATAATAAATAAAAATAGGTCCTGACATATAATCCTAGAAATGACCACAGAATATTCCTAAGAACACCTCTGTGAGGCAGAACAAGCAATCAAATTCCTACTACATGAAAATACTGACTAATCAGACAAACAGGATAACCAGTGCTGTCAGTGTAATATCAGAACCTTTATTGCTTGAAACTCATTGAGTACTGACTGAGTGCGCTAATGAAACAATTTGAAATATAAAGTGCTGAGTATATTTTTGGGCACTTCTTTTCAAAGTTCTGCAGTATCCTAATTGTTTTTACTTGATTGATTTAGAAATATATATTTGCTGGCTTCTGATCTGTGCTGAAAATGCTATTTTTCTCCCACCCTTATTCCTGCTGTGTTAAATACTGGTTATACAACTTGTGTTTTATCTGTTTGTCTGAAGGCTTGCTAGTATAATTAATATTCCCTGTTTGTTACCGCTGCATTCATTGCTTGAAACTCATTGAGTTCTGACTGAGAGTGCTACTGAAACAATTTGAAATATAAACTGATAAGTATATTTTTGGGGCATTTCATTTCAAAGTTCTGCAATATCCTAATTGTTTTTGCTTGATTGAATTTATATATATATATATATATATATATATATATATATATATATATATATATATATCTATATTTGCTGGTTTTTGATCTGTGCTGGAAGTGCTATTTTTCTCCCACCCTTATTCCTGCTGTGTTAAATACTGGTCAAACAACTTGTGTGTTTTATGTGATTGTCTCAAGGCTTGCTAATATAATTAATATTCCCTGTTTGTTACCTCTGCATTCATTGCTTGAAACTCCTTGAGTTCTGTCTGAGAGTGTTACTGAAACAATTCGAAATATAAAGTGATAAGTATATTTTTTGGGCACTTTTTTTCAAAGTTCTGTAGTATCCTAATTGTTTTTGCTTGATTGATTTATATATATATATATATATATATATATATATATATATATATATGTATACACACATATATTTGCTGGCTTCTGATCTGTGCTGAAAGTGCTATTTTTCCCTCACCCTTATTCCTGCTGTGTTAAATACTGGTCAAACAATTTGTGTGTTTTATCTGATTGCCTCAAGGCTTGCTAGTATAATTAATATTACCTGTTTGTTACCTCTGCATTCATTACTTAAAACTCTTTGAGTTCTGACTGAGAGTGCTGCTGAAACAATTCAAAATATAAAGTGATATGTATATTTTTAGGCACTTCTTTTCAAAGTTATGCAGTATTCTAATTGTTTTTGCTTGATTGATTTAGATATATATATTTGCTGGCTTCTGATCTGTGCTGAAAGTGCTATTTTTATCCCACCCTTATTCCTGCTGTGTTAAATACTGGTCAAACAATGTGTGTGTTTTATCTGATTATCTCAAGGCTTGCTAGTATAATTAATATTCCCTGTGTGTTACTTTTGCATTCATTGCTTGAAATGCCTTGAGTGCTGACTGAGAGGGCTACTGAAACAATTCAAAATATAAAGTGATGAGTATATTTTTGGGCACTTCTTTTCAAAGTTCTGCAGTATCCTAATTGTTTTTGATTGATCGAGTTTTATATATATATATATATATATATATATTTGCTGGCTTCTGATCTGTGCTGAAAGATCCATTTTTCTCCCACCCTTATTCCTGCTGTGTTAAATACTGGTCAAACAAGTTGTGTGTTTTATCTGATTGTCTCAAAGCTTGCTAGTATAATTAATATTCCCTGTTTGTTACTTCTGCTTTCATTACCTGAAACTCCTTGAGGTCTGACTGAGAGTGTTACTGAAACAATTCAAAATATAAAGTGCTAAGTATATTTTCTGGGGACTTATTTTCAAAGTTCTGAAATATCCTAATTGTTTTTGCTTGATTGATTTTGATATATATATTTGCTGGCTTCTGATCTGTGCTGAAAGTGCTATTTTTCTCCCACTCTTATTCCTGCTGTGTTAAATATTGGTCAAACAACTTGTGTGTTTTATCTGATTGTCTCAAGACTTGCTAGTATAATTAATATTTCCTGTTTGTTACCTCTGCATTCATTGCTTGAAACTCCTTGAGTTCTGACTGAGAGTGTTACTGAAACAATTCAAAATATAAAGTGCTAAGTATATTTTCTGGGGGCTTCTTTTCAAAGTTGTGCAGTATCCTAATTGTTTTTGCTTGATTGATTTATATATATGTATATATATATATATATATATATATATATATATATATATATTTTTTTTTTTTTTTTTGCTGGCTTCTGATCTGTGCAGAAAGTGCTATTTTTCTCCCACCCTTATTCCTGCTTTGTTAAATACTAATCAAATAACTTGTGTTCCCCACCCTCCCTCCCCATTGGTGTGTTCTTGTTATATTTGGCGGCTTTGTAATTGCCCTCCCTTACTGTATATTTGATCTGTGACACTTCTCCCAGTCTAGTGTTATTAGCTCATTCTACCTAGTACAGAGAGGAAAATAAAAAACACTTTATTCATCTGCTGTTACTGTAGTTGTGTTTCTTCTTACTTTATTTTGCTTTTGCCTATGCTTGAAAGTACTCAGTTGTATTTATTCTGCTGCATTTATTACTGCTTGGTAGTATCCTGATTAAATTGTAACTGCCATTTGGTTTAAGCACTTGGGCTTCCAGCCAGTTATTTTACATTAAGAAGTTTTGTGGTCTGCACTCTTGTTGGAGGTGAGGCTAGAGTCTGCCCTTCTGAGCTGGGAATTTCTGGTTAAAGGCTTATTGTGCCTGCTTATTTGAACTGTTTCTTTCTGAAATTGGTTCGCCTTGTTTGCTGTAGCATAGACTAGATTCAGGCCTGCTGAATCTAGCTTTGTTTGTACAACTTGAGCCCTGATCCATGCTGTCTTTTGGAGAAGGTTCCCCTGCACCCTAGTGGCAGGAGTGTGCAGTTAGAACTAGTCTGATTTGAAGACTGCTGGAACAGGGCTCAGTTTGAGATTTTTACTGGTTAATTGGGTAATTTGTTTAAATCAGTTTGCTCATTTTCTATTGTTATGTATAAAAAAGAAAAGAAATTGTACTTCATTCATCTGCTTTTACTGTATTTGTGTTTTTTCCTGCTTTATTACTTTATTTTGCTTTTGCTGCCGGTTCTTAAAAGTACTTAATTGCTTTTATTCTGCTGCATTTATTACTGCTTGTTAGTAGCCAATTAAATTGTAACCTGAGCCTTTGGTTTACGCACTTGGGCTTCAGACCAGTTGTTTTAAATTAAGAAGGTTCGTGGTCTGAACTCTTTTGGGAGGAGAGGGTAGATTCTGCCCTTCTGAGCTGGGAGTTTCTAGTTAAAGGCTTATTGTGCCTCCTTATTTGAACTGTTTCTTTTTGAAATTGGAACACCTTGTTTGCTGTAGCATAGACTAGATTCAGACCTGCTGAATCTAGCTTTGTTTGTATAACTTGAGCACTAATCCAGGCCATCTTTTTTTGGAGAAGGTACCCTGCACCCTAGTGGCAGGAGGGCACAGTTACAACTTGTGTAATCGAAGACTGCTGGAACAGGGCTCAGTTTTTAGCTTTTATTGGTTAATTTGTTTAAATCAGTTTGCTCATTAGCTACTGTTATATATATATATATATACATACACACTTTATGCATCGCCGCTTAGTTAGTGTTAAACTATTCCCGGCACCATAAAGTGTGGTCTTCAAATTTTCCCTTGGAACTAGTCAGTTTTAGTTTTAGCACTCAAACCTGTTTCTTTGAGCTCAGCACTTGTTCAGAACTCTTTGTAAGCACTAAATAAGCTACTAATTACTACAACACTCAACTTTCCTCACTTAACTAGAGGAAAACAGTTTTTAGTACTTAATAAATAGCACCTATCCAGGCATGTCTTAGGGTCAGCTCCCGGTGTTTTCTCCTTTCTACTTGATGAATCTGGGCATCTTGCGGCAATGCAGCAATTGCCTCAATGTACACAGAAAACCCTCTCCTCCTACCACCCAAGACTACAACCTGTGAGAGATGCACATACATAGCCAAACTGGAAGTAAAGCTCTCTTCACCCAAGACTGGACTAGACAGTCAAGAGGAGAAGGTAAACACTTGCACCACACCACACTCATCACATAGTCCCTCAAAACTTACACCACCAAAACACACACACACATAGAAACACAAAACACACAGCTACATTTGCGGATGCTCTCAATAAAAACCTGCCCAAGCAGAAACACAAGCAACCTCCACCCCCAACACAACCCAAATGACACATAGCCCACAAACTCAAGTGTGCCACTCAACCACAGCCCATAAGGCATAACACCGTACCCAATACTCTAGTCATAGGTGACTCCATAGTCAGGCACACTGATGTTCCACACACCAGGTTAAACAAGGAGAAAGTTGCTGTCAGCTGCCTGTCAGGTGCCAGGATCCGCCACATAACGCATGCATTTAGGTCACTCCGCAACAAGTACAAATATGACTCTGTCATTGTTCATGTTGGTGTGAATGACCTGAGATGTACCTCCCTGGACTACATGAAAAGAGAAATGGAGGAGCTCTCTGATCTTGTAGCCCAGGCAGATATGACCCTAGCCCTGAGTAGCATCCTGTCATCACCCAGAATGATACCACAATACAAGGACAAAATGATTGACTTCAACAATTGGCTAAGCTTCTGGTGCCATTCTAAGGGGATCCAGTATCCGTCTGCCTGGGATGACATGATCGGCAGACCACGATGCTTTGCCAGAGATGGCCTGCACCTGTCACCCTTGGGATTCCGCATACTGGCTAAAGCTCTTGCCACCCCTTTAGTGCCTTTTTTAGGCAAGGTTCAAAGGACAAATTCACCACCATAACAGGTACAAGCAAGCAAAATCTGAGGGTATTGCTACTCAATGCTAGAAGTCTAAACCTCAAAATGCGCTCACTCAAGGCACTCCTTAAAATGGAGAACATCGACATCTGTGCAGTGTCAGAGACCTGGGTCAAGGCTCCAGAAAGCAGCCCTGCATTACCAGGCTATAATTCATACCACACCTTTCAGCCGCCTAACCTGGACCAAAACACTAAAGGCAGAGGTGTGTCCATATTCATTAAGGATATCCACACCTCCAGGCTAGTTGCTCAGCATAATGCATCCAAGATTATCCAAGTGCAATCTAACTTTGGGCAAGACCGCAATCCAAATTGTAGCTTGCTACAGATCCCCCACCATGCCCCAGGATTCCCACTCCTCATTTCTTGATACACTGGAAAATATTAGGGTACAAGCCAACACCCTAATAATGGGTGATTTCAACTACCCCCACCATGAACTGGGAAAACTACTCGTGTTCCAAATCTTTTGCTCAACGTTTTCTGGAATTCATAAATTCCAATGCCTTGGATCAACTTATCCACACCCCTACCAGGGGCAGCAATATCCTAGACCTGGTCATTACCAACATGGGTGACCTGTGTTCCACACTAGAGGTCAATTCCTCGTTGGTCAGATTTGACCACAAGCTAATCACCCTGGACAATCCGCATCCTGCCCCCGCCCCCCACTATGGAAACTACCTTAAAAAAATTCTCCAAAGCCAACTTCACATTTCTTAAGACAGAAGTGGTAAACTTCACGACACCCATGCAGATGGACAATAGAGGTACGGCTGCTGAATCCTATACAAATGTACTTTATAAGCACTTACTAGAGTGCCTGGATCATGCTATCCCTAACAGAGCCAAGATGCTATTCTCCAAACAATGAAGCCAATTTGGTGGTCCCTGCCACAAACAAACTCTACAAGAAAAGAAAGAAACTGTTGCAAAAAAGAGTAAAATCCCATGATTGGAGGAACTCCCTGGTCAGCCTCAGTAAGAAGCTGAGATTCCGCATAAAATCCTCCAAAGGTAGTTATGAAAACAAAATCGCCACTGATTTTAAAGACAACCACAAAGCATTGTATAGCTATGTCAAGCATCTCAGTGGCAGCACTCATATCTGCTCTGAGTTACAGCACAATGGCACTAAATTACAGAACCAACTGATATTGCCAAGATCCTGACAGATAGGTTCAGTGCTAACTTTACCCCCCTAAAAGCCCCATCTCTATACCGGAAGAATGCAAAGTTCCTGTAATCACGGCTGCACAGGTAAAAACCACACTCTTCAAAGCCATGAACACAGCATCCATGGAACCTGACAACATCCTAGGCTGCATTCTACACGAACTACAGAATGAACTGGCACCCCACCTAAGTACCATGTTCAATCATAGCCTCACCTCATGCTTTGAGCCCACTGAATGGCACACAGCGATGGTTATCCCACTTTACAAAGGGGGAGCCACCATGGACCCCGGGAACTACTGCCCCATTAGCCTGACGAGCCTGGTCTGCAAGGCCATGGAATGTTATCATCTTGGAACTTATAAACAAAGGCATTGGGAATCTCCACACTCTGGACTCTACCCAGTTCGGGTTTGCAAAAGGCAGATCATGTCTCCTAAACCTGATTGACTTTTTGAAACCGTCACTAAAGCTGTAGATGAGGGTAAGTTGGTTCACACAGCCTATCTAGATCTCGCCAAGGCTTTTGACACCATCCCCCACTCTGCAATTATAGATAAACTCACTAAATTAGGTATAAATCCCTATGTCACAAGATGGGTTGCCAACTGGCTCACTGACGGAACCCACACTGTGAAAGTAGCAGACTCCAGATCTGATTTCAGACCAGTGACAAGTGGAGTACCACAGGGTTCAGTCCTGGCTGGGTCCTCTCCTGTTTGGTATCTACTTCTCTGAAGTACAGGCTAACACAGAAGGTCTTTGGCAACAAAGTTCGCAGATGACTGCAAACTAGGAGCCATAATCGAAACTCCTAACAATGTGGACATCCTACAAAAGGGCCTCACTGATGCAGATGCCTGGTGTCAAAGCCATGGCCTCAAGCTCAATGCCAAAAAGTGCATTGTTATTCCCTTTGGTAAAAACTCTGTACCGATGAACTACCACATAGGCGGTAGTCTACTTAACACCGATAGTGTGATAAGAGACCTTGGGACACAGCTGGACAGTAGTCTCTCCTTTGATAACCACATCGCCACAGTAGTCAGGAAATCCTTCTACATGGCAGACCTCATCACAAAAGGTTTCTCATCCAGGAAAAAAAGAGGTCATTGTTCCTCTCTACTCGTCAGTCATTAGACCCATTATAGAGTACAACACCCCTTTTAGTATGTACCTCACAAGACATATACAACAACTGGAAAGGCAGCAGAAATACCTCACAAAGATGATTACTGGCCTCAAACAGATGCCCTATGCAGACCTTCTCAAAAAACTCCAGCTTTACTCCGTCGCATATCACCTACTTAGAGGCGATCTCTGCCTAACATACAAAATTATGTCAAACCCAGAGCTTTTTGACAGGCTCCACTTAAAGAAATCCCAATCCCTGCGATCTATACGCTCTAGGGACCTAAACCTGGTCACCAGAATAAACAGAACATGCTGGAGGGAGAGATTCCTGTCCCAGGGACTCCCCTTACTCTGGAACAAACTACCTATCTATATCAAACAAAGCTCCTCATTAGCACTTTTCAAGAAAAATCTTGATAATTGGATGGGAAATAGGAAATTCACCCCGGGGATCACTTCTGTGACTCTGACAGTGGCACAGGAAAATAATTTTCTTGATATCGAAAGCCAGGGTACCTTTTTGGTTAGGCTTATATAGGCCCTAGGGCCAGTAACCTAGTACCTACCTATGAAGCTATGATTCCCAGGAAAATGAGGTCAAAATAGGCTGCAGTTTCTTCCCAATAGCTGGGTGACTTGTAAGAAACACTAAAATTCAGTAATATGTTGCCAGAGAACGTCCACAAAGTATGCAAGATACCCACAGCCCTGCATAGGAGTTAAAATATTTAAATTTCTCAAACATCAGAAGAAAGACATGATCCAACAGCTGCTGAGGCAAAGCGTCCCCTGAAATACAGTGTTGATGACATCAGACTGGAAAATGCCAGTTCTGTGAACCTGACTTTCAGCTGGCAAAAGTCCTTGGGTATACTAAAATTAAGACATCAGTTTAAATCTCTGCTTCAATGCTTGGCCAAACTAAAGTGCACATTCAGCAAAAGTCTGGAATTTGTAAATGCAACAGAAATGACAAAATAAGATTACACTACAGGTGTGGCAGATTAGCAATGGAATAAGGGGTTTCAGCATGGATGCAGTGCAAAATATGCACTTGTAAACTAAAGCACTGTCAATAAGTGAGAAAATAAGACACCTTGAAATTAGGCTTTCTTTTTTGCTGACATGAATGTGTAAATGCTTTTAATGGTTTGATAGTTTGCTTTTACTACAGTACTTCTAACTACTCAGTCCAACATCTGTACAGCTAACCAATTTTGTGGTAGGCAAGTGCAGTATAACGATTACCTACATGTATTAATTGCATTTTTTTATACTTTCAAAATACCTGTTACAATACCAAATAGTTCAGTATGCAGTTCTGTAACACTGTTCACGTGTTCAGCTTCATGACTGTATCAATTTGCTTTTCAGATTTTTTTCCCCTCCAGGGTAAGGTTGGCAATCTCATTGATTGCTGCCTTCCTTATAAGCAACAAACATTATGGTATCTTTTTGAGGTTGCTAAATAAATCTTTGGCACCTTGGACAGTCCTTAGAATTTAATGTTCAGACTTAGTAAAATGAAGAAGAAAACGGAAGAAATTAGAAGTGCAACATTTGTTGACAATGAAGATTTGCAATGACACGTTCAGCTGATGACATTGGTAGATGTCTATATGGAGAATTCACGAAAAAAGAACAGAAATGGATGTGCCTTGGGATAAACTTATAGAAGCAGTTAAAACTGGAATTCAGAAAGTGAGCAACTTGCAACTTATATAGCAGAAGTTAAATTGAAAGATGAACTGGTGGAAGCTATAAATTCACAGATTCCTTTGAACCATTAGAATAGAAAAATCAAGATCCATGAGACAAATGTGTTTACAATGTTACTGACTTAGAGGAGTTTAGAGACAAGCAAATTAATTGACAGCATACTGGAAGAATATTCACATTACTGAGGTGACAAGAAAGGATGGATAGAACTGTGCTACGCAAGTAAAAAGTTAAAAGAATGAACATTTTTGTACCCAGTGGAACAGAATCAACAAACAAGAGTCATTATTAGATTTGGAACTGATAAAGTAAAGGTCAGATCTTGCCTTTGCTTTGGCATCCTGAAAAGATATGTTAAATTGTTAATAAACAAGCATACTTTGACAACAACTGGAATACTGCGGTGGTGGTGCTGCGGTAGCGTTGTCGCCTCACAGTAAGACGTTCTGTTTAATTCGCAGCTAGAGTGTCTTCTGTGTGGAGACATGGGTGCACCTTCGTTGAAGGTTGTGCGTCAGGGCTGGCAACTCTGCATGTAAAAATCTACTGCCAATCATTAGCAGACCGGAGTTACGCTGTGGCAACCCCTAACCGGGAAAAGCCGAAAGACACAACAACTTTGACAACAGCTACAGTTCTTTCACAAGATGACGAAAATCACAATTTTTGGTGTCTAAGGGAGTGTGTGTCAACAAGAAAGCTGCTGTTTTGGATGTTCTAATCTGATGTGTTTAGAGTGCACTTTCCTTGTGAATTTAAAACTTTTATAGATAAGAGAATGAACTGCAGGTTAAAGACATTGAGATGGAGGGGTAACAGACAAATCAAGTAGCAAAACTTTCTGCTTGAAAAAATATAGATGTTTCAGAGGACAAAAAGTCGTGCAAACTGCAGCAAAACAAGTTGGCTATAATGGAGTTGGTCGTTATGAATACAAGATTAATGTACTGGTGATAAAATATATAAGTAAGGATATAATAAGAAATCCTATTAATATGCAAGTATACAGTCTGAATTATTTTGTCTGCCTATCAGAATATATGATGCTTGAGTTATATTATTGTTTATACATTGATTGTTAATCTAGAATTTGCAAGACTATATTTCATATATCTGTCAGATGAAAGTGCTAGGCATGGGTTCTTATTTGACTTTGAATCCAGCCGAACGATTACATATACAGTATATACACTATGTACAACAGATTAATGACTTGGTCTTCCTTCCGAGTCGACATTTAGTCTTATCCTTCCTGTAGTGAGTAGAATTGCTATCCGTTGTCCTTAAAACAATTGCATGAAATTTAATTGTGGAGATGGCCAGCAAGGGGCGAGAGTCTTGACATTTTATCTCTGATTTAGGGTTGTTCCATAAGGCGGGATCCAACATGATAAAGGTGCACAGTCCTTGTTTCATCCAGGGATTCTGCTCTTTAAATGAACATTTATTTGAATATATAATTGAATATGGTTTTGGGTTAAACAATTATAAGTTGTGATTGCAGAGTGCCTTTTGCTTAGGTCAGTAAAGATGCATGGTAGTATTAAATGGAATTATTCTGTATGCTATTGGGATATACAGCCATTGACTGGGAAGAGTTCCTACTTGCTCAATGAGTAAATTAAAGTGTTACACATAACTAACAATTTGAAGATTGTCAGACACAAATGTTGGTTACTTATCTATATTTGGATGCTTTTTAAGTATTAAGAAGATTAATAATTATGTCTCAAAGGGGGTGAAGAAGTATCCTCCCCAAAGAATGAACTATAATAGATTAGGAGGTGGTGTGAAATTTAGACAAAGAAGTAACCCAACCAGTTTATTTATAAAGTGTTTTTATTTAGCAATTTCAAAATATGAATGAGGTTAAGGTATTTTCTCATGACAAGTCAGAAATGAGAATGTTACTTGATCAGATAAAGACTAGATGGAGAAGGAGGGGATTATGTACTATTTCAGATGTTAAACAATTATTTCAAAGTACTCTCAAAGTGTCTTGATAAGGGAAATAATCCAAACCACATTACAAGTAGGTGTGAAGATACAAGAAAGAATAATGTCTCATGTTATGTATGGAAGGATGTATAAACCATGTTTTACCAAGGATTATGTACGAGTTTTGTATTTACTCACTGCAAATGATTAAAACGTTAGATAGCTGCACTGCAGTGAACACATTTAGATGATCAGGAGCATAATACGTTGATAAGGTGGTGAAGGTTATAGGGGACTATCATATTTCTTTTTTGAGGCAAGAAAGAGGGGAATGGCTCTATTGGTTTCAACCATTTGTTCCTTTCAGATCGAAGACATTTTATTAGATGCAAATGGATGTTATGCAGTTGTCAAAGGGTGTAAAAAACCAACATGTCATATTATTTATAATATGTATTTACCTTAAAGGGTTGATTCAAATGGAATTTTTCTGAATTATGCAATAAATAATAGTCTTTGGAAAGGATACTGTTGTATGTGTGTATATATATATATATATATATATATATATATATATATACGGGGGTATGGTAGATTAGAATATAAGAAGTGTGATAGAAAGTAGAGGAGGGTTTACAATTCATCATATACCGCAGATGGGAGAAGGGTCTACAATTCATCTTATACTGCAGATGGGAAGATATGCAAAAATAAGTATAAGGATAATGAGTCTCACTTTCATTGCAGATATCAAACTAGAGTGAAGGTAATACACCTGTTAAACACTCAAATTAAGATCACAAATAGGTAAAATAAGTATTACCACTCAACACCTGCACTTGGTTAAAAATAATAACACTGCAGCCAACAATATATTGCATCATAATCCAAGAAAAATTTAAGAAAATGACCGCAAACTGCCAGCAATCCCAGATTTATTTTTAAAACCACAGGCTTCTCTAGCACCTCGGCATATAGCCTTTACAGAGTAATAAAACCTCACACATACAAAAATCACATTTATATACCCACATTCGTTAAATTAAAGTATTAACATTAATTAACCAATAATTAATTAAATAATTGCATACCATACTCTCTAGATGAAAACCTTTCAATTACATTCTAGATTCAAGCCCCTGTGGGAACGAAGGTACCATATTTTAGTATAAACATAGTTTCTTTGTATAATAACTTTTTCTTTACACTATCATACAAACCACATTTAACCTGGTCTAAACTTGTTAGCAGTTGTAGCACTGTATTTTACAGAAAGATATAATCAGTAACATTCAATGAACAGCTTATCTAGCTCTTTTCTGTTCGGTTCCATATTCAGAGAAAACAAACAAAAATACCATTTGAGCAGCAAGACATCACTAGTATATGCAGTAACACATGACGAGTACTTCCTCAAGCAGTAAAGGTTGATCAACTGTGATATGATGTATTCTCATATATAAAGAACAGCATGTAGGATACTTCTGCACATTCTGTACAGAAGAAAATCCAGAGGGACCACATATGGCTTTTAGAAATGCAGAATATGCACAGACCAGTGTAATTGTGTTAACGTACTGACTCTGCTTTTATAGAGCATTACAAAAGCCAATGACACATAACACTATTATTGTAATGAAATGGAGGAAAAAACTTGTTTATCATTTATGATGTCTAGGCTGTGTCATATTATACTGCCCTAAATGCCATTCTGTGGAGTGGAAATCTAAATACAGACTCATGTCAGTATGGCAGTCTCTAGGACACCTATTTTGGGATATAAGAAATTAAAACAAACTGATGAATTACTAGTATACAGAATGTCAAAACATGCTAAAAATATATGTTTTCCATTACAAGATGGAGTTAGTTTCTAAGTTTCTTAATGTAAGACCTTTTAATTCATGAAGCTGATTTCAATTTTTGTTTCTAACTTTGAAATCGTGCAGCTTGTGATACTTCAACCCTTTACATATAGGTGTATTCTGCTTTCATATACATTTTCAAAATAGTTGCTCAATTAAGAGTGTTATGGATTTTGTTTTGTTGTATAAATTCCAGTCTATTGGCAACTGGCACAAAACAATCTGAATTCTGCTTCAAAGTGTAGACTCACTTTTTCACATATTGTTGTGGCAGCAGTGTGTAGCCCATGACCCATCTGAGTTGGGAATTGCTGAAAAAAGGCTCAGTTTTGGGCATTCCTATTGGTTAATTTATTTTAAAATGGTTTAACTTCAATTGTGTTTAAGCCCGGCTTTTGTACATAGCTGCACACTGTGCTGTGGGGTTTAGCGCTGCTATGTATAGACACAAATGCTTAGAAACACAATTTCCCTTGATATTTGCTAGAGAACACTTAGCTCCACTGCCTTTCTGTGTGTGATGCAGTTGTGCATTGCTACCTAGCAAGCAACTCGGTTGCACATTCTGAGGCATTGACACAGTCTTCCACCCTTAGTCCACCACAGAACAGCCACCTTTGTTAGTCTCACAAGCAAACCCTGGTCCATTTAGCCCATCCCCACTAGTTACTACACCATATACCTAACATAATGGACAGACAGTTTCCCACAATTTCTCCAGCCAACCTGATTGACGTGGGCATCCTGAAGAAATGTAGTAATTACCTCATGTATACTGACAACCACTTGCTCCTAATGCAAATAAACACAGCTTGTGAGAGATGTAACTATACCATGAAATTAGAATCAGTCCTCTCACATAACAATATACAAGACATACAACAGATTGTCAGCACAAACAACTACTCTCACACACAAGATAAGGTCAAGACACCAGCTCGCATATGCAGAAGTACTCACTATAAGCCTACCAAAAGACCAGAGACCTACCTCTCAAGTGCAAACAACATACACATACTGGTGCAAGAACAGAATCCACCAATATACATGACACACATATCAGTGTCTCAACAATAAGCCTGTAAGGCAAAACAACTCAAAACCTAATGTTTTGGTCAAAGGTGACTCAAAAGTGGGACACACAGATGTCTCCCTCACTAGGATGAACAAGGAGGAGGTCACAGTCAGTTGCCTGTCAGGTGCCAGGATCTGTCAAATTATGCATGCACTCAAGATGCTCAGCAACAAGTACCGTTATGACTCTTTCATAGTACATGTTGGTGTGAATGACTTGAGATGTACCTCTCTGGACTATATGAAGAGAGACATGACCAGACTCTCGGGTTATGTGTCCCAGGCAGGTATGTCTCTAGCCCTATGCAGCATTCTATCTCCACCTAGGATGATGCCACAATACAGACAAAAATATGATTGATTTCAATGACTGGCTTAGCTTCTGGTGTCACTCCATGGGTATCCAGTATCTCTCTGCCTGGGAAGTCATGGTCAACAGTCCATGCTGCTTTGCCAGAGATGGCCTTCAGCTGTCTCCTCAAGGCTTTCAGATATTGGCAAAGATGCTTGCCTCCCCCATAGTGCCTTTTCTAGGCAAATTCCAAACAACAAAACTTCCGACAAAAAGAAATCCACGAAAGACAAACTCAAGGTCATGCTGCTTAATGCTATGTGCTTAAACAGTAAACTGCACTCCCTGCAAACACTCCTCACCTTGGAAGATGCTGATGTTTGTGCAGTCACTGAGAGCTAATCAAGGATACTGAGAGCACCCCAGCCATACAAGGCTACAACGCCTTTCACACATTCAGACACCAAAATGAGTGTGAAAGAACCAGAGGTGGAGGTATAAAGAGACTAAATTAGCATCTTTAGCTAAAGACAATCATAAGGCATTCTTTAGCTACATCCGAAACTTGAAAGGGAATGCCCAGCTGTGTGCTGAACTTATAGTGGATGGTGCCACTCACACCGAACCTGAGGAAATTGCCAACTTGCTAGCCAACAGATTTGGCAATAACTTCACCCCACCCATCCTCACCAGACATACCCGAAGGCATTCCTGACATCAGTCCTTCACCAAGTATCTCCATAGAACAGGTCATACAAGCACTCTCCAAGGTCAAAAACATGGCCTTTATTGGACCAGATAACATACCAAGCTGCTTACTAAACAATCTAAAACAAGACCGAGTGGAACCACTTGGCACTCTCTTTAACAATAGCCTGAGAACTGGCTTTGTCCCAGCAGAGTGGAGAACAGCAACAGTAATCCCCTTGCACAAAGAGGGTCCATCAACTGACCTTGGGAACTATTTACCCATAAGCCTAACCAACCTTATCTGCAAAGTCATGGAAAGAATCATCAGGGATCTTATCCACAAGGACATAGGCAGCCTTCAAACCCTTGACCCGACCCAGAGTTTGGTTTTGTCAAGGGTAGAGCTTGCTTATTAAACCTAGAGAACTTTGAGAATACCACCAAAGCCCTGGATGATGACAAAACATTACATACCATCTGTCTTGATTTAGCCAAGGCCTTTGACACACACTCCCATTCAGGTATCATAGAGAAACTCTCCCAACTGGGGATTAACCCATATATTACTAGATGGGTGGCAAACTGGCTCACTGACAGAATGCACACTGTCAAAGTTGGGGGAGTCCACCTCCATCAGTACACCAATTACCAGTGGGGGATACCACAAGGATCTGTGCTAGGCCCTCTACTGTTTGGAATCTATTTCTCTGAAGTCCAGGCAAAGGTAGATGGCCTGCGGCTTACCAAGTTTACAGATGACTGTAAACTGAGTGTGATCAAGGAGTCCCCCGTGATGTTAACATATTACAGAAAGGGCTGACTCAGACATATGATTGGTGCCAAACTTACGGACTAAAACTCAGTGCAAAAAATGTCTCACTATCCCCTTTGGCAATGTAGCCCCTGCTAATTATGATATAGACAGCACCCCTCTATGCTCAAACTTAGTAGTGTGAGACTTGGGAACACAGGTTGATAGCAATCTAAACGTCAATTACCGTATGTCCATAGCGGTAAGAAAAGCATTCTACATGGTGCATCTCATAAATAAGGGCACTGTATCCAAGACCAGAGAGGTTACAGCCTCTCTGTTCTCGACCCTTATCAGACCACGAATTGAGTACAATGCTTCCTTCTGTATGTACCTCACCAGACACCTGCAGCTACTGGAGAGACCACAGAGGTTTCTAACCAAGAGAATGCAGGGCCTCCAAAACATGACATGCATGGAAGGACTGAAAGCACTGTCACTGTATTCTGCATCATACAGGCTGCTGACAGGCAACCTGTGTCTGGTCTACAGAGCAGTCTTGGGCCCTGCCCTAATGGAAATACTGCACATATATAAATCAAATGGGACAAAAATAATTCACTCCAGGAATCTCACCCTAGCCCCTGTGACATTAACGAATATGCTGGAGAGAGAAATGCATCTCCCAGCGATTGCTGCTCCTCTGGAATAAGCTCTTACTCCATATGAAGCAGAGCTCCTCAATGACACTATTCAAGCACAACCTTGACAACTGGATGGGTGACTGTAAATTCACTCTGGGGCTGGCACCTATGTCCCTCATGGACAGAAGCAGTTGATGCTAACAACCATTTAACTATGGCAATAAGGATACTTGGGTTATTACATGGCTTGTAAAGACCCTAGGACCATTAGCCTAGTACCTCCTGTGAACTTGTGGACCTAATTCTTTGAGTGATAAAAATTTGAAGTTGAAATCACTATAAGCGTTATTGACACCTGTTGAAATTCCCACTGTGCTGCCTGTAGTGCTTTCACTTCAGTCCTTGCATCAGAGTCGAGTACAGTAGTAAATACCCACCTCACTCCAGCATGCCACTTGTCAACAACAACTTCTTACATTCAGGTACTGAAGAAATCTTTCCCTACAGCACAAAGGCCTCAAATATGTAGGATGTACCATAAATTCCTCAGCATCACACTTAAACGACAGCTGCAGGTAACATCATCATCCAACGTTAACACTGAAATAAATTGGCACTCAGTTTGCATTCCAAGGCCCCTAAAGCTACCTGGGTGTCCCACTACGCATGGTAATCTTAGTCATTGATGATTCCATAGTAAGACACACAGATGACTCACTTACTAGACTGAGAAGGGAAAGGGAAATGGTGAAATGACTGTCAGGTGCCAGGATTGAACAGGTCACTGAGCACTCAAGTCTCCTCATCCCAGGTATACATATGATATGGTTGTTGTTAATGTGGGAGTAAATGATTTGAGAACACATCCTCGGATTATAAGAAAACCGACATGGTGGAGCTCTCCAAATATCTACCTGAAATTGGCATAAAAATAGTCTTGAGCAGCATCCTACCATCTAATCATGCCACAATATAAACAGAAGATAATTGACTCCAACAATTCACTTAGTTACTGGTATCATTCCAGGGGGTCTGGTTTGTGTAAACTTAGAAGAAGCTTGACAGTTATACTTGTTTTGCCAGAGATGGCCTGTGTCTTTTTTTAGGATTTTTATATATTGGTCAAAACTTTCTCCACCCCATAGTGCCTTGTTTTAGATATTGTCAGTTTTCTCCATATACCAGCCTAGTCAGACAAAATCAGGACTATACAAAGGTAGTGCTACGCAAATTGCACTCCTCACAAGCCTTCACAACATTAAAAAATATCCATATTTGCATCATGACTGAAACAAGGATCCAGTGCAGTGATGATAACCTTCATATCATGATTCACAGCCTATTACTCCTTCAGACATAAGTCTGGGAATGACTGTGGTACAGCTAGTGGTGTGTCCCATATTTTGATGAAATCCTATCACTTCAAGACCATCAAGACTAGAAAAATGAGCTACGCCATGTTCTAGTTAGTACCAATAAAATCTCTTATTGTATCGTAGCCAACTACACAACCTCCCCCATGAAATCCATAAACCACAAGGCATAATTAAACTAGAGTCCCCATCCACTGAACTTAACGCTTGGGGACTTTATTCACCTGTAATTTGGGAAACTTACTGGAACTACTACTCAATAATATAGCTTCATTGTCTTTTACATCCACAGTTATCCCATTACAGAGAGTCACAGAATGTACAAGGCAACTGGGCACCAGTTATCTTAGGCCTTCCTCTTTTCCTCTTACCTGTACAAGTTGCCATTTACACCTTAAAAGCACCTACCCTTAAACCATAACCCTTGTTAAAGGAGTGATAGGCCAGTCATTATATGATCTTCCTTTCAGCAGGATGTGTGCAGTTCTGATCTCTGCATTAGCTTAAAATCCTCAGATACTGTTTTTATTGTAACAGCGCCTACACTATTATACAATCCCAGCACAGGCTCAAGAATGCAGTAACATGCAGTATGCATTAGGTGAATATTCAAGTCACCACGGTACTCTGCTCTGCTGCTGTTTTTAGCTGAATTATAGTGTTCTGGATCTGGGGCGGCCACGGTGGTGCAGCGGTTAGCGTTGCCGCCTCACAGCAAGAGGTTCTCCAGTTCGATCCTCGGCTGGGGTGCCTTCTGTGCGGAGTCTGCATGTCCTCCCTGTGGTTGCGTGGGTTTCCTCCGGGTGCTCCGGTTTCCTCCCATATCCCAAAGACATGCAGTAGGTGAATTGGACACTCTAAATTGGCCCTAGGTGTGAGTGTGTGTGTGTGTGCTTTCTGTGGAAGGTTGGGCGCCGGGCTGGCAACTTGACACTGTAAAACTCCACCGCTAATCATGAGCGGACAGATGATCCGCTGTGGCGACCCCTAACCGGGAAAAAGCCGAAAGAAGAAGAAGATAGTGTTCTGGATCTGCAACACATTTTAACAAACATTCAACAATTGTGTATTACAGAAATAATACCATAAACTCGGTAATAATGGCAATGCTGATACAAGCACTAAGTATGTACACTGGAGTAGTAAAATGCTTCTCATATGGTGCATATGCAATGAAACCAATAAAATATGAAAAAAAGACTTTAGTTCCATATATTGCTTTATTGGCAGTTATTTACTAGATTAACAAAGCATTAACTGAGAACCCTTAAAAACTCTCCCTCTAGACAACACAGTACAATACTTCAATTCCTCATTCCTTAATATTTTGGATAGCCTTGCACCCTCCGACTAAAAGTGTAAAATATATCCATACCACATGGTTCTCTAAAGATACCAAATTGAACATGGCCACCAGGGATAAAGCCTGGAAACTTTGGCAAAAGCACAAAAAGCCCTCTGACCTCATAACCTTCAAACACCTCCGAAACCAAGTAAAAGCGCCAAGTCACTAAAGATAAAAAAAAAAAAAAAAAGACTACCATACTTACAAAACCAACACAAACTTAACTCTAAATACTTCTGGAGCTCCATCAACAACCTTCAACACCCAGGATCAAAAACTAACCCCTGTCCAAACCCAGATAAAAAAAACCCATGGAAATTGCCTCACTTTTCAACAATTATTTTGACATTATAGCTAATCTCACTACTAACTTCCCATAAACTAATTCTAATCAACCCAACACTCCTGCTACTAATACCTCCCCACCTGATACACACAACTTTTGTCTAGCTCCTATTCCCACAGCCATAGTAAAGAAACTGCTTCTGAAGTTAATACCATGTACTAATGCCCCTGACAACTTCCCTCCAGACTTCCTACAAAAATCAGCTAATTACATTTCATACCCTGTCAGCATACTCCTTAATAGGATCGTCCAAGAGTCCTATATTCCCTTCATTTGGAAAAAAGCATTTATCCTCCCACTCCACAAAAGACGAAATAATATAGACATCTCCAACTTTCGTCCCATTGCCATTCTTTCTCGTCTCTAAAATCCTCGAAAAATGTTTCCACAGCCAACTCCTTAACTACCTACTTGACAGTAACAAAATATCACCCACCCAGCATGGTTTTAGACCAGGACATAGCACCACTACAACTCTAATTTTCTTCTATGACTCTATCAATTGGGCTTGTGATGCCAGAAATCTTGCCTCCTCCCTATTCCTCAGTCTGCCCAAAGCCTTTGATACTATCTCCCACCCTCTTCTTCTTAGAAAACTATCCAACATAGGTGTGTGTCTCGCTTAAAAACCTCAGCTTTGGCCGGCTAAGAACTTGCTATATTCAACTGGACGTATAAGAGAATTTAAGTACCTTTATCTGCTCTTTTTTTCAAAAAATACAGTATTTAAATTGATTTTAACTGTGTGGAAGGAATATTAGCTGAACTGGAAGTTAGTCAGTGTTTGCTGAATTTTGTTATTTGCTAGTAATTACAGGTGTGGGGGTAGTCACATTCTTTGATTTCCTGTCCTTGCCTATTTAAGTGGTACAGTGTGAAATATTTTCTGCTTAAAAACCTCAGCTTTGGCCGGCTAAGAACTTGCTATATTCAACTGGACGTATAAGAGAATTTAAGTACCTTTATCTGCTCTTTTTTTTTTTTCAAAAAAATACAGTATTTAAATTGATTTTAACTGTGTGGAAGGAATATTAGCTGAACTGGAAGTTAGTCAGTGTTTGCTGAATTTTGTTATTTGCTAGTAATTACAGGTGTGGGGGTAGTCACATTCTTTGATTTCCTGTCCTTGCCTATTTAAGTGGTACAGTGTGAAATATTTTCTGCTTAAAAACCTCAGGCCGGCTAAGAACTTGCTATATTCAACTGGACGTATAAGAGAATTTAAGTATCTTTATCTGCTTTTTTTTTTCAAAAAAATACAGTATTTAAATTGATTTTAACTGTGTGGAAGGAATATTAGCTGAACTGGAAGTTAGTCAGTGTTTGCTGAATTTTGTTATTTGCTAGTAATTACAGGTGTGGGGGTAGTCACATTCTTTGATTTCCTGTCCTTGCCTATTTAAGTGGTACAGTGTAGAATATTTTCTGCTTAAAAACCTCAGCTTTGGCCGGCTAAGGACTTGCTATATTCAACTGGACGTATAAGAGAATTTAAGTACCTTTACCTGCTCTTTTTTTTCAAAAAATACAGTATTTAAATTGATTTTAACTGTGTGGAAGGAATATTAGCTGAACTGGAAGTTAGTCAGTGTTTGCTGAATTTTGTTATTTGCTAGTAATTACAGGTGTGGGGGTAGTCACATTCTTTGATTTCCTGTCCTTGCCTATTTAAGTGGTACAGTGTGAAATATTTTCTGCTTAAAAACCTCAGCTTTGGCTGGCTAAGAACTTGCTATATTCAACTGGACGTATAAGAGAATTTAAGTACCTTTATCTGCTCTCTTTTTTTCCAAAAAATACAGTATTTAAATTGATTTTAACTGTGTGGAAGGAATATTAGCTGAACTGGAAGTTTTCACTCTGCTCTTCAGTTAGTCCCACCCACCCTCCCTGTTTTTGTTTTGGTGTTAATCTTAGTGGCCTTGCAACTGCCCACCCCTCTTGTAAATTTGTGTTTGGATACTCCTTCTGGGCCCATCTCATTTGCTCACTCAACTGAGTGCAGTGAGATCATATTCTGATTTCAGGCACTCCTACTGTGTACAAAGAGAGCATCTGGGAAACAGAAAAAAAAATTTAAGCTGGTTTCCTGCCTTTCCTGTTAAGTGGTATAGACTATTTGTAGGCTTCTGAGCCCCCAAGCCCTTCAGTGTTGGAGGGAAGCCTTCTAGCCTAGTTTTTTTTTCTTATAACTAGCCAGTTTTCTAGTTTCAGCACTCAAATCTGTTTCTTTGATCTCAGCACTTGTTCAGAAAAAAAAAATTCATCTGCTTTTACTGTACTTGTGTTTCTACCTACTTTTTTTACTTTTGCATCATCTTAAAAGTACTCAATTGTATTTATTACTGCTTGGTGTAACTCATTCTAAGCCTTTTGGTTTAAACACTTGGGCTTCGGACCAGTTGTTTTGCACTGAGAGGGTTTGTGGTCTGCACTGTAGTGGTAGAACAGGTAGCTTACATCCTTCTAGGTTGGGAATTGCTGATTGAGGGCTCAGTGTCTGTTATTCTAAAAGTGTATTAATTCTGGTTTAAGCACTTGGGCTTTCAGGCCAGTTATTTTACATTAAGAGGGTTTGTGGTCTGCACTCTTGTGGGAGGAGAGGCTGGACTTTGCCCTTCTAAGCTGGGAATTTCTGGTTGAAGGCTTATAGTGCATGCATATCTGAACTGCTTCTTACGGAAGTTGGTGCGCCTTGTTTGCTGTGGAATACACTGGATTTGGGCCTGCTGGATCTAGCTTTGTTTGTGTAACTTGAGCACTAATCCAGGCATTCTCTAAAGTATTCAATTGTATTTATTACTGCTTGGTAATAACTTGATTAAAGTGTAGCTATCATTCTAAGTCTTTTGGATTAAGCACTTGGGCTTCAGACCAGTTGTTTTACATTAGGAAGGTTTGTGGCATGCACTGTGGTGGCAGGGCAGGTAGCTTTCATCCTTCTAAGTTGGGAACTGCTGATTGAGAGCCCAGTGTCTGTTATTCTTAAAGTGTATTAGTTCTGGTTTAAGCACTTGGGCTTCAGGCCAGTTATTTTACATTAAGAAGGTTTGTGGTCTGCACTCTTGTGGGAGAAGAGGCTGGACTCTGCCCTTCTGAGCTGGGAATTTCTGGTTAAAGGTTTATAGTGCCTGAATATTTTAACAGTATCTTACTGAAATTGGTACACCTTGTTTGCTGTAGCATAGACTAGATCCAGGCCTGCTGAATCTAGCTTTGTTTATATGCTTGTTGTTTGTTTGCTTGTTATTTCCCTGGAATGCTAATTCCACCTAATACGTGGCTTCTCAGTGCTTCTGTGGATCACTAGTGATATCTGCATTGCTTACTGTACTTATTTCCTTGTTTCACTTGAAAGAAAGTTACTGTTTGTCGTTTTTGCATTTAAGTTACCTGTAACACACTGCACTTAAGTTACCTGGCACTTGCTCACTAAAGCAATTATATAAGTCAGCACTAAAAATTAAAAGCACTACACCCTCACTCCCCACTGGCCCTGGTTTTCAATTATTAAGGAATTCCCAATATTATTCTAGCATGTCCAAAGGTCAGTTGTCAATCTCCTCTCCAGTCCAGCTGGTGAATCTGGGAATCCTGAGGCAATGTTACAACTGCCTCATGTACACAGACAACCCTCTCCTCCTCCCAACAAATTCCAACACATGTGAGAGATGCAACCATATAGCCAAACTGGAGGCTAAGCTCTCTCAACTCAGTACTGGCATAACTAGTCAGGAGGAGAAGGAAACCACACTCACTACAATTCCAGTCTCACATAGACCTACCATGACAGCAAACCAAACACATAATCACACAAAAACATACTTGGAGGCTCTAAATAAAGATCTGCCGAAGCAGCAGAGACCTCCAAAGCAGACACCCAAGCAGCCGCTACCCCAAAACAAAACACGTGCAACACATATCTCACAAAGCCAGTGTGCCAAACAGTCACAGCCCTTAAGACTAAACAACACACCTGATACACTTGTAATAGGTGACTCTATCGTCAGGCACACTGACGTCCCGCTCACCAGGTTGAACAAGGAGAGGGTCACGGTGAGCAGCCTGTCGGGCGCTAGGATCCGCCACATAACACAAGCACTCAGGTCACTCCAAGGCAAGTACAAATATGACTCAGTCATTGTCCATGCTGGTGTGAATGACCTGAGACGCACCTCCCTGGACTACATGAAAAGAGACATAAAGGAGCTCTCTGAGCATGTAGCCCAGGCCGGTATGACCCTGACCTTGAGTAGCATCTTACCCTCACCAAGAATGATGCCACAATATGAAGACAAGATGATCAATTTCAACAATTGGCTTAAGTACTGGTGTCATTCAAAGGGGATCCAATGCCTGTCAGCTTGGGATGATATGCTCGACAAGCCACGATGCTTCACTAGGGACGGCTTGCACCTGTCACCCCTGGGCTTTCGGATATTGGCAAAGGCTCTTGCTACCCCCATAGTGCCTTTTTTAGGCAAGGCTCAAAAGACAAACCCACCTCCATAGGTATCACAAGGGATAAGAAACTAAGAGTAATGCTACTCAACACCAGAAGTCTAAACCTCAAGAAAGAGCACGCACTCGAAACTCTCCTTAGCATGGAGAACATCGATATCTGTGCAGTAACAGAAACCTGGTTCAGGGCTCCCGAGAGCATCCCAGCACTACCAGGTTATACCTCATACCATGCTTTTCGGCCCCAAAACTTGGACCGAACCACAAAAGGAGGGGGAGTATCGATATTCATCAAAGATACCCACACCTCCAGGTTGGTGGCAAAGCACGAAGCATCAGAGACTATCCATGTGCAACTAACAGTGGGTAAAACTGCCTTCCAGTTTATAGCCTGCTACAGACCACCCTCCCAAACCCAGGAACCCCACTCGGCCTTCCTGAGAACACTGGAAAATATGAAGGTCTCTCCAAACACCATTATATTGGGTGACTTCAACTACCCAAACATAGACTGGGAGCATTACTCTAGCTCCAACACCCTAGCCCAAAGGTTCCTAGAATTTATAAACTCAAATGCTATGGAACAACTTGTTACCACTCCCACAAGAGGGAAAACATACTGGACCTGATCATCACCAACATGGGGACTCTATGCTCCAGACCTGAAGTGTATCCCTCACTGGTAAGATCAGACCATAAACTAATCTCACTGGATATTCACATCCCGACCCCACCCCCTGCCCAGAAAACCACAGTGAAAAACTTCTCTAAAGCAAATTTCACACTCCTCAAAACTGAGGTGGAATCCTTCAAAGCCCCCGGGCCTGTGGAAAATACGTCCCAGACCGCAGAATCCTTTATAAACGCATTCTATGAACACCTTCAGGAATGCATGGATCATGCGATCCCAAATAAAACCAAGACCCAATCCTCCAAAGGCAGACGTCCTGTCTGGTGGACCCCAGCCATAAACAAACTATACAATAGAAGGAGGAAGCTACTAAATGATAGAGCAAAATCCCAAAAAGGGAAGGCATCACTGATCAGTATTAGCAAAAAACTACGGGCACACATAAAATTGTCTAAGGCCAGCTTCGAGAGAAAGATTGCACAGGACACTAAGGATCATCACAAGGCTTTCTTTAGTTATGTTAGGAACCTGGGTGGTAATTCCCAGATATGCTCAGAATTAGTCCAAAATGACAAAAAATACACCGAACCCACAGACATTGCCAACATCCTAGCTGACAGGTTCAGCGCAAACTTCTCCCCCCCCCTCCCCACCAAAAGGGCAAATATCTATCCCAGCAGAGTGCTGCCCCCCTGACATCTCAGATGCTCAGGTAAGAGCCGCCCTCTCCAAAGCAAAAAACACAGCATCAATATATGGTGTTCCGGGCTGCGTCCTACATAAACTCCAAGAAGAGCTAAACCCAAACATAAAACTAGTGTTCAGTCTCAGCCTTACTACAGGATATGTGCCCAAAGAGTGGCGTACAGCAACAGTGGTCCCTCTCCATAAAGGCGGTGCCTCAACGGATCCTGGAAACTATCGCCCCATAAGCCTGACTAGCTTGGTCTGCAAAGCTATGGAAAGAATCATCATGGACCTCATAAATAAAGATATTGGGGACCTACAAACACTGGATCCTACCCAGTTCGGCTTTGTTAAGGGCAGATCCTGCCTCTTAAACCTGGCTGATTTCTTTGAAACAGTCACCAAGGCCATTGACAAGGGGAAGGTGGTCCACACAGCCTACCTGGACCTCGCAAAAGCCTTCGATACAATACCCCACTCGGGCATTATAGATAAGCTCACCAGCTTAAATATAAACCCCTATGTCACTAGATGGATTGCAAACTGGCTCAAGGACAGAACCCACATGGTTAGAATTGCTGGAGCCATGTCAAGACTCCAAACCAGTTACAAGTGGTGTCCCACAAGGCTCAGTCCTGGGACCTCTTTTGTTCGGTATATATTTCTCGGAGGTACAGGCCAACACGGAAGGACTGTGGCTGACCAAGTTCGCAGATGACTGCAAACTAGGCACCATAATCGACTCTCCAGCCGACACAAGCATCCTCCAAAAGGGCCTCATAGAAACAGACAACTGGTGCCAGAGCCATGGCCTCAAGCTAAATGCCAAAAAGTGTATTAGTCATCCCCTTTGGCAAAAACAAAGTGCCCACAAATTACCACATAGGTGGTAATCCATTAAGTACAGAAGAAGTAATTAGGGACCTGGGGACCCAAGTTGATAGCAATCTCTCATTTGACAACCACGTGGCCAAAGTGGTTAGAAAAACATTTTATATAACCCACCTAATCATGAAGGGATTCACATCTAGATCAGGGGAGGTCATCGTGCCTCTTTACTCATCCCTCATCAGGCCCATAATTGAGTACAATGCCCCTTTTGGGATGTACCTTACCAGACACCTGCAGCAACTGGAAAGACCCCAAAAGTACCTCACCAAGAGGATCAAAGGGCTCAAACAGATGCCATATGCTGCCCGGTTAAAGAAACTCCAGCTCTACTCAGTGGCATACCGCCTGTTCAGAGGCGATCTGTGCCTGACGTATAAAAGCCATGTCCAACCCGGAATTAATGTACATGCTGCACCTCAGAAAATCCAAATCCCATTGAGCTACGTGCTTGAGAGACTTGAACCTCACCACTGAAATAAATAGGACATGCTGGAGGGACAGATTCATAACCCAGAGGCTCCCTTCACTCTGGAATAAAATCCCAGTCCAGGTTAGGCAGAGTCCCTCATTGACTCTCTTCAAGAGGAATTTTGATGAGTGGATGGGAGATCGTAGGTTTACCCCGGGTATCACTTCTGTGTCACTGTTAGACAGAGGCACAGTATACTAACCTCAAAAAAGGGCATAGCAAAATAAATTTAAAATGGGTGGCAAAAGCCAATCACATTGTGGCTAGGCTTATAAATGCCCTAGAGCAGATAGCCTAGTATGAACCTATGAACCTACCCTACACTGGTTTTCCAACTACCTCTCAGACAAGCAACAAGCCACAAAGTGGCTAAACTCCTTTCCTTTACATCACTACAGGTGTTTCCCAAGGGTCTATCTTGGGTCCACTACTTTTCAACATTTTCATCAATGACGAGGCAACCAAAGGTAGTTTGAGGACAAAGTACCTCTCTGAGACTAACCAGGGTATAAGAAAAACAAATTCCAGAGGTGGCACCACAGACTGGAACACAAACCCTTTAATGACACAAAAGATAAAAAACAAAATGTGAGCGCTTTCGCATTCTGTCAATGAACGCTTCTTCAGACATATTAACAGTAGGCAGTTTCCTTGTTTAAATATAGGTATACAACCAATAGCATTGCTGCATCAGTTAACTCTAAAAACCATTTGCCGTAACTAATGAATAAATATACGTGTCCCTCGCAGCTATAAATCATGTGGAATATAATCTAAATACTATAATGTATTTTAAAATAAACCAAAATTCAATAAACTTATAAAAACAAATTAATAAAACCTCATGAAATATAGCAAAATGTACTCAAAAAAAATTTCAGTGTTTCAATGGTCTATCCAGCAGAAAAGGTTTTAATGAGACCCTATCACTGAGCCCAAATACCTTATCAGCTTGCAATCTGATGATCCACTTAACCTTCTAATTGTTCTGTATGATTTTTAAAATTACCTAACTCTAATACAACAAACTTAAACTTATGTGAGAGGTCATGGTTCAATACATGCTGTGCTAATGCATTTGTCTCATCTTCCTTATTTATAGCATAGAGGTGTTCCCTCACCCTCTCAGGCAAAGTTTCTGTTTTTCCTACGTACAAGTAGGAACATTTACAAGAAGTAGCTAAATAAACAAGATCACGTGATTTACAGTCTGCATAATGATCAGACTTATAGACCCTATGTGTTACTGGATGCATGAAAGTATCATTCTTCATCATATAAACACAATGGTTGCAATTCCTACAAGGGAAAGTCCCTCTCCAACTAGACTGTATTTTATTCTGAACATTCTTCTCATATCATAAAATTTTCTTTAGAGACGTGGTGTTTTTGTAAGCATATCTAGGCTTCTGACCTATAATGACTTCCACTCTAATCTTACTTAAGGACCAGTCATCCAATATCCAGGTGACCTGACTATCATCTGTACTGCCAACTCACCACACAAACTTCAGAAACTTACTCGAGCAACCCTCAGCTCCACTGAAATTTGGATGGCTAACAACCATCTAGCATTAAATCTTAAATGTTATTCACCCCCAAGAGATCCAGCACCATAAACAAAGACACTTTTTCTATTCTCTCTCACAACACTCCTATTGAGATTGTCATGCATACTAAACTTCTAGGTGTCACCATAGATGAACACCTAATTTTCGACATGCATATTCACAATAATATTAAAAGAGCTCTCCAGAAGTTAAGCATGCTATATCGTCACAAAACATCCCTCAATCACCCCTCCAAACTAGCCCTAGACTCCTCCTTCCTACTCCCCTCTCTACTTTACCAATATACAGGTCAGTCTTAAAGCTAAACTACACTCATGCTGTAATAAAATTGCAAAGTTTATCACCATTGAACACCACTTCACCCACCACTGCACCTCACTTTGATCATTGAACTGGCTAGAATTACCCCACCACCTTTCACATATTCAACTAACTACCGCCCATAAACTAATACATAACCCATCCAACTTTCCTGCCCTTTCCAAACTATTTAATCCATACCACCCAAACAGACCCCTCCGCTCTGAAAATCAAATGCTCTTACAGGCAGAGAAACCCAACCTCTCCACTGGACAATGGCTCCACTTCTTTTCCACTGCCAAACTATGGAACTCTCTCCCACTCTCACTTAGATGCACTACCAATACATCCATCTTTAAAAAAGCACCTCTCCTCCCACTGGCAATGCTCACGTGCTAACTCCTCACAACCTATATTCTGACTTTGTCTCTTCCCTTCTTCTACTTCTACCTTTCTTTCCCTTACCACCCCAGTACCTTCACTTTTACTCCTGACACATTATCTTCTTTTGTACCCTTGAGCAAATGTAATCACAATTGCTAATTTTCTTACACAACTGCAGTGTCAACTACATTGTAGTCAGATTTACTCACAAGTGCACTGCCTTCCATTCTGTCTTTGTCAAAATTCTTACACAGATTAATCTGTTACATATGCTGTTATTATCAAAAGTATGTATGGTATTGTTTATTTGAGCTATCCGTGCTTTTATCAAATGGTATGTATTGTATTGTGTATTGTTTATTTGAGCTTTAATCTAATTGTATGGATTATAGATGTCACTGTGGAGCTTTTCTTCCTGGGCACTCTCTGGCCCAGTGGACCTTCCCAGTAAACAAATGCAATAAATAAATAAATATTTGGCTGGTGTCTGTATGGTCATGTGATGAGCAGTTTGCTGGGTGAATCCCATACGTAAATGTCTCAGTTGTGTGAATGGTCTTTAGCAGTTCTCGACCTTTCAGTAACAGGGAATAATTGTCATAATCATTTCCATAATCATTTCAAAGCTCATGACCCCACCAATTTAAATTACAACACTCTGTTAGAGACTGTTACTCAAGCTGCTCCGCATATTTCGGAAAACAGTCTGAAGTACTACAACATATATAACATTCAATTATTTGTCTAGAAATTTCATTACTTTTTCTATTAAATACTTTTCTCATTGAATAAATCTCCCTCAACCACCCTACACTTTGAATATGTATTGTTACCTTTATGCAGTTATGAAGACAAGTCTGTTCTTTCATTCATTTTCCAATAACCACTGTATGTTATTCAGGGTGGTGGTGGGGGGGGCACAGCTTACTCTGTTAAGAACTAGGTGCAAGGCAGTGAAGCAACCCTGGATGATATGCTACTCCATCACATGACACACAAGACCTCCATGAGCAGTTTAGAGGACTTCCCCTTCACCTTTCATTACGTCATTAAATATGGGAGGACGACAGAGACCCCAGTGAAACCTACATTAGCAAACTCCATACACCCACAGAAGAGGCAATCACTCTTTACTTTACACGGATGTTGGAAGCTTATAAAGAAACTGACTGATAACTCAACAGAAGTGTTGCTCATACTGACTTTATATGTGATTGTTCTCTGTGAGTAAATCATCTAGTAATTATCCATTTTTGTTTTAGAAAATAGACATCTTCATTTACAACCGTCAATTGCCAGTTTTGCATATGACAAAATTAAGTCTTCTGCTAATGCACATAGACATACTGTTTGTTTATTTTTTCTTACAAAGTACAAATCTCTGCCAAGCTCTGACAGTCATACAATGCAGCACTAAGCTTTGCCCCTCCCAAGCAAGTAGTCACAGCTCTATGAACGCACTTGCCTGAGGTTACCACATTCCCTTAACACGCAGTAAGGAAAGACACAAAGCATATGTGGTTGCACAAGCATTTATGAACAGCTTGGAATGCTGTGCTTGGCACAATGGGGCCACATCAAGTAGGCACATAAATAATTACTCCTTGTAGAAGTCTTTGAAGATAAAATGAATTAATTAAGCAAGCAAAAAAGACAGTATAGCTTGAGTACTTAATGCTTGCCTGGAGTAAGTATGGCCGGTCTCAGTTAATCTAACCACTGGAAATTTACAAGCTGTTTGATAAGGTCTTGCAGCACTTTTTACAGACCATTTCACTTTAGCAAAGAATAATTTAGAGCACATGATTTTTGTAACAGGCTACCTTTTTAATATTCTCAGTGATGGCAACAGTACTGAAATATCCTGTGTGTGGTACCAGCAAGCACAAGTATCCTTTGTGTTACTGGTGACATGTAATGTAGGTTACTAGTTTCCATTTTTTGCTACAAAAAATTAAGGCATAACAAAATGTTTCACAGTCACAAGGCATACATTGCACAACTTTGAAGACTACAGCATAAAAATAAAATCTAAAACTTGTTTTAAGGCCACATCAGAGACATTGTAAGAAGTTGCAAGAACTATAAACCAAAAAAGAAGCGGAAAGCTCTCCAACAAGCACCAACTAAAACCACAAGGAGGGCAAAAAGAGCTAGGACAGTGAAATGAATCGTCAGGCCTAAAGACTTTATTAATGAACAACTATAAAAACTCTATCATAAACGCCTTAAATCCACATGCGTTTTCGTCGTAACCACTGGACTTCATCAGATGTTTAGGACTTTATTAAAAATATAAGATCCTAAGTAGCAAAAGGCAGACTAGACAGATATAAACCTATTTTAGGGGTGAAAGAAGATAACGAAAATTATGAGGTAGGAACAAAAGGAAGCAATACTAATGGGGAATACCAACAAGCCCTTATTTTAGAATATAATGCATTAAATAATAATAATAGAGCAATATTCCAGAAAGAATGGGAGAGATTTACTTCTTTTACAGATTTGGAGGGTTTCCCTAAAAGCACACCTAAGGTGGCTTTTAGAAATTCTAGTAGAATTAAGGAAATTTTAGAAAGTAAGAGGGACTATAATAAAATTGGTAAATTAAGTGACAGAAGAATAACTGGTACTTATAAATGTGGGAAGTATAACCAGTGTGAATATATTATTAATGAAGGAAACATTTATTTAGAAAGTAGAGAAAGATGGTTAATTAGTAAAGGTTTTTTTAATTGTGAATCTAGGGGTTTAGTATATCTTGCCACGTGTAAAAAATGTAACTCCTTTTATGT
Organism: Protopterus annectens; assembly: GCF_019279795.1. Classification (NCBI taxonomy): domain Eukaryota; kingdom Metazoa; phylum Chordata; order Ceratodontiformes; family Protopteridae; genus Protopterus; species Protopterus annectens. Next base: position 1,082,951,655 of record NC_056727.1, on the reverse strand, counting down.
GGGCAAAAACGGAGAGAACCCTCAAGAGAAGAATTTATGAACATATCTACGATATAACAAAAGGGAAAGAAACAAATGCCTTGTATAAATATTCTAAGGTATGTGAGGGTTATAAATTTTACTTTTTTGTTTTAGAACAAATTAAAAGTGATATCAGGGGCGGCCCTTGGGAGGACACAATAGGATTTAAGGAATTATGATGGCAAGTAACTTTGGAAGCAAATAAAACCCCAGGTCTAAATGAATATGTTATCTATACTTCCACTTCTGAAGTTGAGAGCAGCTAAATTATGAAAGTTTAATAAAGATGATGCAATATTTAAAAGTAGCAGAAGGTGGCACTGTAGGATTAGGAATTTGTTTTTTAAATAGATGACCCTTAAAAAAATTTTTAACAACATAATTTATGTAGTTTTTATCAACTTATTTATATTTATAATGGAATTTTATTGTGATACTATGACATTGAGATAATACGGAATAGTAACTTAAATATGTTTTAAATAATATGATAAAGTCCAAGTGGAAATGAAGTAATGCTGATTAATAATTATGAGCCCAAGTGAAACATGATTAGTTTATTCAAAATGAAATGAATGTTTTTTATTGGTTTGTGGCTTTAATGGATTGTATAAAGGTGATCAATTATTGTAAACTAAACATCTGATGAAGTCCAGTGGTTAGGACAAAAACGCATGTGGATTTAAGGCGTTTATGATAGAGTTTTTATGATTGTTCATTAATAAAGTCTTTTGGCCTGACGATTCGTTTCACTCTCCTAGCTCTTTTTGCCCTCCTTGTGGTTTAAGTTGCAAGAACTGCAGAGCAACAAAACAATGGTACCTAGCAGTAACTTAGCAGTTTACTCCATATAATTAAAGTTGTGAGTTACTATCAACCTCATCCCATAGTTTTGACTTTGAATCCCTCACTATAGGTTCATAGGTAAGTACTACACTAGCTGCCCTTGTGGACCGTTTTATGCCTAGCCAATTTCCCTCAGTAATAATCAAACCCTATACCTCTTGTCTGTGAGATAAACACCTTAATTATTATACCAACCTCCACCAAAGTAAATGCAGAACAAACTACTCAACCAGACAGTGCTCCTGGGCTGCACCTGAAAATAGGCAACTGGGCCTAATGGGTTTACTTGGCTTAATAAAATAATTAAAAAATGTGATGAATGAAACTACACAGCTCACCCATTTTCTCTTCCAAATTTCTTTCCTTTTTTGGATTCTGTCTCAATATGAAACCTGGCACACATTCTCCATTAAGGTTTAGATTCTACTCATTTCTGTAGCTCTGTAGTGTGTAGCATAAAGGGCATAATGCAAAGGAGAATAGCTTACAGGAAGCATCCACAATTCACAAGATGGATGGAGTTTGAGTTACAGACAATAGCACTTTACACTTGTTGCTCCCTCTTAGAATGCCAAAGACAGATAAATCAGTTCTAAGACGGTCTATGTTATAATGAAAAACATTATCTGTTCTTGGCAAATTATGAATGCCTCCAAGTCTAACGCAGATGCCTGGGTATACAAGAAAGACATCAGCACAGCACTGCATAAAACACTGCTGGCTGCCAGAATTTATCCTTACTGTGAAAAGTAGTGACCAATGGTGTGTGTACTAAATTATGTACAAAGTACCAGATATTTCTGTTGATCTGGACCAAATTCTGTTAATTACTTGTACAAATTTGCAAAATATTTCCAATATAGCCAGAACATACAGTGACCCGAGGCAGGGACGGGACTCTTCATGGTCAGCTAATCTATCTTTACAAGGTCACCAACTATTAAAGTAATAGTGGATAATCTGTGTCTTGAAGAGCAATGACAACCATGGCTGTGACTACCACCATGTCCGCCTACTTGGTTTCTCCTATTTCACCTTCCATTGTGAACTCAATAAATTATAACACTTCTTCTCATATCATATAGTCATCTTAAAAACAGTACCGCCCACTTTGGACTTGGCTTGACTAATGAACACTTCTTTCTTGTCTACCATTTCACCTTTTTGCTTGGTGTAGTTACCAAACTGTTTTTCCATGCACGTTGCACTATGAGTCATTGTCTCAGAAAATTTCACCCAATTTCTTTGATCCACTCTTGTTCTAATTATTTTTTTGTCATGGCTTTTGCTCAGTTGCCTCATGATTACATTGTCATTTTCATTTTTCACACTAGTATTTTGCTCACATACTATATGTGTGTGTGTGTGAAAATGTCAGGGAAGTGTAAAGTCTAATTTGCCTATAGACTAAAATACTAAACTTGATATTACCTTTAAAAAACTATTTTATTTTTAGTTGGGGAAAAAAAACATGTTATCTGAAGTAGTTAACTTCATTTGTGCAGCAACTGTGGGTATCGGATCCGACTTCGGATCCGAGCCGGAAGTTTTCAACAGCTTAGATCCGAGCTCCTAGCTCCTCCCTCTACCCATAAACCCCTGCCAACCCTGACTGACCTCAGATCTAGTTTGCCGTGCTTGTTGACAGCAGCTGGATTTTCGAGCTCTGTGCTTCACGATTTTCTTGTGAGAAAGTTAGAAAAATGTTTCTGTTTTTTTCTTCATCTTTAGTGTGAGTGCCGTGTGTTTAGACCCTTTACCTGTTAACCTTAATTTAAACTACTCTTTAGTTATAATTTTTTTCCCTCCCTCCCTCTCCCTCGCTGGTTCGTTAGGGTCTGTGTGCGTGTGTTGGGGCCTAGCATGTGTCCTCCTTAGTTTAAAATGTCGGAGGCCCCAAAACCTATCTTTTCCAAGTGCACTGAGTGTGGCAATAAGCTTTCACCGGCTGATGGCCACATTCGGTGTGTTCTGTGCCTTGGGATTGGACACCTTACCTCTGGGTGTTCCATCTGCGTGGCGTTCAACCCTAGGGCACTTAAGGACCAGAGATCCAAACTGATCCTGGCGGGTCTTTTGCCCCCAGATTCGTCTTCGGTCCTACCGTGGCTACCACCGCGGCTTCGGCGGCGGCCACTCCTGCCTCTCTCCCCCTGGCCGAGACTCAACCTCCCACTGTAGGCCCGGAGGAGAGGGAGGCCAGGAAAGACAAGAGAAGGGAGAAGCACCACAAGCGGAGGACCGAGGCCTCTGCTTTGGCTCCCCGGTTAAGCGGTCTTCTCCTTCTCGGATCTGGTCCCCCTGTTTTTCACCAGGCCCTGAGGAGGAGGAGACCCGATCTCCTTCGAGGTCATCAAGGCGGCACTCACGTCCCGCCTCGGTGGCCTCATTGGGATCTACTCGCAGCCTTTCCGACGCAGATTTGGACCGGATGATGCGAAGATTCCTCCAGGCCCAACTGCAGATGGGAGTGCTCTTGCCTCCCCCCCCTCCAGGGGGGAGCTCGACCCCTTTCTTTGCCCCGATAGCTCCTTCTCCGTCCCGCTTCCCGGGTTCGGAGCCTTCGGAGCCGGGCAGCCTTGGAACCGGGGGTGGGTCGGCGCCGACAGTCTCGGGTACTTCGGCGCCGACTCTTCCCTCGAGCCTGTCGGGTCCATTTTTATTGGATCCGAGCTCTCTGAGCCGAGGGCTGAGCTTCGGATCTGAGGGTTTCAGTATGCCTTCGGCGCCGTCCACGTCGGAGCATACTGGGCCGTCGAATCCGATTGCTTCGGTGCCAGCCCCGATCCGCCTGTCGGATCCAAGTGAGGGCCCACTGTCGGATCCCAGAGAGAGCGGCTCTCCCTCGGCGTTCAACGTGGTGGAGAGGGCTCTGTCGACTGCTTTCAGGCCCCCAGTCCTTGTCACAGCTCCGCCCCGCACTCCTTCTCTGTTGGCTCTGACTTCCATCACCCGGCCCCAGGGACAGCCTGCTTCAATGTCCCAGGTCATTCCCTTGGAACAGGATGTTGCTGGTGAGGCCTCCTCGGACAGCCCCCCGAGGAGATCCCCCATAAGCGGAAGTGCAAGAGGAGGCACTTGGACTCCCCTGAGTCCTTGACCGAAGATACGGATTTGGAGGAGGGGGAAGGCTCCCCAAGGTCACCCCCAGAGGATGTCCCCTTTGGGGACATCATGGAAATGCTCAGCATCAGAGGGGGGTGGTCTGCCCCAAAGCCGACCTCGGATGAAGCCATGTTCCTGGAGACATTTGAAGCAGGCCCTTCTACTGCTTGGGTGTCCCCTCCAGCCGACCCCCTGGTGGACCTGATTACCACCAGGGTGTGGAAGGAGCCGGACACTGTGGAGCCAGTCCCGAAGCGCCCTGACAGGATCCTCAGTGCCCCTGCCGACAGGCCCCATTGGAGCAAGGGTCCACCCGTAGATGCCATGTTGATGGCAGCGGCCACTAAGAGGGAACTAGCTCAGGAGAGCCCCTCGGTCCACCCCCCGGGCAAGGAGTCCCTAGCGATGGACCGCTTAGGGAAGCAGGTGTTTAGTTCAGCGTCCTTCTCGGTGAGGTCACTGAACTACATGGCACACGTTATTCGGCTGCAGCGGGATCTTATTAAGGAATACGCTGCGTCGCTCCCGGAGTCCATATCGGTGGAGGACAAACAGTTGTACTCCACCCATATGGCCACTCTTAGGTCCATTTCCAATATCTCTATGCAGCTACTATCCCATGCCACGGAAGGAGCCGCTAGAGCCACAGGCCTGGCTCCGGCATTGTGATTTTGCGGAACCCTTCAAGGCATCCTTTGCAAATGCCCCTTTTGATGGTTCTGCCCTATTTGGAAAGACCATTTGTGACACCTTGGTCCACAGCGAAAAGGACGGGAAGACGTCTGCCGTCGGAGTCTGCTTCTCTGCTCCCCAGAGGTCCTTCTCCAAGAACCAAAAGGGACAGAAGAAGATGTGGTTCCGGAAGTCGCAACAGTCCCAGTCCGCTCCGGACCCCCAGTCCTTCTGTGGCAGAGGAGGACAAGGAGGACGCCGCCCTAAAAAACAGAGGGGGGCCTGAAGAACTTTGGGTCCAGAGAACCTTTCTCTGACCGGCCCACGCAACAGCCCTGAAAGGTTGCCCGACTTCTCCACTCTGGAGGCAGTTGGGGGGGGCGTTTCTCGAGGCACCTGGCAGCTTGGGAGTCCATCACAACAGACCGCTGGGTATTTTGCATCATATCCAGAGGTTACCAGATCCCGTTCTCTTCCCCAAACACCACCCCGATGTCCCACCCTATCAGAGGGAGGTCACAGCTGCGGAAATCCGGCAGCTCCTAGAAAAAAGAGCCATCCAACATGTCCCCCCAGACCAGCTTGGATCGGGTTTTTACTCCAGGTTCTTTTTGGTGCCAAAAAAGACGGGGGACTTAAGACCAATCCTCGATCTCTCCCTTTTGAACCTTTCAGTAACCAAAGAAAAGTTCCGGATGGTCACTCTTCAATCTATTCTCCCCCTATTACGGGAGAACGATTGGATGTGCTCGATAGACCTCAAGGATGCATACTATCATATTCTAATGGACAGACGATCCAGGAGGTTTCTCCGCTTCTGGCTAGAGGCCAGTCATTACCAATTCAGGGCTCTCCCCTCAGCTCCCAGGGTGTTTACCAAAGTGTTAGCAGTGATAGCAGCCCACCTGAGGCTCCAGGGAATGCAGGTTTTCCCGTACCTGGACGACTGGTTCCTGACCACCTCGACAAGGCATCTACTCTGTACAGCCAGGGATTATTTTCTTCGCCTTGCTCGCTGGCTAGGGATCATGATAAATATGGACAAATCTCTCTAACCCCGACCCGAGTCATAGATTTCATCGGGGCCAGGTTAAACACAATCAATCTTGTAGCATTCTTAACCCCAGAGAGACTTCGAACCCTGAGGTTTCATGTGCAGGCCATCCTTCTATCTTCATCTCCTCCAGCGGAGTTGGTCCTGAGGGCTTTAGGCTCAATGGCAGCGGCAATCAACTTGTTGCCTATGGCACGTCTGAACATGAGGGTCTTACAGTGGACCGTCCAAGTCCAGTGGTCTTTTCTTCACTACTCTCTGAGTCATCCCATTTCCCTCAGCAGGGTTTGCAAGAGGGCTCTCGTGTGGTGGCTGCAATCTCCGGATCTCCACACGGGACGCCCCTTCTCTATGGCCCCTCCCCTGGCCACGGTGACCACGGACGCCTCTCGCCTCGGGTGGGGGGGCACTCTCCGTGCAGGACTGTCCAAGGCACGTGGAACGATATGGAGACCTCTTTGTATATCAATGTCCTAGAGATGAGGGCAGTGCTGTTAGCGTTGCAAGCACTTCAGGACCTTCTTCCTGTAGGGATAATTGCGATCCAGAAGGACAACATGTCGGTTGTCTGGTACATCAATAAACAAGGGGGAACCAGGTCTTACCCGCTTTGTCGAGAGGCCATGAGAGTGTGGGAATGGGCGATCTCCACCAACCGTTTTCTCATTGCAACGCACATTCCGGGACGATCCAACATCCTGGCAGACAAACTCAGTCGCACCATCCTTTCCCCTTACGAGTGGTCTCTCAATCCGCACGTAGCGAATCAGATTTTTGCCAAATGGGGGCAGCCCTGTTGCGATCTTTTCGCCTCTCCCTCAAACACCAAATGCAACAGCTATTTCGCTTTAATTCCCCAAGTCGGGGAATCCCCGAGAGATGCTCTGGTGCATGTTTGGCCTCCTGGTCTGCTTTATGCTTATCCACCTCTCCCCCTGATGCTAAAGTTTCTACAGAAAGCCAGTCGGTTGGGGAGCAGGATTATCCTCATTGCCCCATTCTGGCCTCGTCAAACCTGGTTTCCTTACCTTTGGTTTCATCTGGTGAATCCTCCTTGGATTCTAGATCCTCTCCCGGATCTGATCTCCCACCCTCTGGGTCTCCCGACCCCGAACCTGGACAGCCTCAAACTCACAGCTTGGCCTGCTCCAGTTCCACTCCTAGCCAGGACTCCCGGCATCTCTTCCCCAGTCAAAGCTATTCTAGTTGCAGCCCACAAGCCTTCTACTAGGAAGGCTTACAGTAGCAAATGGAGACGTTTCTCTATCTGGGCAGAACATCAAAACTTGGATCCCTTCACAGCTCCTTTACTCATGTGCTAGACTTCTTATCAGGATTATTTCACCAGGGAGCTAGCTGTTCCACTGTCAAGGTTCAACTAGCAGCTATCTCTCACTACCATGTCGGACACGATCTGCGTCCCTTGATCACTTCAAAGCTGTGCAAGACCTTCCTGAAGGGCACCTTCCTGCTCAGACCTCCGGTAAAGGAAGTGGTACCTCCGTGGGATTTGTCGTTAGTGCTTCAGGCTTTGACAGCTCCCCCCTTTGAGCCTGCAGCTTCAGTGGAACTCAAGTATTTGTCTTGGAAGACGGCCTTTCTCATCGCCATCGCCTCTGCCAGAAGAGTTTCTGAAATTCAGGCCCTTTGTGTCAAACCCCCGTATCTAACCTTCCTCAAGGATAGAGTCTACCTCAGGACCAATCCCTCCTTTCTCCCTAAGGTTGCTTCCGAATCTAATATCAACCAGTCCATTAATCTGCCAGTCTTCTTTCCCAACTATCACAACAAAGGAGAATACAAACTACACTCGTTGGATGTGCATAGACAACTTCGATTCTATATTCACAGGACATCTGGTCATAGGCAATCCGACCAGTTGTTCGTCTCCTTTGCCAAAATGAACTTGGGTAAATTGGTATCCAAAGTTACGTTGTCTCGATGGATCTCGCAGTGTATTCTTTTGGCTTATGAAAGTTCTGGTAGGCCCGCGCCTCAGGGAGTCCGTGCCCACTCTACCCGATCTATGTCTACCTCTGCTGCTTTTAGATCCAGGGTACCTTTAGATGATATTTGTTCGGCTGCCACTTGGGCCTCATCTCATACCTTTATCAACCATTATAAGTTGGATATTATCTCCAGAGGGAGAGCATCCTTTGGCTCTGCAGTGCTCCGGAACATCCTTCCATGATGGCCGCCCAAGATTCAGGTAGCTGGGGACTCTGTCCCACAGGTTGCTGCACAAATGAAGTTAACTACTTCAGATGAAGAAGTTATGTACTCACCATAACGTTCCATCTGAGTAGATAAACTTCATTTGTCAGCAACCACCCCCCCCTCCTTCCCCCTGACCTTCGATTATTCACTTTTGCTGTCTTCAGAGATGACATTTGAAATTGGTAAATCTGTAGCAGTTGCTGCTTGGGGGCAAACTTGATCTGAGGTCACTCAGGGTTGGCAGGGGTTTATGGGTAGAGGGAGGAGCTAGGATCTAAGCTGTTGAAAACTGCCGGCTCGGATCCGAAGTCGGATCCGATACCCACAGGTTGCTGACAAATGAAGTTTATCTACTCAGATGGAACGTTATGGTGAGTACATAACTTCTTATTCTGAAATATTTAAGCTAATCCCAAGTGTGTCAAATACCAGAGCAGTCACAGTATGCTCTGTAAACATGCACTGTTTTCTGTTTAAAATGTCACACTGTATGGTACTTCAGTGCAGGATACCAAGGTAACTGCTCTAATGGTCATATGGATAACTGCTGTTAGCAGTGTAACTATAAGCTGACTTACACCACCTGCTGGTTAAATGTTTCATTATCTTGTTGGCATGTTTGTGAAAGTCAAAATCCTAAGAATCCACTTCTGGTGGACCAATCCCTGTTATCCAGCCTACATTTCAGATTGTATGAGGTGGTGGGCCAAATAGAATTCCTAAAACTGGTACCTGACCTTTAAAACGTTTAGTTTATTTTAAAAACGTCTTTAATTTTTCTCTGATGGATTAGTGTACTTATTTTAACATCACTATTATCTTTATTCATTATGCTGTTAAAACAAGGATGCTCATCCATCAGAGAATAAATAAGAATATTTTAAACAAAATATGCATGTTATTCCTCCTGCAAGGAGAGCTGCTGCAAAACTCACTGTGGAGATTACTTCTTTGTACTTTTCAGTTTTAGGAATTCATGTTTAAAAAAGAGCACAGCTACAGTCACACAACAGCATCATGGTACTGCCACAAATCAATGGACTGCATGACTGTATCAACTGACCATTAGTTCAGTGCAATCCTTGAGCAGTACTGGCCTCATGAATATGGATTCTGCCCTACGGCTACACAGACCACTGTTTAAATCAGATTACTAATCACTCTTTTAGTTTACTTTGCAAGTTCTCCATGTACTTATGGAGGGTTTTACTGGATATGCTGGCCACCTCAGAAAAACATAATGCTTGTCTGGCTAATGTAAAAAAATGTCCATATATATTACACTACACTTGCTATTTGAATCATAACTGGAAAGGGTCCAGGAAGAACCAGTACAATTACCCAGTTAACCAACAAATTAAGAAGCCTTAAAAGGAGCTCCAATTAAATCCACACATTCTTGGATGACAGCAGTAGTATTTTACAAAATGAATACTTTCTCTTTCATACTTGAATGTGGTTATTTCTTATTTCCTGCATGATTCTTCAGTTTTACAAGTCTGTGCATACAGCAATGCATGACATCAGAGGACACAAAAATCCATGTGTCTTACATTCCACTTTAGGGCGGCGCAATGGTTAACATCGTCACCTCACAGCAAGAGGTTCTCCGGTTCGATTCTCGGCTGGGGTGCATTTTGTGTGGAGTTTGCATGTTCTCCCTGTGTTCGCGTGGATTTCCTCCGGGTACTCCTATTTCCTCCCACATTCCAAAGACATGCATCTGGAGCATTTCTCCCTGGGCCTCCGCTGAAAACAGGCTCTGTGGAACCTAGTCAGACTTTCCCAGTCAACAAATGATAAATAAATAAAAAAAGAAAATAAATGTCAGGAATGTAATGATAAATCCATGTGAAAGTAAGAACAACACATCATGAAGCGATAGACATATAAATCTAATAATGAAACTGCTTAGGAAAAGACTAAAAGCACAGCTTCTGATACGTTGCAGCCTGACTCTGCTTTGACTTCCTGCTTCATATTATGACTTCTGCAAATACAGAATAGATTCACCAAACTGAATCAATACACAGTGAAATTTTGGGATGAAATGTTTTGTTTACTTTCAAGCATTGTTCTAGCCAGGGCTGGGAACACTGCAGGCTATAAGCAGGGTACAGACTGGGAAAGAACATTATAAATACTTGATGTCTCTGCTCAACCGCAACCTCCAGGATATTTTACCAGGGCTTAAAGTCAAGGTACAGTTTAACAAATATGAGAGCACAGGAGATAGTGCATGTAAAGGAACTGCACTGATGGATTAGTAGTAGTTTTGTAGATGCCTTACCAGTACTGCCTCAGTTGTCTACTTCACTTACTGTTGTGTCAGCATCAGTCTTAGTTATTCCATCATGAGCCCCTACACATCATACAGTGACATCACCAGCTTTACCACCAACAATGTCTCCATTCCTTAGTCAAGTGCTTCAGCTAATAACCTACCAAGCCTTTGCAGCTGTTGCCTTCAACAGCATGACTCAAGACTGCACGTTTTTCCAAAGGACAGAGGGGAACAAGTATGTGTGAACGTGTGTGCAATATAAGACAAATGAGCTTACCTCTCAGCAGTAACTATCACATGCATGAATACAGAAGTGGGAAAATGCTGAAGTGGGTACAGAATTACAGAACACTAGAGCCATGACTAAAGGTCAGAAGTGCTCAGTGGAATGTAATCCTGAAAGATAACTCTGGTCAGGGCTTATATTTCACTCAGCGATTAAATAAAAAGTCATTAAAACTAAGTAGCCATCTTTGGATGCAGCTTTCACTTAGATGCCAGCATAATTAGCACAACGTGTGCTCGCCATTTACATGTTTCAGTGAGTAAGCCACAACTGCTAGTGGCTATACACAGCCTTACACCTGTCACTGTTTCAGCCCAGAATTAATAAGATGCTGCATTTAACCATCATACTCATGCCATGTCGATCTTGCTTTTTTGCCTCAAAGTTGCTTTTCACAGAATAGTTACAACCATGTAGGAAAGACAAAACAAAATAGTTAAGCCATATAAAAACATATTTTAATGGTGATGTGACATTTTAATGGTCCATTAGTATTCTGTAATGTAAAACAGCAGACGTTAAAAAAGTAACCTTCAGAGCAGCCAACAACAATGAAGCCTGTTTACAGATGTGCATACAGGTCGTTTCTGTTATTGCACATGGTGACAGTTGCAGGACCACCTTCTGAGTGTAATAATGCAGCCACCTAGGGAAACAAACATGGATGCTGCATACGCACACACACACATGTCCTTTGGCTGCACGTGCGGAAAGACCTCCTTTTGTTGCTAAGTAACCAGAGTAACAATAAGCAGCATTTGAATCATTCTTCAACCACCACCAAATGTCAGCAGCTTTCCTCTTCTTCTTCCTAATATGCACCTTCACAAGACCTCATGATACACATGTGTTACAGAGTCTTTGGGCTGTGAGTATGTCTCTTTATCAAATGCAGACCCATTGCTTTCCTGCCTATAAGTCACATTGTTAACTTCAGTGGTCTGATTTATTTGTGGCTCAGCATAACCAGAGCTGAGATCTAAAGGTGCCTCTGTATAACCTCTTGAAATTATGCCTGTAACCTGGAAAACAGAGTCATATTGAGACCTAATTTCTTCAGGAATTTGTGGATATCGTGGGCTATGAAATTTTCTTGCCGCAGCTGTAGACTCAACTTGCTGTTCACCGAATGGCGTTGCATACTCTGCCTCTGAAGGAAGTGGTTCTGCATATTCATGATGCTTCCCAGGAACATCATAATGGCTAATGAGTGGTACTGTGTAACCCTCATCAGCTGATGGCTTGAATGTAGATGGTACTTTCTGGCCACAGGATCCAACTTGAGAGATGTCTAGCTCAGCATAGTCTAAAAAACAAAGCAAGATTCTTAGAAACAGAAGAAAGAAGGATTAAAGCAGTCTGACTAGAACAAAAACATAAACAGGTAACAGCTGAAGATATTACTGTAAATACTACATGTAGAAACAATAGCATACAGCAAGGTGAGTGTTTAGCAGATACCAATGTAAACATAACAGGCAAAGATATAATGACATTGAAGAATACTTTGGCTTAGGATTCATTCAAAAATAATGTTTATTTATATGAATTTTTTTCTGAGTTAGAGCAGTGATCTCAATCGACCGTGTTCAGACTCAGCCCGGGAATGGTGTCTGGTTAAGTGACTTGCTCAGAGTCACACAGTTGGGCAATGGAGGCCAAGGGAATTAACCCTTGCCCCTCTAGACCATAGAAAACACCTTGTTAACAGCTCCTTACTCATCTAAGCCAACTGCCAGATTACAACTTCACCATCTGCAAAAAGAAACCATGTGCCTCACTCGTTTTATGTAAGATAGTTCAAAGATACAGCTACGAAAAACAGAATTCAAACTCATGTTTTTTTTCATGAATTTCAAATGTTTCTGGCATAACTTAAAATACACCTCTACACGGAACTGCTGGCATATTAGTACATGTTTTTATTTCCTGCATTGCCCAGTCAATCATTTCTCTTCCACTCACACTCACTCTGCCCTTGAAGTCTTACAACTGCCTCATTAATTAGCTTCAACTAACTCTTTCTCCTCCTCATTACTATTCACCCTGTAAACTTAATTCTTATAATTCAACTGCCCTTCTGGTCTCACTTTTCTGCAACGGTCACATTCTACTACTTGGCATTCACCTTATTAATCTCTTTCCTATATTACAGTCCCCCTCTAATGCCTCCTATTCACCTAAACTTCATATATCTACTTTCATTCATCCACTCACCCATAAGCAACCACCCCTTCTACTTTTTACTTTATCCTCTTTTCTTCCCCACACTCAGTCTTTCTCATTTTCACCTTCACGTTTTCTTTATTTGCTCCTTCCTGTTTTGCAGGTAAATATTAAAGAAATGTATGGTCTCCTATCATTACATATAAATGGATGCAATATATACAGTATTGTCTATTGTTCACATATTTTCCATCCTTTATATTTTGTATCTGTCCTTTCAATTTCATTCTACAATCAGTTGTTTGCTTGACTTCTCATGTTATATGGTTTATGTTAATGTGTCCATGGAGCTTTCCTCCCTGTGACTCCACTAAAAAAATGGCAAAAGTCCCAGTCCTATTACCCAGATTAACAAAAATAATAATTAAATAAATTACATGGAATTTGTCAACTTCTTTGCTCAAAATAATAGACTCTTGAGACTGCTGTGGATTCAGGAAATAGAAATGTCCCACTTTCAAAGACTTATCCAGTTTGAGTAAATTTTTGTATACAGAATTGTTTGTATTCATGGCACTTGCAGGGAATGTATATTTCTGTGATTTTATCTCCTTTCAGATTTGACAAATTAGTTGAAATGTATCAGAAGGCATGCTCTACTCATCATAACCACTCCTGGATATTCAGAGAACATTAATGAACTCTCAGCTCTGATCCTAGTGTTAAGTCCTATCATTTGAATGTTTTTTTTTTTTTTTAATCAGCTGCTTATCCCTGTCCTCAAAATGTGTGACAAGTAAGACAACACTGAAATCAAAACATTTATGAGCACACCCTCTGCTGATCAGATCCTGGATAATCAGTGGTGTGGCATAGTGGTTTCCAAAGTTACAAGTCTGACTCTTAGTTCTCGGTCTGCCAAGTTTTCCAATACCACACTACCCATTATTTTTGGCACCAAATTAAATTCCCTGTAAAAGAAATCTAATATTACATTTACTGAAGAACTCCTGTCCAACTGCTCTGTCACCGAAAGTAATCATATTTATTTGACATGGTCTAATTCATGTAAATCCACTCATGCCTGCATCTGTCAACAGCTAGAATACATCTATTCTCCAGCTAAAAACATTGCCTAACCCTCAAAAATTACCAAAGTAAGCCAGCTAGACAAATTCCTGGATAATTTCTCTCCCCATTTTTCAAGAAAGGAAGTAATTAGGTTCCTTTCCAGACTCGGGAATAAGGGTCTACAAAAACGTTATGAACAGTTGAAAGGAGTCACTGATTATTTGTAACAGATATGTACTCACTATATCAAGTGATCAACAGATAGTACTCTGTAGATGGTAAATGTTGGACTTTCCTCTTTTGAGATCCGCAGCACATCACAGGTGTGACAAATATGTAGCACCATGTTTTGGGACACTCAGACCTCCTACTAGTGTATATCATGACATCAGACATCACATTAGGAAAGTACCCACTCCCTGTGCTCCTGAGGTAGAGTGCCATGCATTAAGCAAGCACCTCCAAAAGACAAATTAGAGGAAACTCCATCTGTTAATGTGGGGTAGAGAAACCACCTAAATATTGGGAAATCAGAAGAGTGGTAGGCACCTAAGTGAAGACATCCTTCACATAAATCAACTTATATGATAACTACATACTTGTTATACATGAACTTAAAGGCCCTCTGCACTTGGTGACAGCAGAAAGGATGCAAGTGGTACAAACTAAACATTCCTTGTTGGCCACATTTAGAAGGAGACTAAAAGGCAAGTGGGAGCTAAGCCCTCAAGCATAATTTTTTAAGATACAAAAGAGTAAGCATTAATGCTAGGGAATGTTGTGAACTGCCAACTAAGTGGCTGTGACATAATGTCCACAACAGAAACATTTTTGACAAGTGTATAAGAAGCCACACTGGTAAGGTGGCTTTTGATAGCAGTAACTCCCAATCATTAGTTAGCTCCTGATAGCAAAACACAATGCAGTTAGCAATCCACTATGATTGGATTTTACTATCCATAGTTGTCTCTAGTTTATCTGGAACAAAAGGAATAAACTGAATAAGTAGTCTGTCTTTCTGGACTCATGCATTCTCTTCAGACAGAACTTAGGCAGGTAGTTCACATTACTGATATGAAGAGCTTATTTCTGCCCTTGGAAAGAAAACAAGAGTTCAGTGGTCTACTTTAAGGACAGCTTGGAAAACATATTTTGCAGGAACACTTGACTTGTGAAAGAACAAATGGTTTCCCAGCAAATAAAGTTACTGCAGTTCTGACAGACTAGAGGCAGAATGCCCACAATAGAAATATCTTGTATAAAATTAACTTCAGAGATGTGGCATAAGATAGCTTAATACTGGGTAGGCAATCTTGTCAGTCATTAAGTTCAAGTCGCAAAAAGCTGAAGGCTTCTTCAGAGCTGGATGAAGGTCTGAGTTACTGCTGAAGTACAGTTCTGCTCTCTGGAAGATCATAACATTCTTGAAGGTGTAAACATGTCTTGACTGTGGAATACCTAAACTCTCTTCAAACAAGTGACTGAGGTAGGTCAAGATAACCTGCAGACTAGCTAAGCAGTATAGCATGCCTTTTTACACAGATGGAAAATGTCTTCCAGTCAGTACAGTACAGTATGCATATTTTTAGCAACTTCAGTTTCCTCTAAAATGCCCACTCTAAGATCTGGTGGGAGGAAAAGATCTAATGGAGGAGACCTGTCTGAAGATGTCATCCCAGCTGAAGGGGGCTACTATGGCTTGTACACAGAGACATTTCTGTAAAGCCAGTAAACTAAGAACCTGAAACCTCACCGTTCATGGCCACCAGAGATTGGCAAAAGTGACTTCTGGTCTTTTATGAATTTTGCTAAGAGATGAGACTCCATTGGGAAAAGAGGAAAGGCATATGGGAATGTCTCCTGCCAAAGCAGGGAGCATGCAGCCATCAGGAACTCAGTTTTGACCTACTGAACCAAGCAGAACTTAGGGAAGATTGTATTCTCCTGTATGGCGAATAGGTGGCTGTCCAGGATGCTCCACTGCTAGAAGACTCTGACTAAACATACCCCCTTATCCTAAACTCCAGAAGAAGGATGAAACTGAAAAGAAGGAAATCTCCAAATATACTCACTCGGAGCAGCTTGTAAAATTGAAATATTCCAGTCTATGTCTTATTATAAAATAACAAAAGCATATTAAGCTTAATTCCTCACATAGGTGTTTACTAAGCTAATGACTACAAGAGCCTTTTAAACCTAGCCATGCATCCCAAATCTCTGATGAGTTCTGATATCCTTAAGTGTAAGCAGGGGTTTGGGAGATGAAACATTTACAAGCAGGGGCCTGGGAGACGAACTATTTACAGGTTTCCTGTGTCCATTAGAGACATAGGTGCCAGCCAGGGATGGAGTTTCTGTTCCCCATCCAACTGTCCAAACTGCACTTGAATTGGGTTAGGAAGGAACTTTGCTTCACATAGATGGGGAGCCTGTTCCATAGATGGAGTAGTCTCTAGGATACATACCTATCTTTCCAGCAGGTCCAATTTATATCAAAGGCAAGGTTTAAGTCTTTAGAATGGATAATTCTGGTGCTGTTTGTTTTGTGGATATGCAGGACATCCATCAGAGTGGGGTCTGACAATGTCCTGTATGCTACGCGTAGATCTCCCCTCAAAAGCCTGTAGGAGACAGAATACAGGGATAGGGCCTTGAGGTGGTCTGCATAGGACATTTTACTTATTCTTTTAGTGAGGAACCTCTGTGGATGTTCCAATTGTTGGATATTCCTGGTTAGGTACATACCAAAGGGGGGCGAACTGTACTCAATGAAAGGTCTGATGGATGCCGAATACAGTGGAACAATGACTTTCTTGGACTTAGATGTCATACCTTTGTTTATAAGTTGCACAACATAAAATGATTTCCTCACCACTGTAGACACATGATGGTCAAAGGCTAGATTACTATGTATGTCCCAAAGTCCCCTAACTACTGGGTCATCTCTAAGAGGTGTGTTGTCAATATGATAATTACCAGGGGTGGATGACTTCCCAATGGATACTATTATGTATTTCTTGGCATCTAGTTTTAGTCCATGGTTCTGACACCAGTTGTTTGTCTGCATCAGACCCTCCTGGAAAACATTTGTGTCAGTGAGGGATTCAATGACAGCTCCTAATTTGCAATCATCTGCAAACTTAGTCATCCAGAGACCACTGGCACTGGCCTTGACTTCAGAGAAGTAAATGCCAAAAAGGAGCGGTCCAGGGTCTGATCCCTGAGGGACCCCACTTGTGATTTGCTTCTTTGTAGAGGTGGATTCCCCAGTTCTAACTTCCTGGGTCCTGTCTGTGAGCCAGTTGACTATCCACCGGGTGACATATGAGTTTATTCCTAACCTCCTGAGTTTGTCAACAATGCCAGAGTGGGGTATTGTGTCAAATGACTTGGCCAGGTCAAAGGAGGCAGTGTGAACCATTTTCTCTCATCCATTGCTTTGGTTACCTTCTCAAAGAAGTCCACCAGGTTGAGTAGGCATGATCTGCCCTTGACAAAACCAAACTGGGTTGGTCTAGTGACTGGAGGTTTACAATATCTGTATGGATCATTTCCATGATAATTCTTTCCATGGCTTTACGCATAAGACTAGTGAAACTTATGGTTCTGTAGTTTACAGGGTCTGTAGATGGCCCACCTTTGTGCAGAGGGATGACTGTTGCTGTTCTCCATTCACAAAGCCTGTTTGGAGGGTACAGTTAAATAGTAATTCCAGAGGCACTAATAGGTCATGTTTCATGCTATTTAGAAGGAATCCTGGGATATTGCCTGGGCCCATTGATGCAGTGTTCTTGCTCTTAGAGAGACCATTAAGGACCTGTTTCCTAGTGATAGTAGGGGGAGTTATATTTGATGGTATTTCCTGAGGGAAGGTTGAGGGGGAGAGAGGGGCAAAGTTGGAGCTGAATTTATCAGCCAGGAGGTTTGCTATATCTTCTGGCTCAGTATAGATGGCTCCATTTACAACGAGCTCTGCACACAATTGTGTATTGCCTTTGAGGTTGTGGACATAGCTAAAGAATGCTTTGTGGTTGTCCTTGGCCTGGGAGGCCAAATTTACCTCAAATTTGGCTTTGGTAGACTTTATTTGTCCTCTGAGTTATTTGTTTAGTTTGATGAGAATGCTTTTATCCTGCTGGGTGCTACACCTCCTAATTTTTGTCATGATTGTCTTTCATTTGTTATACAGCCTACTGATTTTGTGATTTGACCAGAGTGGCTTGTTTTTTGAGTTAGCTCTGTACTTTTTCCTGGCTTCCATAGCACAGAGTCCCAAAGTCACAGATGCTGCGCCCGTAAAGCAGGCATTGACCCAACCAAACATTCATGTTAAAGGTGACTCTGTTGTAAAACGTACACATGTGCCTCTTACCAGGCTGAGCAAGGAAAGAGTAATGGTTAACTGCTTGTCTGGTGGAAAGATAGTACAGTTGTGTACACTTACCATAAATGTAGATGTTAGAGTGTATTCACTGTTGTAGTCATCACCTGTGGGTTATCCCTGCTGTGGTAGCCCTTGGTCAGTCCGCAGAGTCAATGTTTTTTTGCGTCGGCTGCAATCGCCTGATGTCAGGTCATCAGTGCTATAAAGCAAGGCAGCTGACATCATTACATCAGTTTTTCTTGCCCTAACCATCGGAAGCACAAAGAAATAAGGAAAGGTGGTCCTGGTGGCCAAAAACCACCTTGGGAAGCTTATGTCCCACTAGGGAAAGATGCTATATGGGGGATGGAGAGAGGGAAACCAGGACTGCAACAGTGATTACACTTGAACATCTACATTTATGGTAAGTGTACACAACTGTACTATGTTCTTCATGTTTCACTGTTGCAGTCATCACCTCTGGAAGGATTCCCAAAGCTGAGGAGAAGGGTGAAAGGAAAGGTTAGAGTCCTAGGCATGGGTCAGCAAACCCTGCAGAACTGCAGAGGCAAACCCTGCCCTAGACTTAGAAAAAAGAGATAGGTGGTAATGCTTTGTAAAAGTATGAACAGAGGTCCAGGTGGCAGCTTCCAAGATGTCCCTGGTGGGGACTCCTCTGAGGAGGGCTGAGGAAGTGGAGGCTGCTCTAGTGGAATGGGTACGGATAGACTTGGGGGGGGGGTTCCCATGTAGTCTGTAGCAAAAATGGATACAGTGTGATATCCATTTGGAAATGGGCTTTCCCTCTGACCCAGGGGCGAAGCTGACACTTAGTTGGTCTGTTTTTCTGAAAGGTTTAGTATGGCCCAGATAGTATCTGAGTTGTCTGTGCATGTCTAGCAAATGTAGAATTCTTTCCCCTTGTTTTGAGGGTTGGGAAAGAAGGTGGGTAGGTGTATGGCCTGGTTGAGGGTCACATCAGATACCACCTTAGGCATAAAGGAGGGGTTAGTCCTCAGGGAGACCCTGTCTGCATGAAAAATGATGAAGGGCTCAACAGCCATGAGAGCCTGAAGCTCTGATACCCTTCTGGCTGAGGTGATAGCTAGTAGGAAAGCAGTCTTCCAGAAAAGGTATTTCAATTCTGTAGAAGCAGCAGGTTAGAAAGGAGGTAAGGTTAGTTTTTCTAGAACATAATTCAGGTCCCAGGGTGGCGTGGGAGCCCTTCTGGGAGGTCTGATATTAGATTCCCCTCTGAGGAATTGCATAATCAAAGGATGAGAGAAGAGGGGTGGGTGTGAATTGAAAAGGGTAGAAATGGCTGAGACATGGATTTTAATAGAAGAGAAAGAGAGGCCACTATTGAGCAACTCGGCTAGGTAATCCAAGATAAGAGGGATGGAAGGATGGGAGGTACTGGCCCCTTTGGACTGGCTCCAGGAGCAGAATCATTTCCATTTTCCTGCATATGATTTTCTGGTGCTGGGCCTTCTGGCCTCTGTGATGATGTCTAGGACCTGTTTGCTTAACAGGGACTCCTTGTTAGCTTTTAAGGTATAAGCCATGCTGAGAGATTGAGAGTCTGTAAGTCTGGGTGCAGCATCTCCCCCGGGTCAAGAGGTCTGAAATCAGGGGAAGCTGCTTGGGGGGCTGTAAGGTCAGGCTATGCAGTAAGGGGTACCAATGCTGTTTGGGCCAGTCTGGAGCAATGAGGATAGCCTTTGGTCTCTCCTCCCATACTTTGATCAGTACCTTGGGAATAAAGGGCAGAGGAGGGAAGGTGTACACAAAGAGGGAGTTCCAGGGGAAAGTCAAGGCACCCACCTTCCACTCTAGGAGGTGATACTCCCTGGTACAGAACTTTTTCGGCTGGTGGTTGAGATGCCAGGCAAAGAGATCCACTTCTGGAGTCCCCCTCCTGAGTGGTTTGCAGAAAGATTTCCCTGCTGAGCTGCCATTCGTGGGGGTTCAGTAAGTTTCTGCTTAGGTGGTCTGCCAGGGTGTTGTTGACCCCTGGTAGATATTAGGCAATTAGGTGCGGATCCATGGAGGTGATTGTAATCCAGAGACAGATGGCTAACCTGCACAGGGGGTAAGACTGCCCCCCCCCCCCGTTTGTTGATATACCACATTACTGTTGTCTGTTTTTATAAGAAGAACCCGTCCTGAGATGGGGTTTGAAAGATATCAGAGCCTTTTGTACTGCCATCATTTCTATCTGACTGATGTGCAAGTAAAGTTGCTGGGCATCCCAAAGACCTTGGGTGCACCTGCCTGCTAGGTGAGCGCCCCAAGCAATGTCTGAGGCGTCAGTGGTGATGGTCTGGCTGGTAGGGCAGAGGATGAAGGGAAGACCCTTGTTCCTGGTACAGGTCTCTGCCCACCAGAGAAACTCGGCCCTTACACATGGGATCAGAGGGAGAGAGGTGTCTGGGGACTGAGAGTGCTAGCACCAAAGGTTCTTTAGATACCACTGAAGTTTTCTCATGTGAAGCCTGGCCAGGGGAATGAGAAGGATGCAAGATGCCATGTATCCCAGGGCTTGCAAGAACTTCCTCACGGTGAGGTGACTTCTGGAAGCCAGCTGGGTAAATTAGATAGATTTCTGGGGATAGAAAGGTCATTTGGGATGCTGTGTCTAGCAGAGCTCCCAAGAAAATGATCTTCCTGGTGGGGTTTTGCTTTGATTTCTTCTCGTTGATGGTGAACGCTAGGGAAGTTAGGAGTGATTTGACAAAGGGAGGGTCTTGGAGCAGCTTTTCTTCCTGAATGAGGCAGTCATCCAGGTAAGAGTAAATTTGTATATTTCTTTGTCTGCAGAATGCTATGGCTGGGTCCAAGCATTTGGTGAATACTCTAGGTGCAGTAGATAAGCCAAAGGGCAACGCAGAGAACTGAAAGTGTTGTGAGCCTGCTCTGAAGCGCAGGAATTTCCTGCATGATTCCCTGATGGGGATGTGGAAGTAGGCATCTTTTAGGTCTAGGGTCACTAGCTAGGCATTTTTTGTTAGCATAGGCAGCAGCTGCTGCAAAGTTAGCATTTTGAATTTGGGGACCACAAGGGAGGTTCTCAGAAAGGATAGAGCCAGGATGGGGCGCCAAGTGCCCTCTTTTCTGGGAACAAGGCATACTCTGGAATAAAAGCCTTTGCCTGTTTGATCTGAGGGGACAGGTTCCACTGCCCCCTGGGATATGAGAGGTTGTACCTGTTTCAATGCCTCTGCTCACTGATTTGGAGGTAAGTGCAGGTACCTTCTTGGAATTGGGAGTTAGCTGAATGAGAATTTGTATCCCTGAAAAATTATCTTTAAGACCCACTGGTCCTTTGTTACAGAAAGCCAATTTTCTTTGAAGAGGGAAATCCTTCCTCCTAGTTTTTGATGAGTGAAGGGAGGGCAGAGGGAAGAGGGGGAGTCATTGTGAGTGTTTGCCATAAAAGGCTGACTTAGAACTCCCTGCCTTAGAGACGGAAGTGGTCCATTGTTTGCTTCTCTACTGGCCCTGGGATAGGGGCCTGGATGGTCTGTCCCTGCGGGGCTTACCTTGGCCCTGTCTGCTAGGTGCAGGGAAGGCCTACTGCTTAGAGGGAAAGTTCCTACTGAACCTGGAGGGTTGTACCTGAAAGAAACCTTTTACTGCCTGCAAAGATTTTGCTTTGTTTTCCATCTTTTTAAGCACCTCTTCTGCTTTTTCCCCAAACAAACGCCCCTTATCTAGGGGTGCATCAATAAGTTTAGACTTGACAAGATCAGGGAGAGGTTGTTCCTTCAGCCATGCATGTCTCCTAATAACAGATCCTGTCACTACTACCCTGCTAGATGCTTCTAGGGCATCATATCCACATTTTAATGAGTGTTTGGCCACTTGACAAGCAGAGTGCAGTAACTCTGCTAACTCTTTTGAATTGGAACAGTCAAGAAAAGTAACAATTTTCTGTTTTAATAGTTCCAAAGTGTGTTGTTGATATTTTAACATATGAAACTGACAACTGAGCACTCTAATAGCCAAGGTTGCAGAGGTGTATTCTTTTTTACCCCATCTGTCCAGTGCTCTCCAATCCTTATCAGAAGGAAGAGGATTTTTGGCAGAACTACTCGTAGCTCCTTTATATCCCTGTGCAATGACCTCTGGGTCTGTAGCAGGACTTCTGTACAGGTATTTGTGAGAATCTGGTACTCTGTAGTACCTGTCAGGTTTACTGGGAGCAGGAGGGAGGGTGTCAGGGGCTAAGCTGGATATGTGGAAAACATCATCCACCACTTCTAAAATGGGGAGATGGCCAGGAGTCTGTGCTGAGGCAGGTCCAGAAACTCTCTAAGTCTTTTCTTAGACTGTGGGAAGTCCTGGGATTCCCACTGGAAATGTTCCCTGAGGGAGTGAAGGGTTTCCGCAAAGGAAAGGTCCTCTGGAGGGGAGGCAGAAGGGATGGATTCCTCTGCGTCAGAATCCTCATAAGCAGTTAAGGGATGCTGTTCCTCTTGAAAAACTGAATAGTCAGATTCCTCAGAATACTCTTTTGTCATAATTTCTGGAGAAGGGTACCTCTTCCTTTTAGAAATTGTGGCCTGACTACCCTGGATAAGGGAGATGAGATCCTCCGCCATTTTCAGCATTTGTGCTTGGGGTGGTGGAGCAGTAGCAAGATGGTGGCTAGAGGCAGATTTCCTAGGAGTGGCCTGGCTTCTAGGCCTGAGAGAATCAGTAGTCAGGAGAGAAGAAGCCAGTTTTTGTCTAGATTCGGTAGTGCGAAAGGCCTCCTCGGAAGTGGATGCCTGCGTAACGGCTCCAGACCCAACCGAGGCAGAGACAGCCAAAAGCTTGGATGATGAAGATTTCTGCGGCATACTGGACTCTGAAAGGGTCTCGGTAGAGGCCTGCGTAGTTACCGAACTGGGCATCAGGGGCTCCAAAAGCGCCTCACTGAATTCCAGAGAACCGATGACCTGCTTAGTGGTAGCATCGTTGGAAGGCTTAGCCTTTTGTGGTCTATCTCTATCTTTATCTCTACGTTTTTTCAGAATGTCCAAAGATTGTTGTCTGATGGATGCCATATCAGAATGCGAAGATGGAACATGAAAATAACTGTCTACCAAAAGAGCTCTACAGCGAATGGTTTTCGCATTAAAGAGGGCACAGATCTGGCAACAGGGGACATCGTGGTCTGGGCCTTAATAAGGGACGCAGTAAGCATGGAAGTCTCAGTGTGGGATCTGCTTTCCACAGGCGAGACAATTAATCTTTTCAGACATCAGTTAGTGCAAGAAAAAAGGATCAACTAAAAACATTTAAACCAAATAACCAAAAACTAAAAATAACAAAACTCAGTGATAAACAAAACTGATACTTTAATACCACAATTCAGTAAGCGCTTTCGTCTTTCCATACACAAGACTTCATCAGACTGAATTAAAAATTTACACTTCATTCATTAAATACTAAAACTTTTCATCACATGACATTTTTAAATTCAATGTCTTAACCCTTTCCTTTTCAAATAGGCTACAAAATCCTGTCTGTTATTAAGCCCAGGGGGATAACAAGCATTCAGCTTCACTTGCCAAGTGTATTCCATCCATCCAAGCTCATCATCTGCATTCAAATTTATCTCATAGTCAGCAATATTTCCCAAAACCACAAATTTAAAATCAGTTTTACAACCCCCCCATTTTATAATGTTTGCCCAAAGCATTGGTTTCATTGCCAGTCTCCACAGCTCTTTTGTGCTCATACATTCTCTTATAGAACTCCCTGCTGGTACGACCAACACAGCATGCATCACAAGACTGACATATAATTAGATATACAACACATTTTGATTTACAAGTATAAACATTGTTTATATACATCTTAACATTGTTAATGACAATTTCTGTTACTCCTTCATAAATTAAGTCACAAAGACTGCATGCAAAACACTTCTCCATCCTACCTGTTATGCTAGAAGACCTAACATTAAGTTTACTTTGGAAAAAGTTGTTAAAACTCTTTCCTTTTTTGTACACAAAGCATGGACTGTCTCCAACTGCTTTTTGTACTTCTTCACTGCTCTTCAGTATTTTCCAATTGGTTTTAATAATCTGTTTAACGGCTTCCGAATCTACACTGGTGGATATTTGCATAGCAGTCCTGTAGTCTCTAATCATATTTTTCTTAGGGGGACCTCCAGAATTGTCCCTAATTCCTTTCACTTCATCAAATTTGCTTCTAACTAATTTGTTGGAATAACCCCTAGCTGCAAATTTATGACATATCACTCTACCTTCTTTAATAAAGTCTGTCCCCTAAGAAAAATATGATTAGAGACTACAGGACTGCTATGCAAATATCCACCAGTGTAGATTCGGAAGCCGTTAAACAGATTATTAAAACCAATTGGAAAATACTGAAGAGCAGTGAAGAAGTACAAAAAGCAGTTGGAGACAGTCCATGCTTTGTGTACAAAAAAGGAAAGAGTTTTAAAAACTGTTTCCAAAGTAAACTTAATGTTAGGTCTTCTAGCATAACAGGTAGGATGGAGAAGTGTGTGGCATGCAGTCTTTGTGATTTAATTTATGAAGGAGTAACAGAAATTGTCATTAACAATGTTAAGATATATATAAACAATGTTTATACTTGTAAATCAAAATGTGTTGTATATCTAATTATATGTCAGTCTTGTGATGTATGCTGTGTTGGTCGTACCAGCAGGGAGTTATATAAGAGAATGTATGAGCACAAAAGAGCTGTGGAGACTGGCAATGAAACCAATGCTTTGGGCAAACATTATAAAATGGGGGGGTTGTAAAATTGATTTTAAATTTGTGGTTTTGGGAAAAACTGCTGACTATGAGATAAAGTTGAATGCAGATGATAAGCTTGGATGGTTGGAATACACTTGGCAAGTGAAGCTGAATGCTTATTATCCCCCTGGGCTTAATAACAGAGAAGATTTTGTAGCCTATTTGAAAAGGAAAGGGTTAAGACATTGAATTTAAAAATGTCATGTGATGAAAAGTTTTAGTATTTAATGAATGAAGTGTAAATTTTTAATTCAGTCTGATGAAGTCTTGTGTATGGAAAGACGAAAGTGCTTACTGAATTGTGGTATTAAAGAAAAAAGGATCCCCAACAGGGTACTTAGCTTTAGATGTTTTCAGCTGAAATTCGACTTCTGGTAGCAACCGACTGGCACTCATGCAAACTGCTTCTGCTACGGGCTCCACGGCAAGAAAGAGTGATGTAATGACATTGGCTGCCTTGCTTTATAGCACTGACGACCTGACGTCAGACTACAGGCGACTGCAACCGATGCAAAAAAGCACTGACTCTGGTATTCGGGCCGGCCGAGGGCTACTACAGCAGGGATAACCCACAGGTGATGACTGCAACAATGAAACACAAAGAACATCTGTCAGATCATGCATGCACTTAAGTCCTTGGAGAACAAGTACCAGTATGACTCTGTCATAGCTCAACCTGGTATCAATGACTTGAGGTGTACCTTCCTGAACTATATGAAGAGAGACATGGAGGAGCTCCCAGACTATGTGTACAAGGCAGGTATGACCCTAGTATTGAGCAGCATTGTACCTTCTCCAAGGATGCTGCTGCTGTATGAGCAAAAAGTAATTGACTTCAGTAACTGTCTTAGTTTTTAGTGTCATTCAAAGGGGGTCAAATATTTGTTAGTCTGGGAGGATCTGATCAACAGATCACATTTGTTCACCAGGGATGGCCTGTATCTGTCTCATCTAGGGTTTTGATTATTGGCAACGATACTGTCCACCCAACCGGATAAGCCTACCACCATAATAAAACAAGCAAAGGAAAATATGAAGGTGTTACTGAGCAATGCTAAGAGCTTGAACAAGAAATTCTACCCCCTTCAAGTCCTTCTCACCCTGGAAGGCATTGACATCTGTGTAGTGACTTAGACATGGTTTAAATTATCAGAGAGTACTCCGGCTGTGTGGGGCTGTAATGCCTTCCACACATTTACACTAGCTACTGTGCAGGAAAGGAAAAAAGATGGATGTGCATCAGTCTACATTCAGAAGGGACTCACATCAAGGCTGATAAAGCAGCATTATGCACTACAGCTACTTCATGTCCAAATATCCATAAGAAAGGTCCTATACCATATATGAGATAGCTACAGCACTCCCTCTATGATGAAAGAACGCCACAATGCCTATCTAGAGGAACTAGAGTCATTCAGTATTAAACCAAATACCATTTTCCTAGCTGATCTAAACTATCCAACCATACACTGGGAAACCTACACCATTACTACTGCACAAGCATAGAGAGTCATGGACTTTGAAAATACAAATGCCCTGGAACAATTAGTCAAAGTACCCACTAGGGACAATAACATATTGGATCTCAACCTTACTAATATGGGAGCATCTTGCACCATCCCTTTCATATCTTCATCACTTGTTAGGTCTGAATATAAAAGCAAGTCTCCTTCAAAATAAAACTGAAACCAGACATCCTTTCCACCCAAGGTACCTTTAGAAATTTCTTTTAAGACAAACTACCTACACCTAGGTAATATACTGGCAAGCTTCAAAGCCACACCAAACCCAGTTATTTCCACTGAATATGCAGAAATGTACACCACCACACTATACCGGCATGTAAACAGCGACATAGATGCGGCTGTACCCCGTAGCAAAAAGTGCAGGGCAGGGTAAACCCAGGAAACAAACCTACTTAGCGGAACCATAACATTAACAAACTTTATAATAAAGGACAAGAATTTTGACCAAAGCTAAGACCAGTAATTCCCAGAATGTCAGTGCCCTGGTCACTGAAATAAACAACTCAGGAATATAATAAAATCTGCCAAAGCCAAGTTTGAGGCTAAAATAGCCACCTAAGCCAGACAAACACAAGGCATTTTTTAGTTATGTCTGTAACCTCAAAGGCACAATCCAGCAATGTGCTGAGCTAATTCTGAACAATGTTACCTACACTGAAACTGAAGATATAGCAAAACTACTGGCCAATAAATTGAGTTCTAACTTTACCTCTATCTTCCCTCCATCTGTCCCTCAAGATATACCTGAAACTGGCTCGACTCCAGCTATCACACAAGAGCAAGTCCTAAAAATGCTATCAAAAGCCAAAACACTGCATCAATGCATCCTGACAATATTCCTGGATGCATCTTAAATAACATGAATCATGATTTAGCCACACCCCTAACAACATTGTTCAGTCCCAGCCACCACACTGGTTTTGCACCAAGAGAACAGCTACAGTCATTCTCCTGCACAAGGGAGGACCTCCCACAGACCCATAAGTCTGACCAGACTCATATGCAAAGCCATGGAAAGGCTTATCATGGAATTAATCAATCAGGACATCAGGAACCTCCAAACACTGAACCTGTCTCAGTTTGGATTTGTCAAGGGCAAGTCATACATACTCAACCTGATGGATTTTTTTGAAAAGGTCACCAAAGCAATGGATGAAGGCAAAATGGTACACAATACATACCTCAACCTAGCCAATGCTTTTGACACCTAGTTCTCTACTTAGGCATACTACAAAAGCTAAATAAACTAGAAAAGCTAAATAAACTGGGAATAAACCCATATGTCACTCAAAGGATTGCCAACTGGCTCACAGATAATCAAAAAAGGGGAAGTTACCTCTACAAAGGAAAATGTCACCAGTGGAGTCCCCCAGAGTTCTGTGCTGGGAACTGTCCTGTTTGGAATCTACTTATCTGAAATAAAAGTCAATAACACCAATTCATAGGTAAGTAATACACTAGCTGCCCTTGTTTGCTATTTTAAACCTAGCCAATTTTCCTCAAATGTAGTAATCAAACCTTGTACCGTCTGTTTGTGACGTAAACACTAACCATAATTTCATAAGCTGTCACTAGGCTAAAGACCACAAGGGCTCTTAACAATAAACTATTTGGGCCCCAAGTATCAAGTGGGGGGGAGCAGGTTAGTTAAGAATTTGTGTGTGGGGAGGGTGTTAGGATAATACTTTTCTTATTGACGGCCTCTGTCCATAAAGGAACATGGGGGCCAGACCAGGGGTAAATTTACAATTTACTGTCCAATTGTCAAGGTTTTGTTTGAATAGGGTCAGGGCTTAACTCTGTTTTATATGGATGGGGATCCTATTCCATAGTGCAGGGATCCTTTAGGACACATATCTGTCTCTCCAGCACATTCTGTTTATGTCACAAGTGAAGTTCAGATCCCTGGATCTAGTGTTTCTTATGCTGTTTGTTTTCCACATGTGCAACAGATTCATCATTAAATCAACCCTTACCCCCCAAGATTATATCACCCCAGATAGGACTTGAACCCACAATCTCTGGTTTAGAACACCAGTGCCTTATCCATTGGGTCAGTTGGCTCTGACAATAAACCAAAGGCCGAATGAGATTTGAACTCATGACCCCTGGTTTAAAAAAAAAAAACAGTGCTCTAATCCCTGAGCTAAAGAGTTATGCAAAAAGCTCTACTTGTATCAAGATTATATCACCCCAGGTGACACTTAAACCCACAATCCCTGGCTTAGGAGGACAGTGGATTATCCATTAAGCCACTGAGGCCTGACAAATGAAACCAATCTTCTTTCTGTTATCAGGTAGCAAACTCTGTACCCTGCATGCATAAACCACCTCCCTAACCACTAGGCTATGGCAGACAAAGTTTGCAGATTACTGCAAGCTAGGAGCAGTCATTGAAATACAAAATGGCTTAGCCATTATGCAGGAAGGTTTGTCTCAAATAAATAACTGGTGCCATAATCACAGACTGAAACTAAATGTCAAAAAATGCATTACTGTATCCTTTGGGAAGTCATTTAACCTACAGAACTTCCCCACTGACAATCTGCCCATCAGAGTTGACACAGTTGTTCGGGATTTGGGAACTTATGTGTACAGTGACCTACCTTTTGACCAACATGTGTCTACTGAAGAAAGTCATTCTATACTGCACACCTTATAAACAAAGGGATTGTGCCTAGATCTATGGAATGTCAGTGTTCCTCTTTACACAGCCCTCCTTAGGCCAGTCATTGAATATAATGCCCCCCTTTGGCATATATCTGTCTAGACACATGCAACTGGAATGCCCACAGAGATACTTTACTAAATGCATACAAAGCCTAAACAAAATGTCCTACATGGACCGACTTAAAGCCCTGTCATTATACTTGGTCAGGTGAGCTGTGTCAAGCATACAAGGCACCCTCTGACCTATTACTGATGGATTTACTGCACATCAGCAAGTCAAATGACATTAGAAATACTTGGTCTAGGGATCTAAACCTCTTCTGCACAGTATAAAGAGTGCATGTTGTCCTGCTTGTTCAAATAATGCACTTCAAACCATTGCCTTTTTTTTCTGAATAAGCAGGAGGAGTTCTGGTCTCAGGTTCATTTGTCCCTCTTTCCAGTGCCTGGATAATGAAAACCACTGTCATTAGTTAAAGGAGGTTTACATGTAGTCCACTTTATTGCCCTCCCACACAAGAGAAGAACCCAAGTGAGCTCCTTGACCTACCATTAAAGGAGCCAGGGATTTTGATGGCTTTAGCTGTAAGAACAGCAGCTCATAATGAGACTGGTGCAAGGAGTCCATCAGTCTAGTGCCAAGATCCATGACAGCATAATGACTTTAAAGCCACTGGCCACCATACTGTCCACTGAAGTGCCTTTATCTTTAAGCAGGTAGATGGGACCATGAGGAGAGAGGCAAATACGAGACTTAAGAGATACACAAGCATTTCCACTTCCAATGTCTATGGTATCTTCATCCATTTTGGAAAAAATATGTTTCTGTGGGCCCTCTCAGTGGGCAACAATGAATTACACTGGAGAGAATCAGCTCCACATCAGGGAAAGAATTTCTGTACACTGGGAGAAGAGAGGACTTATTTCATTTATGGTTATAATCATGACCTTTAACCAGGAAGTCTCAAGATGGAGCCTCCAATAGCCAATCATCCAGGTGAGGTGAAAGAGGAATTTTCATCTCCTGTAAAGCCCGTATTACTATGATAAGTATTTTGGCAAAGATAAAAAAGAAAGACCAAATGATATCACTTTGCCTAGACATAGTAAGGCCTTACTGAGTTAATTCTGGTGGCTGACAATTTTTTTTGAACTGGGATACATGATCTGAATTGCCTAGACATAGTAAGGCCTTGCTGGGTTTAATTCTGGTGGCTGCCAAAAAAAAAACAATTACTAGAAAATGGAAATCAAAGTCTAAATCAACCATACTAGAAGTAGTGAATATAGTAACAAAAAAAAAATGAAAGTGGGATTTTTAGAAAAGGGTAGGAGCAAATTACCTAGAAAAAATGGGATTTGTGGGTACAAGACATGCAGAACAATGTTTTGGAAAAGGAATGAGGTTTAAGGGAAGGCAGGAATTGAATAAGGTATGTAATGTCTAACTGACAATGACTGTACAGAAGATAAGTGATGTATTGTTTGCAACTGAAAAAATGTCAGCATGGTTTCTTTTCATTTATATAAATATATGGTTGACTATGTCACAAGTGATGATAATTCAATAAAGATGTTTCTTGTTTAAAAAAAGACTTATCTCTGCCCTCATGAATTTATTGACATCCATTTCTCAAACATATAACAAATGAGTAATAATTAGAGATCTGGACATATTTATGTAAGTAATAACTCTCCTCTGATTTATAAGACACAACACCACCTCCAATCCTCACTTCGAAAGATGAACAACCAGGATCCAAATGAAACACAAATCTTCAGATAAAACGTTTAATTTTAGCACCTCGGTGAAAACACCTTCTTGGAATACAAATCTCATCAAACATCAAGCTTGTATACATATTATACATCAATTAAATAATTAATTAACCCATTAAACCATTTACCCCTTAAAGCAAACTTCTCCAATTCAATTCCCCATTAAGTCCCATAGGGACCATTGTATTAAATTTCAAAATGTAAATACTTTCTTTATATAAAAGTTTTTCCTTTAAAACATTTTCATCCATACAAAAGCAATTAATTTGTTCTAAAATACTTCCCTTCAGTAATGAATAATCATTATGTGATTTCATAAAATGAGCAGCAATTGTTTTTTCTTCTCTACAATTTTTAATGTCCCTAATATATTCCATAAATCTTAACCGAAACGTCCTTTTTGTTTCTCCCACATAGAACATATTACAACGACAACTCAAAATGTAAATTACCCCCTTTGATTCACATGAAAATCTATCTTTAGGAATAAAGAAAATGTTGTTAATACATTCAAAACACTTAATGTGTGGGCACACTGGACAACTCCCACATTAAATTGTACCTATTTCCACCAACATTCTAGGTATTGGTAAATTTGGTAAAGCAAATAATCCATGTACCAACATGTCCCTTAAGTTTCTACCTCTCACATACGATCTTGAGAGATGTTGAGGTAAAACATTTACTAAAAATGTATCATGCATCAAAAATTCCCAGTAATGCTCCAGCATTCCTATTATTTCCTTACTTCTAATGTTATACATAGAGGCAAAATAAATCTTTTGCATTTGATTTAACTTCACTTCTTCCATCTCATGTATTATTTTATTTCCCTTATTTTGATTATTTAAATTCCTATAGTATACCCTATATATTGCCTCCTTAACCATAACAGGACTATACCCTCTCCTTATGAACATATCAGCTGATTTACAGATTTCATCCTTTAAAAGATCTTCCTTATTACAAATTCTTGACAATCTTAAGAATTCATTATATGGAAGGGCAGCTATTGTATGGGGTGGATGGCAACTAGATGCATGTAAAAACTGGTTGCCATCAGTAAATTTTCTATGCACTCCTGTTATGTTGGTACCATCTTCCTTGCCCTCTAACTCCAAATCTAAAAAATGCACCTTATTTCCTTGTTGTAAACCATCAAAACTGAGGTCAAATGGATTCTGGTGCATCTCTCTTACAAACTTATTGACCTTTCCTGCCCCTCCTTCGCACACAAAAATCAAATCATCTATGCAACAAAAATAATTCTTAACATGTTGTTTCATAAATTCCTGCCTAAACAGAAACGTTATTTCAAAGAAGGATATAAAAAGATTTGCATACATGAGGGCAAAAGGTGCCCCCATGGCAGTCCCCTGTTTCTATCTATCATCATATTCTTCTTTCGGCTGTTCCCATTAGGGGTCGTCACAGCGGATCACCTGTTTCCGTTTCTTCCTGTCCTCTGCATCTTGCTCTGTCACACCAACTACCTGCATGTCCTCTCTCAACACATCCATAAACCTTATCTTAGGCCTTCCTCTTTTTCTGTTACCTGGTAGCTTCATCCTTAGCATCTTTTTCCCAAAATACTCAGCATCCCTCTTCAGCACGTCCAAACCAACATAATCTTGCCTCTCTGGCTTTGTCTCCAAACCTTCCAACCTGGGCTGACCCTCTAATATACTTATTCCTAATCCTGTCCACCCTCGTCACACCCAGTGCAAATCTTAACATCTTTAACTCTGCCACATCCAGCTCAAACTCTTGCCTTTTTGTCAGTGCCACTGTCTCCAACCCATATAACATAGCTGGTCTCACTACCCTCTTATAGACCTTCCCTTTCACTCTTACAGGTACTCGTCTGTCACAAATCACTCCTGACACTCTTCTCCACCCACTCCATCCTGCCTGTACTCTTTTCTTAACCTCTCTTCCACATTCACCGTTACTCTGAACTATTGACCCCAAGTATTTAAATTCACCACCTTTGCCACCTCTACTCCTTGCATCCTCACCATTCCTCTGTCCTCCCTCTCATTCACACACATATATTCTGTCTTAGTCCTGCTGACCTTCATTCCTCTTCTCTCTAGAGCACATCTCCATCTCTCCAGGGTCTCCTCCACCTGTTCCCTACTCTCACTACAGATCACAATGTCATCTGCAAACATCATAAGTCCACGGGGACTCCTGTCTGATCTCGTCTGTCAACCTGTCCATCACCAGTGCAAATAAGAAAGGGCTCAGAGCTGATCCTTGATGTAACCGCACCTCCACCTTAAACGCATCTGTCACTCCCACCGCAGACCTCACTGCTGTCACACTACCCTTGTACATAGCCTGTACCACTCTTACATACTTCTCTGACACTCCTGACTTCCTCATACAATACCACAACTCCTCTCTAGGCACCCTGTCATATGCTTTCTCTAAGTCCACAAACACACAATGCAACTCCTTCTGACATTCTCTGTACTTCTCCATCAACACTCTCAGAGCAAACATCACATCTGTAGTGCTCTTTCCCGGCATGAAACCATACTGCTGATCACTAATCATCACGTCCCTTCTTAACCTAGCTTCCACTACTCTTTCCCATAACTTCATGTTGTGACTGATCAGTTTAATCCTTCTGTAGTTACTACAGCTCTGCACATCACCCTTATTCTTAAAAATCGGTACCAAGACACTTTTTCCCCACTCCTCAGGCATCCTCTCACTTTCCAATATTTCATTAAACACTCTGGTTAAAAACTCCACTGCCATTTCACCTAAATGCCTCCAAGCTTCCACAGGTATGTCATCTGGGCCAACAGCCTTTCCATTCTTCATTTTCTTCATAGCTATCCTTACTTCCTCATTGCTAATCCATTGTACTTCATGATTCACTATGCCTACATCATCCAACCTTCTCTCCCTCTCATTCTCTTCACTCATCAACCCCTCAAAGTACTCTTTCCATCTCCTCAACACAATCTCCTCACTTGTGAGTATGTTTCCCTCATTATCATTTATCACCTTTACCTGCTGCACATCTTTCCTAGCTCAGTCCCTCTGTCTAGCCAATCTGTACAGGTCCTTTTCTTCCTCCTTAGTGTCCAACCTTTCATACAACTCTTCATATGCCTTATCCTTAGCTTTCGCCACCTCTCTCTTTGCCATGCACCTCATCTCCTTATACTCCTGTCTACTTTCTTCATCTCTCTGACAATCCCACTTCTTCGCCAACCTCTTTGTCTGTATACTCTCCTGTACTTCCTCATTCCACCACCATGTCTCCTTGTCGTCCTTCCTCTGTCCAGATGTGATACCAAGCACCTTTCTAGCTGTCTTTCTTACTAGCTCTGCTGTAGTTACCCAGCTGTTTGGCAAGTCTTCACTGCCACCCAGTGCCTGTTTTATTTATTTTTATTTTATTTTTATTTATTTTACATTTGTTAACCGGGAGAGTCCGACTGGATACATGTCCATTTTCAGCGGAGGCCCGGGGAGAAAAGCTCCAGGTACATAACAGACATATGAACATTGTTAATGCAAAAAGGAAGATAGTTGAGTTCTAAATGCAATATAAAGATACATCACATCTTGGGAAAAAAATAACAGCAGCATATAAAAAAAAACATAGGTCAGTTACAAAGGCGAGGTGCCTTGTTAAAAAGCGGTTAAGGATAGTGAGGTAAGAGAAGGGTAAATGATAGTGGTTAATCAGGTTTGGAACAGGGACATTGCCAGAGAGTATTGAGATGGGGTTTAAGCTTTTTGAATTGTAGGAGTGAAGGTTCTGAGGTGAGCATGGTCGGTAGGGAGTTCCACATTTTACCTACAAAGTTTGAGAATAGAGAATCCCCAGCAGAATTATTGGCTTTGGTAGTTTGAGCTAAGATCTTATTGGAGGAGCGTAAAGATTGCAGGTTAATATAGGGGTGAATGATGTTTTTCAGAGCTGGTGTTTTCTCTGGGTGATACAGTATCTGGTGAGCCATTTTGAGTTGGTTGAAATGGAGTTGGCTGGAAAACTCTAACCACCCTAGTTGCTTCAAGTTAGTGCAGTGGTGCGTTCTAAAGGTGGAATTTGTGGCAAATCTAGCTATGTGATTGTAACAAGAAGCAAGTTTGTTAAGGGCTGTCTTGTTTAGGTTTGTAAAGAGGGGGGGGGGCATAGAAAAGAGTTGAAAGTAGGTGTGTGCTGGCAATTGTAATTTTAGCATGAGGAGTGAGAAAGTGTTTTACTTTATAGAGAGCGCCAAGCTTTTTATTGACGGTTTTGATGGTTAGATTGAAATGGGTGTCAAATTTAAGGGAGTTATCAATGGTAACACCGAATAGCTTTGTGTGAGCTTCTGGTGATATAGTGATTCCATTGGAGGATGTAATAGAGAAGGTGGGGGGGGGGAGAGTCTTGTTAGTGGGTGAGAAAGTAAGTAGTTTTGTTTTGTTGGGGTTGAGAACTAGTTGACAACTTGAGAACCATTTTTCTATTAGGCTGAAGGTGTCTCGGGTCTGCCAGGTTGGAGGCAGTGCTGATGATAGTCGAATCATCTGCATATTGAATGCATGTGGCATGGGGGGTGATTGTGGGCAGGTCATTAACAAAGATGGTGAAGAGAAGAGGGCCAAGAATAGATCCTTGGGGAACTCCAAGTGTAACAGGTAGGCATGTGGATAATTTGTCCTGCCATAGAACAGCCTGTTGCCTATTGGACAGGTAGGATTGGAACCATTTCAGCGTGGAATTGCTGAGTGATAGTTTTTTTAATGTATGGAGGAGTTGAATGTGGTTCACCATATCAAAGGCCTTGGAGAGATCTAAGAAAAGAGCAGATGATAGTTTATTATTGTTTCTGAAGTTATTGATGGTATTAGAAAAGGATAGTAGGGCTGATGTGGTACTGTGATTTGGCCTGAAGCCATGTTGGGAGTTGGCTAGAATTTTATTTTTGGTGAGGTGTTCCATCAGTTGTTTGTGGACACACTTTTCCATAATTTTGGCCAGGGGTGAGAGTATAGCTATAGGTCTGTAGTTGGTTAGCTCTAGTGAGCTACCACCTTTATGGAGAGGAATAATGTGGGACATTTTCCATATGGAGGGGATGAAGGCTTCTGACAAGGTACGGTTTATGATTATGGAGACGGGATAGGAAATGGCCTCAGCTGCTAACTCATCCCTAAACTCCACCTCACAATTACCCTTTTTCAATTTCCACCATTTGATCCTTGGTGCTGCCCTCACACTCCTCCTCCTCTTCTTGATCACTAACGTCATCCTACAAACCACCATCCTATGCTACCTAACTACACTTTCTCCGGTAACCAATCTCCAATCTCCTTCAAACTGGCCCTCCTACATAAGATATAATCCACCTGTGTGCATCTTCCTCCACTCTTGTATGTCACCATATGGTCCTCCCTCCTGTAAAATACGTATTCACCATAACAATGTCCATCCTTTTTGCAAAATCCACTACCATCTGACCTTCTGCATTCCTTTGTTTAACACCATACCTACCCATCACTTCCTCATCCCCTCTGTTCCCTTCACCAACATGCCCATTGAAATCTGCTCCAATCACCACTCTCTCACCCTTGGGTACAGTCATCACCACTTCATCCAATTCACTCCAAAATGTTTCTTTCTCATCCATTGCACACCCAACTTGTGGAGCATATGCACTAACAACATTCATCATTACACCATCTATTTCCAGCTTCATAAACATCACTCTATCCGACACTCTTTTCACCTCCAAAACACTCTTAGCATACTGTTCCTTCAGAATAATCCTACGCCATTTCTCCTCCCATCCACAGTATGATAAAACAATTTCAACCCACCTCCGATACACCTAGCCTTACTCCCCTACCGTCTGGTCTCTTGCACACACAATATACCAACCTTCCTTCTGTCCATCATATCAGCTAGCTCTCTCCCTATACCAGTCATACTGCCAACATTCAAAGTTCTGACTCTCACTACCACAGTCCTAGCCTTTTTCCTCTCTTCCTGCCTTCGGCCTCTTCTCCTCCGTCGGCCAACAGTAGCCCAATTTCCATCAGCACCCTGTTGGCTAACATAGTTTCATAGTATAGTACTAGGCTATCTGCCCTGGGGCATTTGTAAGCCTAGCCATAGTGATGTGGCTTTTGCCACCCCATGAAATGGAACAAAAATGTACAGAATAAATCTAGAATACTGTGCCTCTGTCTAGTAGTGACACAATGAAGGTCCCCTTATATAATAGAATTAATTTACTGTGCTCCTGTCTAGCAGTGACACAGATGTGACCCCTGGGGTAAACTTACGATCTCCCATCCACTCATCAAGATTTCTCTTGAAGAGAGTCAGTGAGGGGCTCTGCCTAATACGAACTGGGATCCTGTTCCAAAGCATGGGAAGTCTCTGGGTTATGAATCTATCCCTCCAGCATGTCCTATTCATACTTGTGCCAAGGTTTAAGTCTTTAGCTCTCGTGGTCCTGATGGATTTGGATTTTTTGAGGTGGAGCATGTTCATCAGATCCTGATTGGACATAGCCTTGTACGTCAGGCAGAGATCACCTCTGAGCAGGCGGTATGCTACTGAATAGAGCTGAAGTTTCTTTAGTCTGGCAGAATAAGACATATGTTGGAGACCCTTGATCCTTTTGGTGAGGTACTTTTGTGGTCTCTCCAGCTGTTGCAAATGCCGGGTGAGGTACATACCAAATGGGGCATTGTACTCAATCATGGGTCTGATGAGGGAGGAATATAGGGGTACAATGACATCCTTGGATCTGGATGTGAATCCCTTCATGATGAGGTGTGCAAGGTAGAATGTTTTTCTAACCACTTTGGCAACGTGGGTGTCAAATGAGAGGTCGCTGTCGACTTGGGTCCCTAGGTCTCTGATTACTTTTTCTGTACTCAGTGGGTTGCTGTCTATGTGATAATTTGTGGGTACTTTGTTTTTTCCAAAAGGGATGACTATACATATTTTGGCATTTAGTTTAAGGCCGTGACTACGGCACCAGTTGTCCGTTTCAGTGAGGCCTTTTTGTAGGATGTGTGTGTCTGCTGGTGTATCGACTATGGCGCCTAGTTTGCAGTCATCTGCGAACTTTGTCAGCCACAGCCCTCCCATGTTTGCTTTAACATCTGAGAAATAAATGCCGAACAAGAGGGGTCCCAGGACAGATCCCTGTGGGACACCACTTGTGACTGGCTTTGAGTCTGACATTGCTCCAGCGATTTTAACTTTATGGGTTCTGTCCTTTAGCCAGTTTGCAACCCATCTAGTGACATAAGGGTTTACTTTTAAGCTGTTTAGCTTATCTATGATGCCTGAGTGGGGTATTGTGTCAAAGGCCTTAGCCAAGTCCAGGTATGCTGTATGGGCTGCTTTGCCCTCATCAATGGCTCTAGTGACTGTTTTGAAAAAGTCAACCAGGTTTAAAAGGCAGGATCTGCCCTTTACAAAGCTGAACTGGGTGGGGTCAAGTGTCTGTAGGTCCCCTATGTCTCTGTTTATGAGTTCCATAAGGATTCTTTCCATAGCTTTGCAGACCAGGCTAGTTAAGCTTATGGTGCGGTAGTTTCCAGGGTCTGTAGAGGCACCCCCCTTGTGGAGTAGGACCACTGTTGCTGTACGCCAGTGTTCAGGTACATATCCCAAAGTAAGGCTAAGGTTAAA
This sequence comes from Protopterus annectens, assembly GCF_019279795.1. Taxonomy (NCBI): domain Eukaryota; kingdom Metazoa; phylum Chordata; order Ceratodontiformes; family Protopteridae; genus Protopterus; species Protopterus annectens. The sequence continues at coordinate 1,082,913,147 of NC_056727.1, read as the reverse complement.
TAGCATTTTTATGTGTGGGTTTAGCTCCTCTTGGAGTTCACGTAACACGCACCTCGGGATACCGTCAGGTCCCATTGATGCTGTGTTTTTGCTTTGTTTAGGGCGGTTCTCACTTGGACATCTGAGATGACAGGGAGATTACATTCAGCTGGGATAAGTATTTCTTCTTTTGGGGGTGAAGGAGGGGAGAAATTTGCACTGAACCTGTCAGCCAGAATGTTAGCAATATCTGTGGGTTCAGTGTATTTTTTGTTGTTGTGAACCAACTCTGAGCATATCTGAGGGTTTCCGCCCAGGTTTCTAACATAGCTGAAGAAGGCTTTGTGGTTATCTTTAGTGTCCTTAGCGATTATTCTCTCAAAGTTTGCCTTGGATGTTTTTATGATAATGTCGATCAGAGATGTCTTCCCTTCATGGGATTTCGCTCTGACGTGCAGTAGCTTCCTTCTTTTGTTATACAACTTGTTTATGGCTGAGGTCCACCAGACAGGACGCTTACATTTGGTGGAGAGGGACTTGGATTTGTCTGGGATTGCATGATCCATGCATTCTTGGAGATGTCCATAGAAAGCATTTGTGAAGGATTCGGCATTGTGGGATGTGGTATCCACTGGCACAGTGGGCTTAAAGGATACCATCTCAGTCTTAAGAAGAGTGAAGTCTGCTTTTGAGAAGTTTTTCACTGTGGTCTTTTGTGCTGGGGGTGGAGGTGGGATATGTATATCCAGGGTGATTAGTTTGTGGTCAGATCTCACTAGTGAGGGGTATACTTCCGGTGTGGAGCATTTTGTCCCCATGTTTGTGATGATCAGGTCTAGTATATTATCTCCCCTAGTGGGAGAGGTGACTAGTTGTTCCAGTGCATTTGAATTTATGAATTCCAGGAACCTTTGAGCTAGGGTATTAGGGCTAGAATAATGTACCCAATCTATGTTTGGGTAGTTGAAGTCTCCCAGTATGATGGTATTTTGTGATACATTCATATCCTCCAATGTCTTCAGGAAGGCTGAGTGGGGTTCTTGAGATTGGGAGGGTGGTCTGTAACATGCTACCAGTTGTATAGCAGTTTTGCCTATGGTTAATTGCACCTGTATGGTCTCTGATGCTTCATGTGTTGCTACTAACCTGGAGGTGTGGGTGTCCTTTATGAATATGGACACTCCCCCTCCCTTTGTGGTTCGGCCCGGGCTTTGGGGCCGAAAAGCATGATACGAGTTATAGCCTGGTAGCGCTGGGGTGCTCTCAGGAGCCTTGAACCAGGTTTCAGTTACTGCACAGACGTCGATGTTCTCCATGCTGAGGAGTGCATCAAGTGCCTGCATCTTGAGATTTAGACTTCTGGCATTGAGCAGCATTACCGTTAGTTTTTTTCCATTTTTGTTTTCTAAGGAGGTGGGTTTGTCTTTTGAGCATTGCCTAAAAAAGGCACTATGGGGGTGGCAAGAGCCTTAGCCAATATCCGGAAGCCCAGTGGTGACAGGTGTAAGCCATCCCTTGCGAAGCAGCGTGGCTTGTCCAACATATCTTCCCAGGCAGACAGACATTGGATCCCCTTAGAATGACACCAGTACGTGTGCCAATTGTTAAAGCTGATCATCTTGTCTTTGTATTGTGGTATCATTCTTGGTGAGGGCAAGATGCTGCTCAGGGTCAGGGTCATACCAGCCTGGGCTACATAATCGGAGAGCTCCTCTATGTCTCTTTTCATGTAGTCCCGGGAGGTACGTCTCAGGTCATTCACACCAGCATGGACAATGACGGAGTCATATTTGTATTTGCTTTGGAATGACCTGAGTGTGTGTGTTATGTGGCGGATCCTAGCTCCCGATAGACAACTCACAGTCACCTTCTCCTTGTTCAGCCTGGTCAGTGGGACATCAGTGTGTCTGACTATGGAGTCACCTATTACTAGTGTATCAGGCAAGGTGTTTGGCCTTAAGGGCTGCGATTGGTCGACACACTGATTTATTGAAGTATGTGTTGCATGTGTTTTGTTCTGAGGTGGTAGATTTTTATATGTCTGCTTTGGGAGCCTCTGTTGTTTTGGTAAGTTTTTTATTAGAGCCTCCGAGTATGTCTTTGTGTTTTTATGTGTTTGGTTTGCAGTTGTGGTAGGTCTATGTGGGACTGGGATTGTTGTGTGTGTGGTTGCCATCTCCTCCTGTCTGGTCATGCCAGCCCTGAGTTGAGAGAGTTCAGCCTCCAGTTTGGCTATATAGTTGCATCTCTCACATGTATTTGTGTTTGTTGGGAGGAGGAGAGGGTTGTCTGTGTACATGAGACAATTGTAGCATTGTCTCAAGATACCCAGATTGACCAGCTGAACTGGAGACGACGCCAGTAATCTACCACTCGACATACTAGAACAGTATAAGGGAGTGGTATACCTTTAAGGGAAGTGGATATTCACAGGGGTGGTAAGTAGATGTAGTGCTTTACGTAGTACGAGAGTGCTTACTTAGTAGAGAAGTATTGAGAGCAAGTGCTAGGCTTATAATACAGTGAGTAGTCTGGTAATACTAAGAGTAGAGTTTCCTTAAGGGAAAATTTGAAGAGCAGACTTGGCGGAGCCAGAAAAAGTTTAACCTTGTTTAACCGGCGCTGCGCTATATGACACATCAAAGCCCGTGCAAACGCGGATTTTAAACAGTGAACTACAAAAGAGCTAGAAATGGTCCCAAACAACCAATTACTACAGCTTCTTGTGCTGAGGTCACTTCCCCCAAGGACAGGTAGGCTGCTCAAGGCTCCCCACTCCCACTGGTGAGCAAAGAAACTTCCTTCTATCCAAGTAAGGTAATGGACAACACAGGAACTACACCACAGCCCAGAATATAGCAATGCCTGTAAAAGTACAGTTTTGTACCTACCATAAATGTAGATGTCCGATAGATATGCAACTGCAGTCATAACATATGGGTTGTCCTGCCTCAGGCAGCCCTCGGTCGGCCGGATTCCAAAGTCTGGGTCCGACGTCAGCTGATGTCGCATTTCTCTCCGACGTCAGAGTGGCTGGAGTATATAAGCATCAGCCGACGCCATCTTCTTCAGTGTTTCTTGCCCCAGATGCCAGGTGCCCTCCAATGAAGGCTGTAATCAAATTGGAAGACAAAAATAGGTTTCCAGACAATAAATAAGCAATAAACAGATACACCATAACAGATATCCCCAGCTAAGGATAATAGGGATAGGAGTGGACCCAGGGCATAGAGGGGAAGGAGGGAGGGAAAACCCGACTGCAGTTGCATATCTATCGGACATCTACATTTATGGTAGGTACAAAACTGTACTATGTCTTTCAAGAATGCAACTGCAGTCATAACATATGGGTTGAATACCATAGCTTAGCTGGGGGAGGTGGTATGTTCTAGGAAAAGGATGGTGTAGCTATCAATCCATGCAGGACTTCCGAAGCAAACCCTGCTCTGGATCTGGAATATAAAGGGAGGTTGTAGTGTTTGGAAAATGTATGCACGGAGCTCCATGTGGCAG